>NC_137603.1:58626602-58786602 GCF_963280865.1 Gymnoscopelus braueri
AGAGCGAGCATGTGTCTGTACAGAGAGAGAGAGAGAGAGAGAGAGAGAGAGAGAGAGAGAGCGTATTTGGGTAGAGTGACTAAATTAACGTGAATTAATGTATCCCCTAGCTGCTAGATTGATATTTAGATCTTAGTTGGTTCAGAGAAACGTGGCACATTTATCAGTACTGATTAATAATAATTATAATATTATAGATAATAATATAATCATTTAATTCCGAGATGAACTCGATAGATAGAGATAGATAGATATATAGATAGATATATGGGCAAAAGTGACGGTTTTAAGTAACGTCAGGGTTAACTGCGTGTGTTTGTTTGTGCATTATGGCCGCTGACTTTTGAGACAGACAGACAGACAGACACCCAGCCCAGGCTGTGGTAGATCGGTGGTAGACGTCTGTCTGTCTGTCTGTCTGTCTGTCTGTCTGTCTGTGTAGGTGTAGGGGGGGTCATTTTTTAGGTTACATTTAGAAGATGTAAATATAACCACTCAATGTCACCCAAAATCAGTTTACACAGCTGTTGCTTATAAACTGATTCCAGCTCAAATAAATAATTGTATTGTGTGAGCTTATAGATTTGCTATTTTCAAAGGATTTTTATACATTTGAAAACTTGCCAAATGGGACCTTCTACATAACGAGTACTTTTACTTTTGGTATTTTAAGTACATTTTGATAACAATACTTGGGCTATGTAGGATACTTTTACTAAAATTTGAATTCTGTACTTTTACATGTTACAGAGTAGGCCTGTTTCTACATTGCAGTATTACTTTTACTTAAGTAAAACATTTGAGTACTTTTTCCACCACTGATGCGTATATTACTTCATGTGAGATGTGACGAGATGTGGGTTAATTAACGAGAAAACATCTGAGGAACCTGAGCATGTGAGCGTCTCTGAGAGTAGGCCTACGTGATTACTGACCCGTCAATCAACGTGCGCGCATTAATAATGATAATAGCATGATAATAATATTTTTTTTATTATTCTGAATACAATATTAATGGACTGAACCTGAATGGTAATAACAAATGACGTTGTGGTCTTGGTCTGATGAACAGCTGCGCCAGAAGACTTTAATATTGCGCGCGTGCGCGCTCCCTCCTCGCGCACGTGATTCTGATGCTTTCAAAAACAGCAGATCTACAAGCTCATAGCATGGGATTCGACTTACTTGTTAGTCTCATTTGTACAGGAAAGATGTCTGTCTGTCTGTCTGTGCGCACACGCACACACACACACAGACAGACACGCACAGACAGACAGACAGACAGACAGACAGACAGACAGACAGACAGACACCAAAAAATAGCCAATCTACGAGCTCTGTAGCGCGATAGATAGATAGACAGACAGACAGACTAGACAGACAGACAGACAGACAGACAGATAGATAATGTTACGTGCGTGGAAATAAATGACAGAAAATAAGAAATAAATTATAATAAATTACAATAAATGCATGACTGCTACCAAATGCAAATCTACATTTTACAGGTCATATAAACATTAAAATGATAAGAATTCAAGTAAAATTGACAAAGATCTGGCTTAATGAAATCTCAACCGCTCTGTGTCAAAGCGCAAAATATAAAATTATTATGAATGACACCTTGGGCCTGGGGGGGGGGTCCTGGGGGGGTCCCGGTGGGGGGGGGGGGGGGGGGGGGCACGCAGGTGGGGGGAGGTGAACAGCTGCGCCAGAATACTTTAATATATTAATACTCCCTCCTCGTTTTTTTTTTTCTATTGAAAAAAAAAAAAAAAAAAAAAAAAAAAAAAAAAAAATATATATATATATTTTTTTTTTATATCTATTTTTCGGAATGGCAGGGTTTATTTCAAATTTTCAAAACCCCCCCACTCCTACACCCCCCCACTCCGAAAAAAAAATTCGGAGTGGGGGGGTGTAGGAGTGGGGGGGGGGGGTTTTCGGAATGGGGGGGTGTATAAGTGGGGGGGTTTAGGAATGCGGGGGTGTACCCCTTTTAATTACAGTCCGGCATCCAAGAAGCCCTCTTTTGTAGCTTTATAAAAAAAAGAAAGGAATGCATATCTTTGCGAGGCCGTGTGGAACAACCTAAAAGTTATGAAATTTAAATTTAAATTTTAAATTAAGGCAATTTATTCACTATGGTGGATTGCAGTTAATTAACCTTGAAATGGTTCAATCATGTGTTTTCTTTTTTATGAATAAAAGGCATTCATAAATATATATATATATATAGTATTCCATTCAAAATTGTATAAGTTACTTGAGTAAAGTGTTGTGACTACTTTTTTGCAGTAATTAGTGGTGAAACACCATAACAGTTACTGAAATTTACATAGGCATGTTACTCATTACTTCAAGTGAAAATAGCTGACAACCTCAGAGGATTGTAGATTAATTATTCTTTCTACTCCCACACTAGCCCTTTACAAAGAGGTTTGTTTCTGATCAGGGACGCACCTCCATGCATTGATTGCTCATTGCACAGATGATACATTCTCTAATTAACGGTCAAGTGAAGTGACCATCCAAGAAAGTAGATCTAAATCAAACCTGTGTTGACAAATGTTCTTGTCCCTGCACTGCAGCATGTGCCAAATACTCCAGGGCCGATATCGTTTTCTTAGTGGATGGATCCACGAGCATCGGCGTAAGAAGCTTCAAAAAAATCCGGCAGTTCCTCCACGGCTTCATCGAAGAAATGGATGTTGGTTCAGGTAAAGTACGTGTTGGCCTGGCACAATGCGGTGATGTGACACATCAGGAGTTCCTACTGAAGGATCACACGGACAAAAGATCTCTACTCAAGCAAGTGGACAGCCTCCCCTACCGAGGTGGAGGCACCTACATGGGCAAGGGCATCACGTTCCTCCAGAGTCGTTACTTCACGAAGGAGGCTGGAAGCCGTGCTGACGAGGGGGTACCTCAGGTGGCTGTGGTGATCACAGACGGGGCCTCAGAAGATGACGTTGTGATGCCGTCCATGGCCTTGAGGAGCCAGGGAGTCATTGTGTTTGCCATCGGAGTGAGCGACTATGATGAGGATCAACTCAAGTCAATCGTCAACCAGCCTCATGAACTTTTTCTTATCAAACTTTATAGCTACCAGGCTCTGCAGGGAGTGAAGGCTGACAGTCTGCTGCACACTGTGTGTACCTCTGTTTCGGCATCTACTCCTGTCCCAGACCCACACATACCTGGTAAGTTATTGTGCCTGATTCACTAAGCTGTTTACGTGAAATATTTTCGCCAATCATTGATTTGAACTGTACTGAAGTACATTTGCATGTGCAGGTGTTCTTCAGCAGAGATCAAATGTACAGCACCAGTGCTTGACAATATCGTAATTGTGCTTGAGTATAATAAAGATCAAACCCTCAGGTCTACTGTAAGTGTAATAAAAAGTTCAAACCCTATTTGTCAAAGACAACCCGCCCCCCCTCCCCTATTCTATACTTTCATGTAAAATGAAACAAGAAAAAAGAAAATGCTAATTATGTTTTAAAAAGAACAAGGTTTTTCATGTTGGGCTACATGAATTAACTCCTTCCGTGCTTTGTATTATTTCATATTTTATTATATTGTATTATTCCATTCTATATGTCAACATTAGTCCAAGTGTATACTAATGTTGTGAAATTCATATCTCTGCTATACAGGACCAACCACAGAGATACAAACAACAGCTCCCACTACACCTGTTACTACACCAGGTGAGTCCATCAAAGATGCAGGCTTCAGTGGCTGCTAAAGCACTGGTGCACAAACTGTGGCTCTAGAAAAACATAAAGTAAGTGTTTGTCTCCGCCAGGCCGAAGGCGGGCCGAGACTATGTTTTCGCTCCTGTCCGTCCGTTCGTGTGTCCTTGTGTGTGTGTGTGTGTGTGTCTGTGTGCGTCCGTCTGCCTGTGAGCATCTAATCTCCGGCACCGTTGGACCGATCGCTGTGAAATTGTGCAAGCACACTCCCTGGAGGCCAGAGCCGCACCTCAGCCTATTATATTTTGTC
The DNA here is from genome assembly GCF_963280865.1 of Gymnoscopelus braueri. NCBI lineage: Eukaryota > Metazoa > Chordata > Actinopteri > Myctophiformes > Myctophidae > Gymnoscopelus > Gymnoscopelus braueri. Next base: position 58,630,614 of record NC_137603.1, read on the forward strand.
CGAACATCACGCAAATTTGTACACATCATCTCTATAGTCATTAAATGAAACAGGTCTTTCAGATTTTTCATATTCCATCCTGATTGGCTAAAAATGGCCTCCAAAGTTTCCAGGACTGCTCCGTTTTGAACAAAATGCCTCAAATCATGAACACAGCGTGCAATTTCCGTGATATTTTGCACGCCGATTCCCACTATGCAGAGGAAGAAATGCCACTTGAAAATTTACAAATCAGCCTCATGGTGGCGCTATAACAGCCCGATTCGTGTTTTTACCTATAACTGCACCGATCTGTGTAAAACTTTGTAAGCGCACTCCCTAGAGGTCAAGGAAAAACCCCTGCCCTGCATTTTTCACATCTGCCTTTTATAGCGCCACCAGGAGGCCGACTTATGTAAAACAATTTTATTATATTACTCGATTTGATCAAAATTTCACGCAAATCAGTACACATGATCTCTATAGTCATGTGATCAAGACGTGTTTTAAAAAGAACAAGGTTTTTCATGTTGGGCTACATGAATTAACTCTTTCCGTGCTTTGTATTATTTCATATTTTATTATATTGTATTATTCCATTCTATATGTCAACATTAGTCCAAGTGTATACTAATGTTGTGAAACTCGTATCTCTGCTATACAGGACCAACCACAGAGATAAAAACAACAGCTCCCACTACACCTGTTACTACACCAGGTGAGTCCATCAAAGAGGCAGGCTTCAGTGGCTGCTAAAGCACTGGTGCACAAACTGTGGCTCTAGAAAAACATAAAGTACATTTTTGTCTCCGCCAGGCCGAACCTGTCCGTCCGTTTGTGTGTCCTTGTGTGTGTGTGTGTGTGTGTGTGTGTGTGTGTGTGTGTGTGTGTGTGTGTGTGTGTGTGTGTGTGTCTGTCTGTGTGTGCGTCCGTCTGCCTGTGAGCAGCTAATCTCCGGCACAGTTGGACCGATCGCTGTGAAATTGTGCAAGCACACTCCCTGGAGGCCAGAGCCGCACCTCAGGCTATTATATTTTGTCCGAACATCACGCAAATTTGTACACATCATCTCTATGGTCATGTGAGCAAGACAGATTTGTCAGATTTTTCATATTCCATCCTGATTGGCTAAGATTGGCTTCCAAATCACGAATACAGTGTCCGATTGCCATAACACTAGGCCATTGCTGTGAAACTTTGCTTGCACACTCAGTAGGCCAAGGAAGAACCTCCAACCTATATTTTTCATATTGGCCTCATGGTGGCGCTATAACAGCCCACTTAATGTTTTGGCCAATAAGTCTTGAACCGTAGCTTGTAGGCCTACAATAAGAACATTGTTTTCACCCTGGATTCCTTGGATTCTCACTCTCAGTATAGGCCCCGTCCATTTTTGCCAGATTATATTTTCTGTCATTCTGTGTTTTCTTCAAAACACACATTTTGCTACTACTACTACAGATTTAGTCCAAAACTCACACAAACCGGTAAACATTATCTGGGGTCATGTGATCAAGATGTATAAGTTTGATATTTCATTTCCTTTTCCAATTGGCTATGACTGCCTTCCAAAGTTTGTGGGCCCTGAGTTTGCTGTTGATCAGAGTCCAATGACATCCCTGAGGGCCCCTATTGAAACATGCTATTTTTTTGTCCCTGCTCTGCAGCATGTGCCCCAGACATCAGGGTCGACATCGTCTTCTTAGTGGATAGCTCCACGGGCATGAGCACAAACGATTTCTGGAAGATCAAGCGGTTCCTCCACAGTTTCATTGAAGCCCTGGATATTGGTTCAGATAAAGTACGTGTTGGCCTGGCACAATACAGTCATGTGATATATCAGGAGTTACTACTGAAGGATCACACAGACAAAAGGTCTCTACAAGAGCAAGTGGACAGACTCCCCTACCGAGGCGGAGCCACCTACACGGGCAAGGCCATCACGTTCCTCCAGACTCGTTACTTCACGAAGGAGGCTGGAAGCCGTGCTGACGAGGGGGTACCTCAGGTGGCTGTGGTGATCACAGACGGGGCCTCAGAAGATGACATTGTGGTGCCGTCCCTGGCCTTGAGGAGCCAGGGAGTCGTTATGGTTGCCATCGGAATGGGGGACTATGATTTTGATCAACTTAAGTCCATCGCCAGCCATGAACAGTTTATCATCGAACTTGATAGCTACCAGGCTCTGCAGGGAGTGAAGGACAGGCTGCAGACTCTCATCTGTGATTCTGCCGGACCCACCCAAGTCCCAGACCCACCTAGTACGTTTTTTAAATTTATTTTTCTCTGAAGAAAAAAATAAAAATATCCATTTCTGTCCATGAAGTAAATGTTTTCTCTATTCAGAGACCACTGTTCACTGCAGTGAGAGCACAATGACAGTGGTGGTGGAGAAGAACGACCTCATCCGACGCAATGAGGACAAGTTACGTCTGAAAGCCTTCAACGATCCAGCTTGCAACCTGACAACTCACTCCAATCACACGCATCTGGTCGTTGTCATGCCACTCAACACCTGCGGCACCATGCTAGAGGTATGATGTAACAAATAATAATAATAATTATTATTATACTAATCGGGGTACCTACAGTTAGTTTCTAATATCAGACATAGTTTGAAGGTTAATTTCTATTAGAATAACATACAGCTACCAGAGCTGCGGACTCGAGACTTGCAAGTCATCAGATTTTTCAAAGTGACTTACACTAGACATAATTAATGAGCAAGACTTGACTTAAATTGAAACTTTGCCATTCAGACTTGATGTAAAACATAAACAAATTATGACACTTTCCACGAAGCCCGGGTCTGTAATCCATTATAATCTGTTAAGCACTCATGATTCATGAATATTCATAATGCTTTTTAACAATAATCATAACACACTATAAAGAACATCCAATATAGATTCAATTCCTGATTTGGGGGGGATCATGTTAGGGAAAGACGAGTTGCGTAATTTGGCGAAGTGACTGATCTGAAAATACCTGAACAGATGTGAGTTTTGAAGGTTGAAGTTGACTGCCAGTTCCCTGAAATGAGCAAAAATTACATTAATATAAAGGTCCCCTAATCTGACCTGTGCCATGCAGAGTAAGTTGGATCTGTCCTTGCAGGAGCAAACAGGTGGTTGTTGCATATAGGGCTGTAGTGAGATAATTCTTGAAGGCCAAAAGAGGTTCACAACAGAGTGTTCACAACAGAGTGTTCACAACGATGGCGTTGGAAGAATAGCGGTTCGGGGAGATAGGCAAGTTATTTGTAATTAAATCCACCATCAGCTCTGGGTCTTTGTACTTTGCACTTTTCAGATCTTTACCTCCCTATATAAATGACAAAATTAATTTGTCTAAATATAGGGAATATATAAAAGATACAGGAATAAAAATAGGCAACACTTGGAACAAGTACACAAAGCTGGGCAGGACATTCATCTTCATATAGTTTACTCTTTCTGCCAAAGATATATTCAGAGATAGTTCTGTGTTAGTCTCGCGTAGCCAGACAACTACTCCACAATCTTCGTAATGCTATATAGAGTCTTCAACTACACCTCCTGGAGGGAAACTGTCATCTGTTTGTCATTTCAGTTCATGTTTTTAAATATCTTGATCACAAGCCAGCTTTATATGCTTAGATGATTTTGATTCATATTCGGATACATTTGTGTGACTGTAAAGACGAAACGGAAGGAGACGTGAGGAGGCGTCGCATTCCGCTTTATCGCTCGATCATTTTCAGAGCTTCCGCTGCTCCAGACTGTATGACGGAAGCACTTGAAAACTGTGGGAGACGACAGTCTGGCTTGTGTTACTGGGCAGGGATCTAACTATTTGAGGTCATTCTTAAATCTTGCAAGAGAATTTAGGGACTGAAGGGAGGGCATTCCACTGAGTAGTGGCTGCGTGATAAAACGCATTTTTCACCTTAAGCGTCCCGAAACTGGGGGGAAACAACAAGATCATATAAACTTCAGTATTTGTATCATGATCGTGGCAGCCGTTGACATTTTTTAACTTGTACTTTCAGGAGGATAAAGAGAGCCTCGTCTTCAGCAATGTGATCACGTCTGCTGACGGCAGTGAAGAAGACGTCAGCGGGACGTGTGACGTCCAGGTGGCATTCTCATGTGTCTATCCCAGACGGACCTCTCTGAAGGCAGGGACGTTCAAGAACAAAAGCCCATGTGCAGTTACTGAGAAGGCTTATGGTGCCTTCAATCTGCACTTTGAATTCTTTGAGAGTGAGCGATTCAGGTAGAGCTGAAAAACCTTCGATTGTTTTCTTGGCGATTATTTCGGTCGATTACACTGAAACGTTATTTTAATCATTTATACGGTGGTGTCGTGCAAAAAAATAGTGGACAATTCTGATCTACAAGCTCACAACATGCCACGATGCAATGCGCTGTGAGCTTGTAGATCAGTTATTTTCAAAACATTTAGCAATTTTTTAAAATACTTTCCCCCTATAATGATGTCCAAAAATGTGGCTCGATTATTAAATTCTATTAAATTAATATCATTTAAATGATGTAAGAACGAATTGGATTGGTTGGTACTTTCAGAAAGCAGAAGCATTCCAGCACGTATCCAGTGACCGTGTCCCTCAAGGAGAAGATCTACATGCAGATTGAGACCAAACCTCCCGTCCCCGGTACTGAGCTCTTTGTGGAGTCCTGCAAGGCCACGCCCTATGATGACATTGAAAACGGCCACACCATCATTGAAAACGGGTAAGGAATTTCGTGGATTAAAACAATGACGAAAATGCTTCGTCGACTACTTTTTTCACTGACTAAGCTAAGATGATTTTGCCAACAAACAACAACCAGACGAAAAAGGCAGTTTATACTTGGTTGCGCGTGGGTGTCACACTCGGAAAATAGCCAATCTACAAGCTGCAGACGTGTTGTGAGCTTGTAGATCTGCTATTTTTGGCAGTCGGCTAAGTATAAATCAGGTTTTACGACGCCATCAAGGCCCGCCAAAAGTACATTCTAGGCGACTAAATCAAATGTGAATTTAGTTGACTGAAATCTTATCATATTTGGTCAACTAAAACTAGACTGAAACTAAAACGTTTCAGATGACTAAAATATGACTAAAAATAAATAGAATTTTATTCACTATGACTAAAACTAAATCAAAATCTGCTCAGTATTTCACTGTCTGTCAGAAACGTTGCATGTCCAAACCTGTTACTGTAATTTCCAGAGAAAACTAGAGAAAGTGCTCCTCTGAGCCAGGTCAGAAATCGGCCTCATGGTGGCGCTATAACAGGCCCATGTGAAAAATTTGTAAAATTTGGGGCAGAGATTTAGGACAAAAATAACCTGTTTTCCAATGTAGTTATTATTTAGTCACAAGCTCGTGTTAATACTTTTCATTGGATAAATATTTATAAAAGCCAGTAAGCCACAGACACTCTTAATCACTTTAACCAACGAAAATCTTAAAAAAATCCCCCCGCCCCCCGTCCCAAAATCATTACAATAGTCTACAAATCTACAATCTCCCCATGTGTTGCATCACAACACTACCATATGACAAAGTAGGTCATTCATTCACAAAGAAACACAAAATGTTCAAATATGGAGATACAAGGTTTCCAACAACAATGATATCCAATACTATCAATAACACTTGTTCTTCTAGTAATGATTGTATTATGTCAATATCAGGTGTGTGACAAACGAGACTGTGCAGATCTACAGCAGCCCCAAGAAGTCTCAGTTCAGATTTGGAGTGGAGGCTTCTGACTCCTTCGGAGGCCATGAGGAGGTAAAGTAATCATGACGCAATCTTTATGTTATCGCGGGTGGAAAATAGCTAAACTGCATTTAGTCTGTAGCCTAATTAAGTGGGCTTTTACTTTACAAGAGCATTTAAATTGTTTTGATGCTTTATGCAAACAGTGTGCATTTTACTCCACTACAATTATTTGACAGCTGTAGTTGCTAGTTGTAGTTACTTTTAGGATTTAGTTTATCATTGCAAAACATATATTAACCATAATACTGTTATACTAAAAAATGCTGATCTACAAGCTCACAATGCATCGTACATCTGACCAAAGATGAGCTGTTTTCGCTACTTTAGAAAACAATTTGAAAGTTTTGAAAGTATAGGTTCTGAGTTCTGGATTCCCTGAACTGAAGGTTTAGTGCAGGGGTGGGCAACTTTGATGATGGAGAGGGAGGGCCACTATATTTCCACACTCACTCCAGAGGGCCACATTGGATATACTGTCGGGCGATTCTATGCCATTTTTTTTTCTTGTGCTATTTTTGTATTGGAATCCTGAAAAGTTACATTTTTATTTAATTTCAAATGCATTTAGTTATACTTATGTTAACTTTATGAACTTAAATACAAAAAAAGCCAATAAAAAAGCCAATAGAATTGTAATACTAGTCATTAAGCTACTACTAATATAGACTGAAGTAATTCAAGCGGGTCATGTTTGGAATTGTAACAGCTGAAATCAATGATATATCAGTATTCCGATATTAACCTGCGGGCCGCATTAAGTGAAGGTGAGGGCTGCATTAAGTGAAGGTGAGGGCCGCATGTGGCCCCCGGGCCGCCATTTGCCCACGTATGGTTTAGTGCCACCTCGGTGAGCATGGCACAACTTAGGTTCTTAGAACCTTACCTGAATCGGAACCAGATTGTATGGAAACAAATGCATCATCCTCCTCCGTGTCCACACAGGTCTACATCAGCTGCTCAGTCATGCTGTGTCGGACGGAGATTCCTGGATCCAGATGCTCTCAAGGTTGTGTCTCAGGGAGCAGCCAGCATCGTGAAAAGAGACATGCTAACGCTCAGGCTGCTACGCACTCCATTTCCCAGGGACCTTTGCACCTGATCAGAACTGACAGCCGAGGCAAGACACAATTTCATATATATATGATATATATATATATGTGTGTGTGTGTGTGTGTGTGTGTGTGTGTGTGTGTGTGTGTGTGTGTGTGTGTGTGTGTGTGTGTGTATATAGCCTATATAGGACCTAATGTAAACATCAATACTGTGTGTGATTGTATTTAATATTTATATTCATTGTTTTTTCCTTTTTTTTTCTTGACTGTTTAGGTTTAGGTTCTGGTCTAATCAACAACCTGGTCTTCATTGTTGGCTGTGTCCTGGTGTGTGGAGTGGTGCTCTACCATTCCAGGAGGTCCCGACGTCTACCAACCTCTGACTTCAAATGACAACAAATACAGCTTTAGGAGCCATATATGTCCACAGAACAATTTGAGCTGCCAACACCTTTCTGCCATGCATTTTTTTTAAAGATATATATATTTTAGCTTTTTCTGCCTTTATTGATAGTATATGGTAGTAGCAGATAGACAGGAAATGGGGAGAGAGAGACGGGGAGTGACACGCAGCGAATGTCGTCGGGATCGGGATTCGAACCCGTGACACACAGTTGTCGCGGGCACCTTCAAGCCGAAAATTGTTCAACTTTTGGAGAGGAGCACCGCTCATCAATGTCACGTTGGATCTCCCTGGCTGTGTCTGACAGGCCGGTCATTTACTGTACAACCTGACTTTGAATCGTTACCATGAGAAGTCCTTGTTTACCATTGTTTTAGCTGTAGGCTATTTGTGCTAATAACTGTCACGGTCCGCTCCTCGGACCGTGGACTGTGACTTTATTATTTAGCCATTGTCTGACCTTATATGGTATTGGACCCTTTTGGACCTTTTTGGCCACTCTTTCTGTTGTATTGTTCCCTGTTCTCCTTGTACCTTAATTTTGTAGTGTTTCCTGTCTGCCCTAGTTGTTGCTTCCTGTCTTGTCTCACTAGTATGTCTTTGCAATTATAGTTCACCTGTGTCTTGTTCTGTTACAGCCAATCATGTGTTAATTGTCCTTTGTTCTCACTTGTGCCTAGTTAGTCCCTGTCTATTTATATGCCCCTCTGTTTCCAGCATGTGTTGGTTCATTAATGTTGTTACAGTGTTCTGTCTGTTACCTATAGTGTTGCCTTGTATACCCTGTTTAGTTAATAAACCCCCCTGCATCTGAATCGCTCTGTCTCCGCTCACTGTCTACGCTTGGGTCCTACACCTCTCTGCCTCGCACCGTGACAATAACGCAGATGACACAATAATCTAATAACGCAGATGACACAATAATCTAATAACGCAGATGACACAATAATCTAATAACGCAGATGACACAATAATCTAATAATGCTCATAAACTGCTTTCTGTGGACATGGTGAAGCTATTCGATTGTGCTTAAAACCTTGAAAAATCATGACATGAGTAATGCCATGGGCCAAGTTATTATAACATCTTGCCTCCATTAGTGTAAGTCATGCAATGGACTACATTTCTGGTGTGAAATACCTATAACATGGGGCCCTCAAAATCACATGTTTGGGTGACAGGAGTAATCCATTATGATTTCCCCCCCTTTTTATATTGAAAGATGGTATTATTTTTGAATGCACACAATACAAATATAAATACATAAAACAATGTGCAAGGACTCATGACATCAAAACAATGAGGATGTTCCGATTCAGACTATGGTCCCGGCCCGGGTGCGTACCCAGGACCACTTGGGGGGGGGGCGCCAGGAAAAATATTGCCGAGGGCGCCAAATTGCCTAGCACCGGCCCTGAAGGAGATACCCAAGGCCTCATAGTAGGAGAGGAACTCAATTCTCTTAGGGACACAGTGGTCACGCTGGGGACTGGACCAGAAGTCCTGGGATGTATGAACGCTGCGTACAGTACAAGAGACTCGTTTTGTATCCTGGTATGATGCCCAAATATAGTTCTCGAGACAGACTCTTGGCTCACAGTTTTCAAATGCTTCCGCCTAGCAGTCTACATCAGAAGTGCTGAAAAAAAAATTAAAAAATAAAGCAGATATACCCCAGCTATTTATGCTTAGCAGAAATGGAAATTCTAAAATATATGTTAAAGAGATTTTAAAATGTTGTCTGGCTTGAGAGACTACCGACACATATTTCATGGATCAGCCGTAGTAGTGAAGTGCTTTTGAACATTTAAACCATTAAAGCATCTGTGTCATTTTCGATTTTAACCACTTTAACCATTATTTTATACTTTGGCTATTCACAAATAGCAGATACACAAGCTCATAGCGTGTCACTTCGTGCCGCGCTATGAGCTTGTAGATCTGCGATTTTTGAAATATATATATTTTTGCAAATCTTTGAATAGATATAAATATAGATATAGATAGAGATAGAGATAGAGATAGATATAGATATAGATATAGATATAGATATAGATATAGATATAGATATAGATATATAGATATTATATAGATATATATTTAAAGCGAACACTTTTAACTCAAATCTTTGCTTCTGGGGGTCCCTGGAACTAAATATTTTGAGATGGAGGTCGGCGGCCAAATACATGATTTTGGGGGTCCTTGACATGAAAAGGTTTGAGCAACGTACGTTTTTCAGAAAACTGTTAGGATTTGGAAGACATTTTTTTAATCGGCCTCAGGTCTTAAAGGGTTAACTGAAGTCTGGAATCTCCAACCTCCCTGCCTGCTCACCTGAATCCAATCAGTTCTTTGATATTCTGCATTCTGTGAATTCATGACAGTATGTATTTTTGAATAATAGTCTATGAAACAAAAGGAATTTCTTAGAGACAAACAAGCCATTTGGACAGATTTACTTAAAACAAATGTATACCTGATTGGGTAAAAGTGCACACAATGAAAATGAACATGTTATTTGTGTTATGACTGCAAAGTCAAAGTCAAGTAGTGTCCAACACAAACTCGTCACAACGTTTTGTCCAAACCAGTGGTTCCCAAACGGTGTGGCGTGAGTCTATGAGGTGTGACAACCACATTATTATTACACTATACTGTATACAACCATACAAAAAGTTATGCATTCTTGCCTTTAATTTACAATATCGGTAAGCCTACTTTGTGCACACTCGTTTCCCAGACAAATACTACACCCTAAAAAAAATACATTTTAACATCTTTGAACCTGGTCCCTATGTTGTGCTATTCATTATAGTCAACAATTATTTCATTTTTCACAAATACAAAAATAATAATACAAATCTACAAGCTCACGATGCTCACAATGATGATTGTGAGCTTGTAGATCTGCTGTTTTCACATTTGAAAACCACCGGTTCCAAAAAAAAACTACGCGCCGACGCTCGTCTTCAGTTCGTGTAGAATCTCGGAGCCGCTGCTCCAGGTGACCACCCTGGCCTTCAGGGACAGGACGTTGTTGTCGTTGTCTTTCAGCTTGCCCAGCAGCTTCTCCAGGGTGAAGCCCTTCCGGGGCATCACCACGTCGCTTCCCCGGAGGCAGGACGTCGGGCAGAGGTCGTTGCCGCCGTCGCCCACGTAGAACATGCGGCGGTAGTCGACGCCGCGCTCCGCCTGCTCCGACAGGTACACCTCCAGGACCTTCCTCTTGCAGAGGTTGACGGGGCAGCGGGTGCAGTCGTGCAGGTGGTGGCGCTGCACCTCCATGTAGCCGCGCTCGTCGAACCGCGCCGGGTTGGTGAAGACGCGGTCGACGGCCGCCTGGACGCCCGCCGCCTGGAGGTATTAGGGTTGTCACAGTTATTTACTTAATCGCCTGATCGCAGTTATTTGAAATAATCACAATATTTGTTTTGCATAATCGTCATAATCATTTCCATGTCGATTTTTTTTAAATATATTTTCAAACGTTTAAAAAAATTGTGGAAATCTACAAAACGCGTTACATCGTGATCACCGGTAGAAAATAAAGCAGATACCCCAGATATGTCTGTTTAGCAGAAATGGGAATTCTAAAATATGTTCAAGCGATTTTAAAATGTAATTTTGAGTTGTCTGGCTTGAGAGACTACCAACACATTTAATTATAAATATTGGAAAAGGCCGATCAAAAAAGCTTGTAAATTGTCTGGCTGACATCCACTCCGAGATGTCAGCCAGACAAGCAGCAATGCGTGCCTCCACTTGGGTGTCAGAGGGGGGGAATGAGAGGATCAGCTGGGTGTCGTCGGCATAGCAGTGGTAGGAAAAGCCATGGGAGTGGATGACAGCACCAAGAGATGTAGTGTAGAGAAAGAAAAGAAGAGGACCCAGAACCGAGCCTTGGGGAACCCCAGTAGTGAGTCTGTGTGGTTCCCCAGTAGTGAGTCTGTGTGGTTCCCCAGTAGTGAGTCTGTGTGGTTCTGACACAGATCCTCTCAGCATCACCTGGTAGGAGCGACCCGTCAGGTAGGATGCCTATATGCCTATATTTATTATATATATATTATATATCTGCACTGTGGCACCTTTTGTTTACGAACCCTAAAAGCCAAGCAGAAATAGTAGACACGCAATTAAATCGCTAATCGCAATTATTTGAGCAATTAACAATTAATCGTCAAGTGAAATGTCATAATGGTGACAGGCCTACCTGGAGGATCCAGTCAATGAAGATGGTGTTGGAGTCTGAGATGACGATGCAGTCGATGGTGCTCTTGTGCTCCGATATGAAGGTCAACAGTTCGGTCATTCCGTCGGTGAACGGGATGGTCTCCATCACACTGCGGACGCTGGCCTCACTGACGGCCTGGTCTCCTGCATGGATGAGACAAGATAGGATACGGATCATCCTTTATTAACCCATTAAGACCTGAGGCCCATTCTACAAATGCCTTCTAAACCAGTAGTTCTCACACTTTTTCCCCCAAAGGACCCCCAAAATTATGTATTTGGCCACGGACCCCCCCATCTGAAAATGTTTTGTGCCAGGGACCCCCAGAAGAGAAGATTTGTGTACAAAAAAAATCCAAATTTATTTTAAAAAAAAAACAAAAATGTTTTTAAAAATAGCAGATGTACAAGCTTGCAGTGCGGCATGAACTGACGCACTGCACTGTGAGCGTGTACATCTGCAATTTTTTAGAAGCACTGTTCTAACCCTACGTTGCTATTATATATCAGCTAAAACCTAAAATGACACAGATGCTTTCCAGGTTTTAATGGGTCTACTTTGTTGATCGGGGTCCCCCAGGGGTCTGTACTTGGCCTCCTCCTTTTTTCCCTCTACACCAAATCTCTTTGGTGAAAATGGCTGCAGCTAGAGTACAAGATCATAAATTCATAAGACTCATTTATGTGTGTGACAGTTACACTATAGTTATGCCCAGGCTGAAACAGGAAACACATAATGACACCTTCCATGTGTTTCTGGATCTAATCTGCTGCCGAGCCAATGAAACAAAGCTATTGGAAAACAATTAAAAAACTGAAAAAAGGTATGCCACCTTCAGATTTGAAAAGAGCCTACCTAGCCTAAAACAGCATCACAAAATGCTCACCTATGTAGGACATCACTCTGCCCATGTATGCTGTCCACTGGCCTTTTTGATAGGATTTCGTCAGTGAATCAGGAAGGGATTGATCTGGGAGACATCTAGTGAGAGGAAACAAAAAAACGTTACAACAAGGAAACAGCAAGCCGAGTATAATGTTAGAAACTAATGGACAATGTCTTCAGTAACAAAGTAGTGCAGTGGTTCCTCAAACATTTTAATTTCAAAGACCCCCATGACTCTGAGAATATACAAATGTACAGCTCTCAAGAGTTACAGACCTGTAAGGGTCCATTTGGTCCCTGGAGGGCCTGGACACAACTTTGAGATCCACTGAAGTTCAGGATCAACTTGAGCACGATTGAATACAGTAAACCAGGTGTTCTCCAAAAACACATAGGTGTAAAACTGTATGTATGTGTATGTATTCTCACTAATTGTATTAACCCTTTAAGACCGGGAACGCATCTGTGTCATTTTAGATTTCTTTGGCTATTGAAAAACATCAGATATACAAGCTCATAGTGCGGCACCGAGTGCCGCACTACAACAGTAGAGTTTTGTTTCTCTATGTGTCCAGTGTGAGAAAAGTTGTCTAGTGTGGCTGAGTAAACAGGGACTCTGTCTGTCTGTCAGACGGACCCCATGTATTTCCAGGATAACAGAGATAACACAGAAAGGTTGTTATTTTGAGACAGAAATGTCCCGCAATATGAATACATTTTGATATGTTTTATTTGATGGTAACTGTTGTATAATCGCATTATTCACATCACTGGCGTGCCAATAGTCAAGGTGACGCACACCCTCGAGTGTAATATTGCTTAATAAACATACTCAGTATCACTTTATCATTATGATACAAAACTATAATGAGCTGATGAATCACCTAATCACCCAGGTGTCACTGTTGTCGTTGACCACAGTGTAGTCGAAATCAAACACCACCAGGGTCTTCATCGTTCTTCACCTGAAACGAGAAGAAAGAAACAGCTTCAGCTGGACCGCTGCTTCTCAGACGTTTTCATTTCAAGGACCCCCGTTTGCATAGAAGGCCAGAGAATGCTACAACTCTATAAAAGGGTCCATTTGGTTCATAGCTAGCTAAGCATTTAGCTGGGGACCCCCTAGGAACTCCTTCAAGGACCCCCCTGGGGTACAATCATCCATGCAGTACAATCATCAAAAGACTTTATAATCGAATGGACTGAAGCTTCATCTAGCAGCGCTCAAGGGTTCTCAAACTTTTCAGGCTGTGACCCCCCAAAATAATCATATTTAAACTGGGGACCCCCCAAAATAATCATATTTAAACTGGGGACCCCCCAAAAAATCATATTTGAACTGGGGACCCCCAAAATAATCATTTGAACTGGGGACCCCCCAAAATAATCATATTTAAACTGCGGTATATTCGCAGTGCGAGGCGTTGTGAGCTTGTAGATCGGCTACTTTCACAATGTTTTCCTCTTTCTTATTTGACTGTTTGGCCAATTTGGTATTAAAAAAGGTCTTAAAAAGTATTTAAATTGAAATGTGCAGATACACTGTATACACTTATACTGTATGTTGGTTTGTTTACTGTTGAGTGAGAAAACAGCGTTGCACATTAAAGCTAATCATCTGGGGATCCCCCCAAAATAATTTTTGGGGGGTCCCCTAGGGTCCCGGTCCCCAGTTTGGGAACCACGTACTGATCTAACCCGGCTGTACTTGAGTAAAAATACAAAAGTATTGGCATCAAAATGTACTTAAAGTACCAAAAGTAGAAAGTGCTGCTCATGCAGATTGTCCTGTTTTACAAGCTTTCAAATGTATAAAAATCTTGTGAAAATAGCAGATCTACAAGCTCACAATGCGTTGCATCGCGACATATTGCTTTTTTTCGAATGGCCAAAATGTATATAGGGCATAGTACTAAATAGTATGTTTATAATAATAATCAAAATCTACAAAGTAAAGGTTTTCAAATAATTGTAATGGAGTACAAATGTATAGTGGAGTAGAAGTAAAAGTACTGAAAATTGGAAATACTCCAGTACAATTACAAGTACAATACTTCAGAGTAAATGTACTTAGTTACTTTACACCCCATGTCATACTACAGAGTATAAACCATGTTTCAAAGCTCAACTATTCATGTTTTTAGCCTCATTATATCTAGCAAACAACAGCTTTATTATTACTGCTCAGATCAGTCAGAAACTCAGCCATAACATCATGTCATGAACCATACATTAAACCCTAATTAAACTAACACTTAGACTCAGATCAATCTATTATAATGTTATTATAGATGAATACATGTCTGTTACCCTGAGTGTGTAAAGCTGCCTGCTTCTGTCTTCTTTTCTGCTTTAATGGCAGCGTTGCCAGGTTTTGTGAAAGAAATAAGCAACGAGGTCTAGAAAAACAAGCCCAAAGGAAGCAACTTAGGCCACATGAGCACTTTATCGGCTATTTGAAAATAGCAGATCTACAAGCTCACAATGAGTCGCATTTTCAAAAACGCTTGCAATAAAATGTAGAATATTTGGAATATTTTGGAAACTAACAACACGAAATGATCCCTGAAATGCCTGAATCAACTTTTTCATGAAAATATTTGAGAACCACTGGTTTAAATAATAATAATTAAAAAAAAAGGAAGCGAGCCTATATAAACAACTGCACTTTAGAAACAAGCCCACAAAACCCGCAACCCGCAACTACCAATTATTTACAAGCAGCCTTACAGAAAAACAAGTCCAAAGTCGCTTACAATAAGAGGACATGGCAACCCTGGTTCTGGCTTCTTCTTTGCTTCATGGTCTTCATGAAAGCAGCGAAACAAAAACAAATGTAGCTCATCACTGCCATCTAGTGGATGGGAACTGGAAACAGCACGCACACAATGTATTTTTAATTTGGTAAGTAATATATAATTAAACAATTATTATTATTATTATATATTTTTTACTAATAATAATAATAATATCTCTCTGTCTCTCTGTCTTTCTTTCTCTCTCTCTCTCTCTCTCTCTCTCTCTCTCTTTCTCTCTCTCTCACACACACTCACTGTATCGGCCGTGTCACTCACTCACGCACGCACGCAGGCAGGCATGCGCACACACACACACACACACACACACACACACACACACACACACACACACACACACACACACACACACACACACACACACACACACACACACACAGTCAGTCAGTCAGTCAGTCAGTCAGTCAGTCAGTCAGTCAGTCATATTTACATAATTCAGATGACAGGCAGAGGAGAGCATTACATCCAAACCAACACTAGATGGCGATGATAACTCATAAGAGCAGGACATCATACTGTAGGTAATGCAAAAAGCTAAGAAGAAGAACAGTGTTGCCATGTCTAGTTATTATAAGCGACTTTGGGCTTATTTTTCTGTAAAGTTGCTTGTAAATATTGGTAGTTGTGCGTTGCGGCTTTTTGGCCTTGTTTCTAAAGTGTAGTTGCTTATTTAGGCTTGTTTCAAAAATGGTAAATTATTATTTAAACCAGTAGTTCTCTAATATTTTCATGATAATGTTTTGTGCCAGCGATCATTTGTGTAGTGTTGTTAGAATGTTTCAAAAAAATATTCCAAATATCCCTTAATAACTCTTGCAAGAGTTTTTGAAAATAGCAGATCACAAGCTCACAACGCGTCACATGGCAACGCGTTGTGTTGTGAGCTTGTAGATCTGCTATTTTTAAATAGCCAATGTGCTCATGTGGCTTGTTTTGGGCTTGTTTTCATGGACCCGATTGCTTAGTTCTCTCACAAAACCTGTCAACACTGACGGTGACTTCCTGGTTACGTCACATCTGGAGAAAACATCGAGTTGCGGACGGATAATTTTTTTTAGCTCTTTTTATAAATTACATTTTCATCTAAATATATAAAAACAACAGGTCAGGATGTTGAAGGGCTGGGGGGCGTGGCTGGGCCTGGACAACAACAAGACAGCAGAGATTGACAGCTCCGTGTCTCCTGTGGAAGAAGAAGAAGAAGGAGAACAAACAGAGGAGGAGAAGATTGTTCAGACACAGAATGAAGTAAACAAACAGCAGGCAGCTGATCCAGAGTCAGATCCTAGCACACAGGAGAAAGGACTGAGTGGTGAGAGACCCCCTTTATAACTGATCTAGGTTTTAGTAAACCCCCTTTATAACTGATCTAGGTTTTAGTAAACCCCCTTTATAACTGATCTAGGTTTTAAGAAACCCCCTTTATAACTGATCTAGGTTTTAATAAACCCCTTTTATAACTGATCTAGGTTTTAAGAAACCCCCTTTATAACTGATCTAGGTTTTAAGAAACCCCCTTTATAACTGATCTAGGTTTTAGTAAACCCCCTTTATAACTGATCTAGGTTTTAAGAACCCCCTTTTTATAACTGATCTAGGTTTTAAGAAACCCCCTTCTATAACTGATCTAGGTTTTAAGAACCCCCTTTTTATAACTGATCTAGGTTATAACAATCCCCTTTTATAACTGATCTAGGTTTTAAGAAACCCCCCTTTTATATCTAGGTTTTAAGAAACCCTCTTTATAACTGATCTAGGTTTTTAAGAAACCCTCTTTTCTAACTGATATAGGTTTTAAGAAACCCCCCTTTTATATCTAGGTTTTAAGAAACCCACCTTTTATATCTAGGTTTTAAGAAACCCTCTTTTATAACTGATCTAGGTTTTAAGAAACCCCCCTTTTATATCTAGGTTTTAAGAAACCCTCTTTTATAACTGATCTAGGTTTTAAGAAACCCCCTTCTATACTGATCTAGGTTTTAAGAACCCCCTTTTTATAACTGATCTAGGTTTTAAGAAACCCCCTTTTATAACTAGGTTTTAAGAAACCCTCTTTTATAATTGATCTAGGTTTTAAGAAACCCCCTTTTTATAACTGATCCAGAGTCTGATCCCAGACTGGAGAAAGGACTGAGTGGTAAGAAACCAAATTGTATAACTGATCCACAATCAGATCCCAAGGAAACCTCTTTTTTATCTAATCTGCCATCAGATCATTCCTAACAGAAGAAAGGACTGTTTTCAGAAACTCCCTGAGAGTGTACAAATGGAACCAAATGGACCCTTGTGGGTCAACTTGGTTCCATTTGCAGATTTTGCACACTTTGACTTGATGTCTTTATTTGAGAGGGTCAGTCTATTAATGGACAAGGCATTCAAAGACAGTATTGTACAGTACACTCAGGATTCTAGTGTGTTTTCACAAACATTGCAACAGGATATGAACTTGGATCTACAGTATATTAATAGAATGTTTTTTTCAAGTAAAATTGGTCCCAGTCTGTTCCTAACGTCCTACAGCAGTCCTACAACTACACTGGAAATGTCTATAAATTAAAACTAGAATTGTTTTATTTGGCATAATTTATCATCCATCCCCACGAAACCTATTTTTACAACTCTGTACGCTCTCAGAGTTAAATTCACACAGAGGATTTTGTTTTACTGTGTGCTGATTATTCACACTGCAACTGGATATGAACTTGGACCTACAGTATGTAGAATAGTAAAAAATGAAAAGAAAAAAAACTTGGGCCCAATCTATAGCAATGCAGATCCAACTGAACATTTATACAGATTTTACCTAGAAGGATTGAATTTGGCATAATCTGTCACTAAATGTGTGTTGGTGTGTGTTTAAAGGTGTTAAATCTATGATGATGATGATGATGATGATGTTTTCTCCTACACTGCAGCAAATGGATGGCTCGTTGGGCAATATATTATAATACAATCCTATTATTTTATTGGCATAAGTAATCTTTTCCTGGTTTTAAAGGCTAAATTACAGTATAGTGATGTAATTGTTATGAACCTACCACACTGCTCTGTGGTAGGTTCTATTATTTACCTTTACTCACTTATATAGGTATTATTTATAATGGGTATTATTTATATATTATTATTTAGTAAAAATCTGATGTGTAAATAATTATATTTATTTTGTGGAAGCACCAAGCAACCAATAGATGTTGTCATTGCCCAGCCCTATCTATAGATTAAACTAAATGATTGCATATACACATGGGGTATTCATGCTGCCAGTTGTCCCCAAACGGTGTGTTGAGGCACACTGGTGTGCCGTGAGTTTTGTGACAAACACACATTACACGTATGTTGCAACATACATCTAATTTTAACCACATGAACCCTAGCATCCCTAGTCTGGAGGCAAATATTCAGCAAAAAATGTGTAGAAAGGGGAAAACAGGAAGGGGTCTAGTGTAGACTTGTGGGGGACTCTGTCAACTAAGTATTTAGGTTTTATTACATTAAGAATTTCAAAAATAGCTCTAGACATGCCTTGAGATTTTCACTCACCCATCACTGTGCCTTGGGCACAACACGTTTGAAAACCACTGGACTTTTCTTTCTCTGTTCTTTCTCCCCTTTCCTGTAAACTACAAATGAAGGAGCCCGTTTTACTTCTTTACTCCTCTGTAAACCTGTGATCATGTGACAATCAAGCCTGATTCTGATTTGGACTAATAGATGAATAGATGACATGAACACTATAACTCTTCCGTTTTGCAGACTACATCTTCACTTTCGCCTCCTCTGCCTCCAAGAAGATCTCTGAGTCTGTGGCTGGGACTGCTCAGACCATCAAGAAGAGTGTGGAGGAAGGAAAGATCGACGGCATCATCGACAAGGCATGATTACTCTTCATCTTAACCCATTCAGACCTGAAGCTGATTCTACATGTCTCCTAAATCCCAACAGTTTTCTGAAAAACCTATGTTTCTATGTCAGTGGTGCTCAATCTTTTTCATGTCAAAGACCCCCAAAATGATATGTATTTGGCCGCGGACCCCCATCAAAATATTTTGTTCCAGGGACCCCCAGAAGCAAAGATTTGAGTTAAAAATGTTCGCTTTAAAAATATATATATTCAAAGATTTGCACACATTTTCACGATTTTTCAAAAATAGCAGATCTACAAGCTCGTAGCGCGGCACTCGGTGCCGCGCTATGAGCTTGTATATCTGCTATTTTTTAATAGCCCAAAGTGTAAAATAATGCTTTTTAGCTCAAATCTAAAAATGACACAGTTCCAGGTCTTAATGGGTTAAACTGACTTCTAATTAGGGGTGCAGCAGTTAATCGAACTAATCACTTTTTAACCGATTAATACAAAAACTAATTAATTGATGAATAATTTATAATAAAAAATCAGTCCCTATTTTGAGCATGTATTTTGAGGCGGATTTTATTCATTTATTTATTTTAAATAGCAGATCTACAAGCTCACAACGCATTGCATCGTGACACGTTGTGAGGTTGTAGATATGCTATTAAAAAAAAAATTGCACGACACTACTGGAATAATAAAAAAAACTCTGCTGGAAAAAAAGTGCTAGATTATAATGAAAATAATCGATAGTTGCAGGCAGCCCTACTTCCAAAACAACAAAAAGATCACCAGCACTCATTTCAGGCCGGAGCCTTCAGGCCGTTTGTTTTTTGCTGCTTATAAAGGAACCTAAAAGGGCTGTAAGTGAGTGCTGGTGATCTTTTTGTGTTGTTGTGAACTCTTTGCACCCTGTAAGAGACTATTGTTTGAGTTTAAGTGTTCGCATTCCTTATGAAGTTCAAGTTATACTTCAAAGACTTGTCTGGCAACATGTGGAACGTGATGCCAGTGGAACAGAATGTGACTGAATGTGCCTTGAGGTTGTTTACAACCTCAAGGCACCTCCACGTAGATGTGGAGGTGATATCTTTGTTTCTGTATTTGTTATTGAACAGGGACATTGCACAATTAATGTGATCTCACCAGAGCTAATGTACATATGTAGTCCTTGGGGGGGAGGGGGGGGGCGTTGTCGGTAGCACATCAATTGTGAGCATAGCTTGTGTGTCCCTGTGCGTGTGTACACAATTTAAAACATTGTAGACATTATTGCAGAAATAATAATCACATTTAAAAGAAAGCTACACTGCAAAATATGATGCAAAATGTTCTCTTTAGCAACTAGTTTTGAATATAATAGAATCAAAGGCACACCAGTGTGAACATAATCACAGTGAGATATATTTAATGGATTTATAATACCAATAAAAATGCAGGCGTAGGCTTCTAATGACTTTTTCATCTGCCATTTTTTAACGGAAGATGTAACCTTTTTCAAAGCACAGCACTCTCTGATGTTCAATTCATAGAGCTCTATAATATCTGGAGAGTGAAAATCCTTGCCCACTTCATTGCAATGAAAGTTGCTCACCCAGTGCATATTACTCCCCCGGAAGTACTAGAACCTCCTTCCGGGTTTGGTCATCAACTTGATGACAATAGAGCATGGGTCTTCAACAGGGGGTCCGGGACCCCTAGGGGGTCCTCAGAGTTACTACAGGGGGGCCGGCAAATCTTTGTGTGATTGGATTTTTTGAACCCCTTATGCCTATTCTGAAGAGAACTTAAGCCAAAAATAGCAGATCTACAAGCTCACAACGCCTCGCGCTGCGAGCTTGTAGATCCGTTGGGCTGAAAACGTTGAAGACCCCTGCAATAGAGCATGTGCATCCCAAACTATCTCCAATGAGCGAGCTTATCGAGCCTATTGGTCAAGCCACACAAGCTAGCAGGACACAGAGGTGGCCCTCTCATTCCCGGAGGATGAACTTGTACATCAAGCCGCCTCACGCTACAAAAACAGGACATTGGCCCCTGCCCTATGGGCTATTATTTACTTACCTGGGGGGCTTGGTTCAACTTTAAAACAGCATTCTGGCTACATTTTGTAGAGTAACTTTGGCACAGCCAGTGCCCTCTAGTGGAGGATCTTGTTGATGTCGTGCCAGTATTGCAATTTACTCAAAGGTGTTTAAATGAAAACACCTTGAGTAAAGGCTACAGCTTGGTAAACGCTGCGCTTAGTTTTCAGTTGCAGTCCATTAACATGATTTATATTCCTTTAGTTTGTTTGTGCGCGTGTGTGTGTGTGTGTTTGTGTGTGTACGTGCCTGATCCAACCCTACAACCCCTCCCGCTCACTCAGATCAGCTAACACGGGGAAGCTGTCTGCACCTTCCCTAAAACACCCGGGATGTTCAACACGTCCCAAACTCTTCCCCCTCCTGGCCCCGAAACTGAGGAACAAATTCCTCATTGCAGTCATAACTGCAGACTCTCTCTCCCAATTTTCCTGGCGTAATCTGAAGACTCACCTCTTCAGACTCCACCTCACGCCCTAGCACTCTCGCTCTCCCATTACCCCTTCCTCAAGACATGACTACCGTGCAAACATACCGTGGTCATTCTTCTAGTTGTTTCTTAGGTTTGTTTTTCTCGACCACAATGTTAAGAATGTAAATTATATAGCATGTTATTTAAACAGATGCTAGGTTCATTGTTTACCTGGTGTCATATAGTTTCAATGTACAGATTATTTGTTTTTGATAGTTTATTGTTTAAACTGATGCTAGGTTATTGGTTTACCTGTGATCCTGTGATTGTAAATTGTGTGTGTGTGTGTGTGTGTGTGTGTGTGTGTGTGTGTGTGTGCGCGTGTGTGTGTGTGTGTGTGTGTGTGTGTGTGTGTGTGTGTGTGTGTGTGTGTGTGCGCACACGCGCGTTTGTGTGTGTGTGACCAGACTTTCCTGGGAGATTTCCAAAAGGAACAAGAGAAGTTTGTCCAGGAAAATAAATCTAAGAAATCAGGTAAGAATGGAAGCAGACAGGACAAAATGTCCTGATCCTTTTGTGTTCTTCTGATCGCTTAACCACTTGCCCCCAGATACCCTTATTTGGTTCTTATTAGGTCATCAAAAATAAATAAAAAATGCGTTGTGATGTGTTTATAGCTCGGTGAACACCTCACAAATCTTTCTTTGTCTTTAAAAAAAAAATCTGCATTTTCATAAACAGCTAAAAATAGCTGGTCTGCAAGCTCACAACACGCCGCAATGCCGCGCGTTTTGAGCTGTCATTTGAAGGAATAGATTTGCATAACTGTTCTTTCCAAGACTAAAAAAGAAGAAAGACATGTCATCTCCGGTTTCCTTTCCGTATCTGCGTGAAGTAGGCGGACGCCTTTTTAGGAGACCGGAAGCAGGTTGAGGTCTGTTATTTCCAATGGAATAGTGAATATAAACACAGCCTCTGAACCATTCTTTTGCCCCATGGTCACTGAACAAGCCACACAATCTCCCCAAGATTTTCATACTAAAATGGCTTTTTTCAGAAAGACAAATCAGGAGAGAATCTACTTTATTATCGACCTTTCTCTGTCCCAGCAACACGGTCTCGCAGGATCTAGCACCAGTAAACATAGGACATTCGTGAGATCTGCTATCACCCACTTAGGAGACCATTAAATGGTCTCCTAAGTGGGTGATAGCAGATTTCAGGATTTGTGTACCGTTTCGCCTCTAGTAGCCTGAAAGAGCGAGCCCTATCGATGGTCTTGAAGGGCGGATCCAAACCCAGGCGGTTGGATTCCAGCGCCGCTTCCTATTGCTTCACCAATTTTTGTGGGCCGCAGATTTGAACTGGAAACACACAACATCTTCATCATAATGTGTTTCCAGTTCAAACCTGCTGCTGAGCCAATCAAATGAAGCTATGAGAAACTGACCCAGAACAGAGAACTACAGTTATTATGCACAGAGCCTATTCAGCTCTGACAGTATCTGGTGTGGCCACAACTAGCTCTTTATTCCTCATTCCCCAAAGGGCATTTCTCTATGACCTGCAGAAACCTAATACAGTTTGTGTGCGTGTGCGTGTGTGTGTGTGTGTGTGTGTGTGTGTGTGTGTGTGTGTGTGTGTGTGTGTGTGTGTGTGTGTGTGTGTGTGTGTGTGTGTGTGTGTGTGTGTGTGTGTGTGTGTGTGTGTGTGTGTGTGTGTGTGTGTGTGTGTGTGTGTGTGTGTGTGTAGACTCGGCAGTACCTCCCTGGGTTGGTTACAATGAGGAGGAGACCATTCAACAACAGATCCTGGCTCTGTCTGCTGTGAGTGTTTCATATGCAGTATGATTGTGTCAACATGTCCCACTGCTGTGCCTGTGAAACTGTGTATGAAGCAGTGGTTCCCAAACTTTTTGAAATGTTTTATCTCCCCCGGGCCCAAACTAGGTCGATCTAGCCGATCTACAAGCTCAGCTGTGAGCTTGTAGATCGGCTATTTTCACTACTTCTTAGAATGTATTGTATTTTATTTATGAAATTCATGTAAAATGTTAGATTTTTTCTTTTTAGAAAATCTTTTGAAATAATGATTATTTATTACCCAAAAAAAGGATAAAGGAATTGCAACCCATAACAATTATGTAAACCTTTTGCATAATACTGCATGGTTGTTGTTGTGTTGTTGTGTTGAATTTTAGGACAGGAGGAACTTCCTGCGTGACCCTCCTGCAGGGGTCCAGTTCCACTTTGACCTGGAGCAGATGTATCCTCTGGCTGCAGTGATGCTGGAGGAGGATGAACTGCTCAACCGCATGCGCTTCGACCTCGTTCCCAAACAGTCAGTCCTGTGTGTGTGTGTGTGTGTGTGTGTGTGTGTGTGTGTGTGTGTGTGTGTGTGTGCGTGCGCGTGCGCGTGCATGAGACATACACAGACATAAAGAGTAAAACGTATGATGTTAATATACTACTTAACATTAAAATAAACTGCTCAAAAAAAGTTTGGAAACTTAACTTCGGTCAATTATATCTCCCCTTCAATAATACCAATTGGTATTGTGTTTTATATCATTTTTATCTTTGATTAGTCACCTTTACAACGAGGTACAGCGTATAAGGATCGGGCATTCATGGAATGAGCAACACAGCTAAACGTGTGGGTAGCGTCTCCTAAACATTTGCCAAAATCACCCAATATGCTTCTGTTGGTAATCGCTCTTGTTTTGAGCAACCTGCCAGCACACACCCGCTGAGAGGTGTGTACCAGTCACAGGTGTGTGACTGGTCAACCTGAACATGGGTTCTGTAACTTTGTTGAGTTTGTGTTGATGCTCCAAGCAGCAACTCTGCCCCCATGGAAAGATGCCACGTTTTTGCCTTCAGGATAAGGCCCGTGCAATAGGGCAAGTGAAGCTGGTGTTCCGTTACGCAGAGTGACAGCATTATTTGGTATCAGCCCTGGTACCATTTCCAAACTTAAGACCAAGTTCTGTGAGACTGGTGAAGTCAACAAGGAAGACAACAACCCAAGACCCCTTGCTTCACTGAGGAACCATAGATTTACAGGCAAGATTTGCACAACGGTACCAAAGACAGAAGTCAAAGTTGCAGGGCCCATGCTCAGGTGCCAGTCACATACCTGTGACTGGCACACACCTGCCTGCAAATGGTACCAGGGCTGACATCAAATAATGCGTAATCTGCGTAACGGAACACCAGCTTCACTTGCCCGTGGGTGGGCACATTGCACGTGCCTTATCCTGAAGGGACAAACGTGGCATCTTTCCATGGGGGCAGAGTTGCTGCTTGGAGCATACACAAACTCAACAAAGTTGCAGAACCCATGTTCAGGTGCCAGTCACTCACCTGTGAGGCAGTCACACACCTGTGACTACTGGCACACACCTCTCAGCAGGTGTGTGCTGGCAGGTTGCTCAAAACAAGAGCGATTACCAACAGAAGCATATCGGGTGATTTTGGCTCATTTTTTGGAGGCGCTACCCACATGTCTAGCTGTGTTGCTCATTCCACGAATGCCCGATCCTTATGTGTACCTCGTTGTAAAGGTGACTAATCTACGATAAAAATGATATAAAACACAATACCAATTGGTATTATTAAAGGGGAGATATAATTGACCGAAGTTAAGTTTCCAAACTTTTTTTGAGCGGTTTAGTTAAATGATATTACAATAAAATAAAATCAGGAAACAATGGCACACATTAAAAAAAAACAATGCTTGACATGTTGTCTTGACATTTAGTGTCAAACATCAAATATCTTTACTGATTTAGTCGAGAATCAAGAAGGTCACTAACTTACTAAGTACAAGCAGCAAAAGGTTTTTGGGACGTGTTCCGCAAAATTGTGCTAACATTCTATGTGATATTAAAGCAGCAAAAAAAAGTTAATAAAGAAAGAAATAATTGTCAACATTGTCAGCCAGTTGGTGACCTTCCTGAGTCTGACCCCAGGATTGAAATTCCTCAGTGGAAGAGTAGGGAGACTACCTTCAGCCACTGCAGGTGTGCTAGTTGTATTATATAACATACTCTACCTGTCTACCATACAGATTGATCATTTTATTCACTACAATATGTCCTGGATTTCAGCTTTAAGGGAATCAAACACAATTAAAGTTCTAAATTGTAATTATGGAAAGGCCTTTGGATAAAAGGATGTTTTTACGAAGGGATTTTAAAAGACAGTGATTTATCAGGCCCAGGTCCTCAGGCAGGTCGTTCCAGAGTGGAGAAGCCCTGACAGCAAAGGCACGGGTCACCATTTGTCTTCAGCCTGCACTCAGGAACAACCAGCAGGTTTCTCTGCCTGAGGACCTCAGGCTGCACACATCAGGCTTATAAGCGGCTAATAACTCTAAAATGTAATTATGAGCCAGGCCATGAAGTGCCTTAAAATAAATTAGCTTGGGCGCTTGGGTTGGCACAGGGGGGCCTGCACCTGTCCACCATCGCCGTGTCTAGATGTTCGAATCCATTGTGGTTTATCTGGCTATAATGCACATAATTTGCCGCGTTGGGAGGAGGGAGGCCTGGCGGGGAGGCTGATCTTTGTCTCTGTGCCAGCAACTCCTACGGGTTGGGGGCGGTGCCTGTCGCAGGGGGGGGTGTTAAACACGCCTCACTGGCAGGTGAGCCAGTAGGGTACAATAGCAATGGCAACACAGAAAAGTATGAAGAGGCGGGTTAATTGACATAAAGTCTAAATTGGGAGAAGAAAAGTAATTGGCCACTCTAAATATAGTGTGTGTGTGTGTGTGTGTGCGTGCGTGCACTGTACACAAACACATAATGTATGCTCTCTCGTGTGTGTGTGCTACAGTGTGAAGGAGGATGTGTTCTGGAGGAACTATTTCTACCGGGTGTCTCTGATCAAACAGTCGGCCCAGCTCACGGCTCTGGCCGCCCAGCAGCAGCTGCACAACGATGGACAGGACAGAGAACAGGACGTCCCTCTCCCAGGTCTGCGTTTCAATGCAATGGACTACCCCATTAAAGCTGGGAAAGCATCTGTGTCATTTTAGATTTTAGCTATATGTACATAGCAACATACGTTTTTCAGAAAACTCCTAGGATTTGGGACATTGGTGGTTTTCAAAAATAGCAGATCTACAAGCTCGCAGTGCGGCACGAAGTGACGCGCTGTGAGCTTGTAGATCTGCTATTTTTTTATTTTTTTTTACATTTTGAAAACTTTTGAAACAACGTTTGAACATTTTTGAATAATAAAAAAATCTGGGGGTCTCTGGCACAAAACAGTTTCAGATGGGGGTATTATTATTATTATTATTTTGCATTAGACAAACATTTCCGCTGCTTCAAACTATAGGCTGACCTATGAAACTAACAGCAGTCTGTTTGATCACGCAGAGAACGTCAGACCAAAAACCCCACCCGTTTCCATCAGTGACATGCAGAAGGTAAGAGTAACCTTTGCATTTACATGTTAGACAAATGAATTATCCAACTCGTTACTTATAGGAATATGTGAGCAGGCCTGGTGTTTCGGGCATCAACTCGCGAGATGAGAAACGGTAGAAACTAAGCAAAATAACTTTTTTTTTTTTTTGGCTGATTTTCGTTTTTTTCCATATTAACACAGTTCGAATGTCGAGCAAGCTTTCAATCCTAACAGATATCCGTTTAAACGTCATTAAATGGTTAAATTTGTATAGTAAAGTAGGCTCCTATTCTGCTAGTCTGTGTGCCTGTTTGTGAGTCCTGTGGGCGGAGAGTTTGGTAGAGAGTTGCTAACCCGAGAGGTTTCGATTGGTCATAGCTAGGCATTGTACTCCGGTTACAAGCCTAATCCCCGCCCATCAGTTTCGCTCCTCTCTGTGGTGGTGTAAAGTTACTAAGTACATTTACTCAAGTACTGTACTTAAGTACAATTTTGAGGTATTTTACTTTACTGGAGTAATATCCACTGGGTGAATATTCAACCTGAGGCTGAAACTAACTTCACCACGGTGGACCCTGGTCCAGAGCGTTAGTGAGTTCCCTCTAACGCCCTGGAAGACTCAAGAGTAGTGAAAATAAACAAAACCATTTCGCTACTCACTGAAACAAAGGCTGTTTTGTGTTGTTGAAAGTCTATTCTCGGAGGTGGGAAGCCTCTCAGCACCCCAGCTACTCTGTAAAATACACTTTTTGGGCAGAAAATGTCCGCAAGACGGAAATTATTTTTATTTACTCCACAGTGCCCTCTACAGATTTGGTTAATGGTAAGTTCAAATTGTCCAGATCTGTAGAGGGCGCAGTGGAGTAAATAAAAATAATCTCACTAACGCTCTGGACCAGGGCTAGGAAGCGGCCAGTATTGCGTTAGTCTTTTTCGGGACAGAATCTAGTTGTATAAACAATATAAGATTGTAGCGAACACAGCAGCTAGGTGAGGTCAGCCCCAGCTAAACAACAGGCCGCTCGACGTTCGTATGGAAGTATTTCACTGAAGATGTGGCCAAAACAACAGTGGAGTAACGAGGCTAGGAGCTTTAGCATTGTTAGCTCGTTGCCAAGCGTCATGGCAGAACGTACACCTGGTGTTTGCATTTCTCCATTTACAACTCGTACATCTACATAAACGTTCAGATTTCAAATATAAAGTTCTTATCTCATGACCACGGGTGTTATAATTATGTACGGGCCCTCATAAGTACCCGTATCTTCCGTATTGTTAAATAAAAAGCATTTTGATCCGATTGATGGCCATCTCCGTTTTTTTTTTCAACTACGCGGCCGTATCGGTTGGGGGGGGTATTGCACTCCTGATACGTTATAACTCTATGAGAAAATGGCCGCCGATCGGATTAAAATGCTTTTTATTGAACAATATGGAAGATACGGGTACTTAGACCCACCCGAAGTGAATGGTAACATCCGTTGTCATGAGGTAAGGACTTTATATTTGAAATCTGAACGTTTCTGTAGATGTACGGGTTGTAAATGGAGAGTGCAAACACCAGGTTGGAGTTAATCCAGGACCTAGCTTGTGCGTGTCTTTATCATTAGTAGGTAAACCTCGACTATAGTCGACTACCAGTGGGTCAAATTTAGTGGTGGAAGAAGCACTTGGTGGTAGCAACACCACAATATAGAAAGTAAAAGGCCTGTGCTCAAAATGTTACGTTCAAGCAAAGTAAAAGTACAAAAGTATTGGCATCAAAATATACTTAAAGTACCTAAAGTAAAAGTACTCAAATGTTTGAAAATAGCTGATCTACAAGCTCACAACACGTTGCAATGCGCATTGTGAGCTTGTAGAGCGGCTATTTTCAAATAGCCTATGTATAAAATACCTAAAAAAATGTACTTAAGTACAGTACTTGAGTAAATGTACTTAGTTGCTTTCCACAGTAAAAATCCGAAAATGGGGGAGTGGTTAGAGGAGTGGCTAGGTTGAATAAATTACCCATCGTTCACGCCCATTACCTGGAGCTGAGAGGTGCTAGAAAGTGGAAATTCTTTACAAGGGATTATCTCAGTTTAGACTATTAAAGATGACAAGATTCAAATGATCACATCTTCTTCAAATGTGTTCCAATTTCAATGAATGATACATCATATGAAAGCTTATATTCTGTACTTCAACAATCTGTAATAAAATGAAAAATGAAAAATGCCCCCTTGCTGCCTAAAGCACTGTACCCGCTCACATATACTGTTGACTGATTACTTACGCAGTGCAGCATGCAACTAGAAAAAAAGACTTGACATCGTGGATCATCTACATGAGTGGTTCTCAACCTGTGGGTCGGGACCTCCAGGGGGGTCCCCAATTTATTTTGGGGGGTCCCCAGGTGATTAGCTTAAAGTGCAACATTGTTTTGTCACTCAAAAGTAAACAAACCAACATACAGTATAAGTGTATACAAGGTATCTGCACATTTCTAAAATGACAATTTAATTACTTTTAACTCTTTGACTGCGGACGACGCGATAACGCGTCAAGTGCTACTTTGTCCAGTTGGCCGTCGACGTGTTCGACGCGCTGGACGCGCGTTCATTGTTTAATCTCTGATTGCGCTATGCTGCTTAATATTCAATGTTATTTTCGAGTTCCACTTACTTCACCCACATCTGCATCCGGTTTCATGACCTGGATTCCGTTTCCGGTTTTTGATTTTTTTCCCCGGTCATTTTCGTCCAAAATAGGTAAACAAACGTTTTTTCACACGGTATAACAGACAAACGGACAGGTTCTCTTCTATAATCTATGGTCTGGGTGACGATCAGTCATCGCCGTCGTGTATCACATCGTAATTTTGGCCGATCAGACAATCTGGGACTACGTCACATCCGTTTTCATGTTTTTCCCTGTCTAATCTCCCAAGAAGGGTGACAGTGACCCAACGACCTGATCAAGCTGTCATGTGCTGCTCTCTAGTGGCGGATTTGTGCTGTGCCTTTAAATTATGTGTCTTTAAATTATTTTCATGAAAAAAATTCAAAATATAAAAATAAAAAAACACGAAAATTGCTGGCACTGGGGGAGTACTTTATGAAAATACTCTGGCAGTCAAAGAGTTAAGGGCTCTTTTTTTTAACAAATTGTCAAATATTACATAAGAAAGAGGCAAACATTGTGAAAATAGCTGATCTACAAGCTAGCGAGCTTGTAGTTCAGCTATTATCACAATATTTATCTGTGGAGCCGAGTCAAACTAAATGTAATGCCTACAATTCCAAGTACTTGTCAGGGTGGGGGGTCCCCAGTTCAAATATGATTATTTTGGGGGGTCGAGGCCTGAAATGTTTGTGAACCTTTGTACTACAGAATATCTAGACAACAGTATCAGTTGTTTCTTCATTTTTTTCAATGCATATTTGTATTGAAATGACTTAAAATTAGAAAAGTTCTGTAAAGGTGACCGTACAGGCTGCATCGCGTACATCACAGTAATGATTATCACGAGTTGAGGAAGTTTCTACATACTGCATTGACTGCCACTGTAGTTGGTACAATATTGGACTGTAAATGTACATAGTTGTAGTTGTCTAGCATTCAAAACCAGATATATTTCCAATGCGTTGGAAGACTTTCCTACTTACTTACTTAATCCTCTTCGTGCTGGATAGCACATAAGGTCTTCACCAATGAACCCCATTGCTGTCCCTCCCAGCATCTGGTTCATTGGTTAGGATTTCTGTGGCAGGATCTGTTTTTACGTGGCAGGGTCGCTGGCCCTGCACACAACCCGTGTTCCATTGCTGGCTTTAAGGAGGTGGGTGGTGTTGATTCGTTAGTCCTCTCACCAAAATCTACTGTCCTCCGGGCAGTGGATTACAGACTCACACCACATGAGGAAGACTTTCTATACTGATGAATATAAATTAATTATATTGATGATATACTGTAAGTGTCCTTGTATTTTTGGACCGGTGCAATTATAAGCAGCAGCAAGGTAATACTACTTCCACCCCTGACGTCACAGCCTTGAATATGGGAAATGTTGGGAGTGGGGCAGATTTGCCTGTTCAAACACAATTTCCAAAATGTATATAACATATTTGTTTGGGTAGGGGAATGCCAAATTATAACACACCATAACATTACATAATTATAACATCACACAATTATAACATAACAAAACACTATGTTTTCCACATGAGTTGGATTTCCAGCATTAAGTTGTTGTCGTCCTCTCAGCCACCTCAGGAGGAAGACGAGGAGATGTCCACCAGCCCTGGCGTGTCCGAATTTGTGAGCGACGCTTTTGACTCGACGTCCATCGACCAGGATGACTTCAGGAAGGAGATGGAACAGCTGGTGCTGGACAAGAAGGAGAGCAGCCCCCCCACTCCTGATGGTCAGAGTCCTTACTTTCCTAAGTACTGTTACACAACATGTGGTTTCACTCATGTAGGGATGAAAATTATAGATTCATTCTTTATTGTTTAGTTGATAACCTTATCGATCGATTCATCGATTAATTGATTTTCAAATAGCTGTGTGTGTGTGTGCTCATGTGGTGAAGTCACTTCTTTTGGGCTTGTTTCTCTCTCAAAATCTAGCAACACTGCTTCTCTCTCCCCTCTCAGAGGAACCGGCCGACTGGGAGAAGGAGCTCCAGCAGGAGCTCCAGGAGTACGAGGTGGTGACGGAGTCGGACAACAAGGACGACCAGTGGGACCAGGAGATCGAGAAGATGCTACAAGGCGACGACAGCTAGACCGTCCTTCGCTTCACTTCGCCGTCTTCTCCGCACAAAACACTCAGCAGGCCCCTATAACTTATGACTTATGGGAGACGAGGGGGTTTAGTATTTCCCTCCTGTATGATTATGACCTGTCGACTTGTATCCATGCTCTATAACAGATAATAATACGAGTAAATAAGCATAGATAAGAAGGGTAGAAGGTTTGGGACATACAATACCGCATGTTATGACCAGTGTTGTTACGGTTTGGTCGAGTGTCCTTTAGGGCTGGGTGATATGGACAAAATCAAATATCTCTATATTTTTTGACCAAATACTTTGATATTGATATTGTGACGATGCTACTGTGTTGTGACGATAATGTTTTTTTTTTCTTTTTTTAGAATAGCTAAAATAGCTGATCTAGATGCATTTACGTCATTTCAGACGAAAGAAAAGACAACACTTATACCCAGACGATATCAAGTCTCATTACGAACGATATAGATATTGTTAGGGACTGATGATATACAGTTATGTATTTTTTCTGTCCAAGTGCAAAACTATGCTTAAGTATAGTGCAGGGAGCGGCAACATGACAAATGAAGACAGGACATCCAAATGTTTGTTTTTCAAGCGCCGGGGCCACAAAAAGTAGCCAAATACACGCAGGAACTGACGTCAACACACGTGGCGTTAATTACTTTCCCTATTCGTACTTACTAGGGCATAACGTCACTGTGGCTAAAATAATAATATCAATGTATTGCCCAGCTCTTAATGTCCTTTACTTCTCCCTATAGCAGTGGTTTCTCAAAGTGGGGTCCAGGGACCCTCAAGGTTCCTTGAGGGGTTTCCAAGTGGACCCTTACAGATCTGTAACTCTGAGAGTGTACAAATTGAACCACCTTAAGGGTCAATTTGGTTCCATTTGTACACCCAAATTTATGGGGGGGGGGGTCCTTGAAAAATGTTTGAGAGAACCACTGCACTTTAGTTTCCATCAGTCCGTTGTAATAAAGAGGGTGGCCTGCAGATGGCGCTTTAGTACAAGTCCCAGACGTTCTACTCTGGTAGAGGGGGCCTGTTTGAAATTATAGATAGACTTGGAAATGTATCTTTTTATTTCAACTACTACTGGTGGTGATTTGTACAGTTAAGACTGACAAAACATAGAGCTATGTGTATGTAAATAAAGAGGATTGTGACCCTGCACAATGATGAATAATTATCCAAAATAAATTGCCATAATTTGCATAGGTATGTCCTCTTTAAAAAATAACTGTTATTTGAATGATTCCTGATATTGTGTGTACTGTCTGCATATGTGAGGTTTCTGTTTGATACTTTCTCTTAATAAATATTCCTTTCTTATTATGGACAGAATTCTACCAGTGCATTATGAATCAAGTTTATATACGTACAGGGGGATATCGTTGCTGTCGGACCGAAACCTCTTATCTCCATATTTTAACGTAGTGTTTTTTTTTTTGTAAATTAACGCCCTACTACTACAGTGTCACACAAAAGCATCAAAAGTAGCAGATCCGCAAGCTTGAACTTGTAGATCTGCTACTTTTGCTGTTTTTGGACAGGTTTCCAATCGACAGGGATGATATGATCCCAGGACGGTTAGAAGAACTAAGGTTCGATTTGCTGGGGGAGATCTTAATGCATCCTAATGAATTGAGTGATATGCGCAGGTTGAGGAAATAGTCAACTCAAGCGACAATAATCCACAGTGAAAGGAGCTTAGGTTATTGCTGTGTGTATCGGCTGCATAATATAGGTCTGATTCCCAAAATTATTTTGGGGGTCCCTAGATGATTAGCTTAATATGCAACATTGTTTTCTCACAGTTAACAAACCAACATACAGTAAACATGTATACAGGGTATTTGCTATCTGCACATTTCTAAAGTTACAATTTAATGACTTATAAGGCCTTTTTTACACTAAATTGTCAAATATTGCGTAAGAAAGAGGCAAACATTGTGCAAATAGCCGATCTACAAGCTCACAACGCCTTGCAGTGTGCGAGGCGTTGTGCGCTTGTAGTTCGGCTATTTTCACAATATTTATCTGTGGAAGCGAGTCAAACTAAATGTAATGCCTACAATTCCAAGTGCTTGTCAGGGTGTGTGGTCCCCAGTTCAAATATGATTATTTTGGGGGGGTCACGGCCTGAAAAGTTTGGGAACCCTTGCATTAGGTGAACATGCAATACAGGCCATTAGACTGACACTATGTACGTCACGTGTAAATGTATATACATAGGTAGATGTTAGACTGAATATGTAGCGTATATCACTTATTAAGCAATGATGAGAGCAGGGACCACGTTTGACAGTTTATTCTGTAGGAAACAGACAAATAACACAAAATGTGTCTTTGGATGGCCAATGCATATCATCAGACTTTCCTCAGCAGAACAGGACGTGGATCTCCTTTAGCCTAACACCGATAACAGAAACATCTATCTAATACATTTGTTTTTTACATTCTCCTAATAACTCCAAATAAATACTTACAAATACAATTGCAGCGTCTACTGGACTCAACATTAAGTTTACCGTTACAAAGCTACCAGCCAGAACATTCAATGAAAGCAACTGTTATATTTAAGCTATGATGGCTAAAAGTATGACTAAATATACAGTACTGACAATCTTGTCAAAAAAAATTAAGACTACACGAAAATGTTAGGGAGGGACTGGAGAAGAGATCCAGTAGAACTAAGACAAGTCATTTAATGCTTGGCACGCTTGCCATGCTATAGGCACACAGCTAAGTAGAAATTAGGCATTATGAGGCAAAGTCCCTGCCCACCACCACGGTTGTGGGTTCGAATCTACTGTGGTGCATCCGGTTTTGTCGGTCATCTGTGCGAACCCTGTGGTTGGGTGAGGGAAGCCAGGCGGGAACAGTGGTGGCTTATCCAACGGGCTTGAGGCGCTGAAGCACAGGGCACCAACCTTTAGGGGGGCACCAAACGACGTGAAGACAAAAAAAAACGCAGAAATGTAGAGCGTCCTCTCTTTTTCCGCGCTGCACCCCCCCGTTGACAAAACGGTGCCGGGGGGCACCAAACCGGGTACAAGCACCGGGCACCATGAAGGGTTAATTAATCCGCCCCTGGGCGGGAAGGGTGATATTGGTCACCCTCCCCCTCGTCATGTACTCCTGCGGGCTGGGGCAGCAACTGTCAGCAGGGAGTGTTGGGCGGGAGGAGTAGGACGAAGGCTCTATGTCCTCCCGGTGGGGGCTCCTCACTGGTAGGTGAGCCAGTAGGATACAACAGCAGTGACAACACAGAAATGTGTGTGGGGAGGAATCAATTGGCACAAGGACTAAATTGGGGAGAAAAAGCGGGTTAAAAATAATTGGCTTCTCTAAATTATATTTAAAAAAGCAAGAAAAATATGCTTATCCACTGAGATGGTGTGAGACAGAACTACAACCTATACATGTGTGTGTGTGTATATATATATCATGATCTATTATTATACTTTTTTTTATTTTTTTATTTAATATTTTTATTGAATTTTTAAAATTTTCCACATACAGCAACTGACATAGACATACTCTTAACAAAACAAGACAAACATGGTCAAACAAGTAGAGGGGGGGGTTCTCCAGTTCCATTGTTCATCAACACCATCAGTATAAAGACAAATAGAGCGAAAAACTAAAAAAAGCATAGCCAGGCACTTAAGACAGGTCACCACACTCCATATAGCTCATGGTCACATTGATCCATCGGCATAATCATCAAAGTCCTATCTAAGGGGAGGGTTCAGGCCCACAGTGCATTGACCTTTTAGAAGGATCAGAGAGATTTCGGCGGGGAAGTAGTCTATTAGTGGGGCCCACAACTTCAGAAACGAGGCTTCATTGCCTCTGTGTACTGCACACAGTCTTTCGTGGGGGAGTACACCAAAGATCTCTTTATACCAAAGTTGTACGGTGGGGGGCTTATCCTTAATCCAATTGATTAAAATGCATTTACGAGCTAATAATAAGAATTTGTCAAATAACTTAAATTGTGAGGGTGTCAGATTAATCTCTTTGGAAGGGAGTCCCAGAATGAAAGCTCCCGGATCCTTCTTTATTTAACCTTAAAGATATCGCTTAACTCCCGTGCCACGTGGAGCCCCAAAACCTGGATATCCACTTACATTCCCAAAAGTAGTGGTAGTAGGTTCCAAGATCTGTGTGACATTTAGAGCACAGAGGAGATCTTGAACGGTCCATTTTGTTTAGTAACACAGGTGTGATGTGCAGTCTGTGAAAGATTTTATATTGTGTTTCTCTTAGTCTATTACAGGTGAACACATTTTTAACAGAATCAATGGCCTCTTGCCAGTCGTCCTCGATATATTCATTGTTAAAATCGCTCTCCCACTTGCGGATGGATTGTACCTCCAGGGAGTCCAGCGAGTACAACAAGGAATAGAAGGATGAGATGAAATGTGATACATCACTACGTTTGCATAGGAGGTCCTCCACTTTGCGATATAGGGATCCAGGTTGTGGGGGCAAACGTAATGTATTAATATAGTGACGTATTTGCAAAAAAACAAAAAACAAATCCCTTGGGAAATTGAATTGCGTCTGTAGCTGCTGAAACGACATCAAAACACCATCTTTGAATAAATCACCCAGTACTCTAAGCCCTCGAGAATGCCAGGTCTTGAAGATTGCCGAGCTAAATCCTGGGCCAAATTCATGATACTAGAAATGGGTGTTAGCAGTGACCTTAGGTCTCCTATACCTACATAGGTGTTAATCTGTCGCCATATTCTGATAGAAGTATAGATAATTGGGTTTCCTCGTATCTCTCTATGAATTTTATCTTTATTACCAGTTACAAGGGCCCATATTGAATTTGGTGAGCAGCCCCACGAGTCCACACAGCTCTTATTGTGTAAATAGGCTTGGAGCCATTCCCAAATGAAACGAGCATGACAGGCCCAGTTATAGAAAAGTATATTTGGCATGGCCAGGCCAGCTCTGCTCGTTGGTAACTGCAAGATTTTAAACTTTTGCCTAGGTCTTTTTCCATGCCAGATAAACTTAGAGAAAGCCTTCTCCAGATCTCTGACATATTTTTTTGATACCCATAAGGGAAGCATCTGTAAAGGGTATAAAAGGCGGAGAAGAGTATTCATTTTTATTAAACCTGTCCGTCCCAGGAATGATAATGGGAGGTCATGCCACCGTTCCAAGTCCCTCTTAACTTCCCTAATGACCGGGGCCAGGTTCAGGCGTGCCAGATCCTTTAAGTTGGGGGAAAGTTTGACGCCAAGATACGTAAATCCAGAGGTGGTCCATTTAAAGGGAAAGTTAATTGGGATGTCTGACTTGGTCAGAGTACCTAACGGCATAGCTTCAGATTTACTTTGGTTAATTTTATAGCCCGAGATAGCGGCTTTTATGATTGAGAGGACAGTTGGCACCGACCTCTTCGGAGAGGACAAAAACAGTATAATGTCATCTGCGTATAAAGCTATTTTATGGGGGGTACCCCCATTCGTAAATGAGACCCCCTCCACATCGTGATGGGACCGTATAGCCTCGGCGAGCGGTTCGAGCGCGACGGCGAATAGTAATGGACTTATGGGGTCCCCTTGCCTTGTGCCTCTAGCCAAGGGAAAAGGTTCGGAGCAAGTACCATTGGTAAGGACACGAGCGACAGGTGAGTGGTAGATAGTTTGTATCCACTTAAGGAAATTCCCTCCAAGTCCATACCTCTCCATAACATCAAACAGGTGTTTCAACTCTATCAAATGCTTTCTGGGCATCAAGCAACACTGCTAGTGCTTTACGTTTCATCTGATAAGAGTGCTGTGTAACATTCAACAACCGCCTTACATTAGTAACTGAGTGTCGGCCTTGTATAAAACCAGACTGATCTGGATTTATTATAAGAGGCATCAGTCCCTCAATCCTCCTTGCAAGCAATTTAGAGAGTATTTTACTATCCACTGCTATTAAGCTAATGGGCCTATAGGAACCACACATATCAGCTGGTTTCTCCTTTTTAAGGATGAGAGAGATATTAGCTAGGTTCAGGGTTTGGGGGAGACAGCCCCTCTGAAATGAGTCAGCACTCAGCATACATCTCTCTCAGAGGGCCTACTATGATCTTGCTCATTTTTTTGTAAAATTCTGGTCCGTAACCGTCTGGGCCAGGGGCCTTGCCCCTTTAAGGGTTTTTATCGCTTCGAGTACCTCTGTAATAGCTTTACAAATGGATTCTCTATGTCTCTCTGACAGTATAGGGAACGTTGGCGCCCCAGTCTGTGTCTTCCGTGAGGAAGAAGCCCAACAAATCCACGGTGAGGCCTTTAGGAGGACCATTCAAGCAAGACGCAAAGGGAGCCTGCAGTACCACCACGGGCCAAGACACCATCACACCAGAATGAAATGTTTGGAGCGGGGGAGTCTGGTGCAACGCTCAGGTCCTGGACCTGGTGAGACGGAGGAGGAGCCCGGCCAGGAGGCCATCCACAGAGCCTAGCCCCTCCACGTGCCAGAGCCTCCGCTCTCCCCCATTCCTGGCAGAGTAGTTTCGGACAAGCGTATTGAGTGGCCCTGTCTTTCCCTATTTAGGACTGACCGTGGGTAGCTACCTGGGACTTAAGTCGGGGCTTGATCAACCCTGGCTGGGTCACCTGGGTGAGGGTGTATGTTGCGAGACCCGAAACATCCTATGACCCCAGGCTACAACACTGATGATACGTCCCAGGTGCATCCATGTGATGTTTTTCGTTATATCGAGAAAGTCTTTCCTTTGCTGATCCGAGGTCCCGCACTCCGATGAATATACATTTTGGTCGAAAGATTTCATAACTCTATTTATATCCTTAGAAGTATGATGGCTGATATCATTGTCATCTTTAAGGGAGGATATTATATTAGAGTTGTGTTTACCTTTAGCAAGGCGAGCCAGGAGCCTGCCGGGTTTATTTCCTGATTCATAGAGCCGATGCTTTGCAGAAAAGATTGTGGACTCTGCTTCCCTTGTCAGTATTTGAACTAGAGCTGAACGGGCGGCATCTAACTGTTTCCCCACATTATTAGAGGGTGAACTTGAATTCTGTTTCTAATTTTGCAATCAATTTTTCAAGTTCCAATTGGTTTCTGAGCGCCTCTTTCCGTTGGGCCGATGTATACGAGATTATAGAGCCGCGAAGATAAGCCTTTGCTGCCTCCCACAATGTGGAGGGGTTCATCCCGGGGGTCTTATTTACTGAGAAGAAGAACTTCCATTGTTTAGTGATATATTCCAGAAATGGGCAGCTGCTCATCAGAGAGGGGTTCAGATGCCAGGGTCTACATGCGGGGTCCCTATATGGAGGGTGAACAGTCAGACTTACTGGACAGTGATTGGAGAGCGTCTGTGTGCCAATAGTGCTCTTTAGACCTGTCCAATATCATTCTGGACGTAAAAAAAATATCTATTCTGGAAAAAACTTTGTGGGGTCGGGAGAAAAAGGTGAAGTCTCTCACTCTTGGGTTGAGTACTCTCCAAACATCGAGTAGTTCCAAATCATTACACAATTCTGTAAGTCTAGCACTCTTGCGAGATGGAGTAGGTCGTGGAGTTGAGATGTCGGCATTTGAGTTAGGAGCCGAGTTAAAGTCTCCACCGATAATGGTATAATTCATTGAAAATGAAGAAATTGCAGACAGTAATTTGGAATAAAAGGAGGCCTCAAAGACATTAGGAGCGTATACACAACCCAAGAGGATATGTTCACCGTAAAGGTAACCTGAAAGCAAGACATATCTCCCTTCATCATCAGAGACAACCTTATCCACGGTGAATGGGAGACTCTTATGTAAAAGGATGACCACACCACGGCTTTTTGTATTATATGAAGAGTAATGTACCTGGCCTACCCAGTTTCGCCGTAATTTCATATGCTCTAATTGAGACAGGTGGGTTTCCTGTAAAAAGGCGATTTGACACTTTTCTTTTTTCAGAAATGACAGGATTTTTTGGCGCTTAACCACATTATTTATGCCTTTGACATTAAGGGATATAATCTTAAGGTCACTCATGTCCAAGTCGTGCTAATATGGTACGTAATGTGTTGCATGAGTACACCCAGAGAGCATACTGAAGCTATTGTGGGCAGGTCCTTAAATGGCTGCAGTAAGGTTGAGATGATGCATGGAGGGGGAAAGGGGATAAAAACATACAACAAAATAACCCTATACTATTTATAATAACGGTATAGGTTCATGTATCCTCCTATGTTCATAAACGATCTACTAAACTGTAAATAATGAGTCATTTTGATATTAGAAATTAACAAAATGATTAAATCAATGTAATTTGGGTTTGTGGAATGTACGCAAAAACAACATCAAGACAATAGTTCAACTTCATATGGATTTATTATTGTCATAAAAGTGACACTATTGTAAATAGATGATGCGTTTTAACACTGGCAGAAGTTAACATCGCCTATGGATAGAAATAGTTAATAATTATTGTTGTTGTTTTTTTAACACACACAAGGTCAAACGGGGTGTGATGGGCACTAAATATGTCATGTCTTTATAAAGTGAAATGTATTGATATAAAGTATGTACACCACATGTCCTGTAACCTTCACACGCCTTGCGTGAACCGACAGGCAGATAAACTCCATCTCCAATTACCACACAGACAAAGACGTTCCAGTTGAGGATCTTTACTGTAGCAACTGGCAGTAGGGTAAAACTGACAGAAAGAAACATACATACAGTCACATGTCAGTCATGTGTATAAATCACATAAATGCAAGGTAAGTATGAGTATATCACAACACAAAACAATCCAAAAGTTACACAAAAGCTTCTAAATGTTACATAAGCATAGGCTAAGGTAAGTGCAATGTTGCAAAAATACAATGTATCAGCACACATTCTTAATCAGCAGGTACAAACATTTTACCTAAATGAATACAGTGTCTGCACTAAATCCACATGAACTTGTACAAATGTATCTTAATTGTAAGAACATGCAGAAAACAAAGTCTAAGTCTTTTTAACTCTTACCAACGATGCTTTCAAAGATCTGAACGTATAAAGAAGAGAGAAGAAAAGGCACATCCTTCTCTGGCCTTGGTACAGGTAGAACTAATGGGACCGTACCTATATTCCCCAGGTTCTATGTTCCCCAGGTTCTATGTTCCCCTCCCACCCCAAAAAAGGTTCTATGTTCCCCGGGTTCTATGTTCCCCGCTTAACCAAAAATGGGTTCTATGTTCCCCACTCATCCAAAAAAGGGTTCTATGTTCCCCACTCATCCAAAAAAAGGTTCTATGTTCCCCACTCATCCAAAAAAAGGTTCTATGTTCCCCACTCAACCAAAAAAGGTTCTAAAAAAGGTTCTATGTTCCCCACTCAACCAAAAAAAGGTTCTATGTTCCCCGCTCACCCAAAAATGCATGAAATGGTGAGACATTTAAAAAGGTTTAAATACATGTATTTATACCCATTAGTTATAATTATGTAATTTTCCAGTTTTTAAAGTGTCAAAATATGTTTTGAAAACTTATTTGACATGACTCAAAAACTATTTAGGGGTGTCACGATATATTAATTTCACGGTACATATGATACGATACACGATATTGGGCTCACGATATCGATACGATATTATTATCATTTTTACTATCATCAACATTGGCCATCATCTTCAGTTTCAAAGTGCTTAATTTGTAAAGCATATAAAAAAAGTTACAACGTTTTTTACATACAAAAATAAATACTTATTATACTTATTATATACTTATTATATATACTTAATTAGACCTGCTAGTGGCGCTATAACAGGCCAATGTGAAATGGGTGGCATTTCTTCCTCGGCCTAGTGTGAATGTGCGTGTGAAATTTCACGGAAATTGCAAGCTGCGTTCATGATTCGAAGCATTTTGTTCAAAACGGACCTTTGCATGACGTTTGGATAAAATCTGTAGGAGTAATGTCAAAAAATGGGGGACAGGGGGTAAAACATACTCTCTCGCCATGCCTTTCGGCCTGGTGGAGACAATTATGCAAGCTTAAAGGACAACCCATTTTCACCCATTTTCAACATATCTTATCTCATATAATTGGTCCTTACCAATGCTTATTATCATATGGTACACTTTTTGTCCAAGATGGCCGCCAGGGGAAAGGGGCGGGCAAGTTTCTGATAGTAATTTCTCCCCATTATGTTCAGTTGTGTGTTCAGAGATGTTATTAATAATTGGAAATTATTAACTAGGTTCGATTCCCGCAGGGGACGCTGTGGGCGCTGGGGGTGTGTTCTCTCCTCCGCGTCATCAGTGCCCATACCCTAGGTGGGGTTGGCGAAAGGGCCTTTCTGTGTGGAGTTTGCATGTTCTCCCCGTGTCTCCTAGGCTAGGTACCCTCACAAAAACATGCAGTAATCCTGGTCACTATACTGCCTCCCCCTGGCCAGCTGGGGCGCCTGATGGAGGGGAAGGGAACTGGTTGGAATAACGTGTTCCTTCCACGCACTACGTCCAACCAGGGAAACTCTCCCCTGTCAGGTGACAAGAAGGTCAGTTGGCTCTCATGCATTGAAGGAGGCATGAGCTCGGCCCTAGCCTCCCTAGGTTGGCAGAGGGAAGGTAGTGCCCAGGATTACATAGACAATTGGCACTGGGTGTAAAAAAATAGGGTTACAAAATCGTGGGATAAAAATTTAGAGAAAAAAAAATAAAAAATTGGAAATTAAAAATGTATGTTTCCTGCATTTTTGGGTGAGCGGGGAACATAGAACCTTTTTTTTGTTAATGGGGAACATAGAACCTTTTTTGGGATAAACGGGGAACATAGAACCCAGGGAACATAGAACCTTTTTTGATGTATGTTTCCTGCATTTTTGGGTGAGCGGGGAACATAGAACTTTTTTTGTTAATGGGGAACATAGAACCTTTTTTGGGGTAAACGGGGAACATAGAACCCAGGGAACATAGAACCTTTTTTGGTAAGGGGGGAACATAGAACCTTTTTTTCGGGGAACATAGAACCTGGGGAACATAGAACCTGGGGAATATAGGTACGGTCCCGAACTAATCAGCTCTGCACTCTGTCAGACTAACCAGCTGTCACTAATTGAACTTATTAGACACACCTGATGAACTGCTTTGATCATAATGATTGCTAGGTCATGGTGACATCATCAATTAGAATGTTACAGGGCAGCCTGACCTTTACACAACTTCAATGCATTTACACACACCAACACACAGGGGGTGCTAAACAACAAAAATGAAATACTGACTGACAAGGCAGCACACCACACATTAATTAAATGTATTGACATAAATCATTTTTCCAAAGTGTAAATATCATCTTTACATTGTATGCATGACAGGGACACAACAGTGGACCAACACCAGCAGAGGACATGACACCCCAAAACATTACTGACTGTGGAAACTTCACACTATCTTCAAGGTTCAAGGTTCAAGGTTCAAGGTTCAAGGTTACTTTATTTTGTCTCCCGTGGGAGAAATTTGTCTTGGACACACAGACCAGCAGCATACACAATACCATACAGTACAGGACAAAGACAAAGACAAAAACATAAACACACAGTGACATGTACAGTCCGTTTTTCCTAGTCATCACCATCCATAATAATAATAATAAATAATAATAGCCACCTCATTCAGCATATAGTGCAATAAGACCAACACCTTAGCACACCTCAAAGTCAAAACCTTCTGCCCCGCCATCTGCCCACCGCAAGGACATCATTGAGGAGTGTAATTGACATAGGGACAAAGGAGTACTTGTACCTATTGTAGTTG
The DNA here is from genome assembly GCF_963280865.1 of Gymnoscopelus braueri. Classification (NCBI taxonomy): domain Eukaryota; kingdom Metazoa; phylum Chordata; class Actinopteri; order Myctophiformes; family Myctophidae; genus Gymnoscopelus; species Gymnoscopelus braueri. Next base: position 58,674,085 of record NC_137603.1, read on the forward strand.
AACGCATGGGTCCCGTACCTCCTACCTGACGGCAGTAACCTATACTGTCTGACACAATCTTCTTAGCCAGCCCAATGGTGGACTGCTCAAAAATGACCTGGGGGGTAATGGGGCGTGTGGACATACCCATAATCTTCCCTGCCATTTTGACTAATCTAAGGATCTCAGATTTATACTTTACCGTCAGGTTTCCGAACCAACTGGTGTCTATCTGACAACAGACTCTATACTAGCTCTATAAAAGATCAGCATTATTTCTACATACACCAAAGAGTCTAAGCCTACGGAGAAAATGAAGGCGCTGGTGTATTTTTGCACACACACTTGTCACATGAGTGTGCCAGCTCATTTCACAATCGATCTGTACTCCTAGATATTTATAGGAGGTGACCTGTTTGATGTCATGACCATGAATGGTGATCGTGGTGTGGTCTTCTATGGACCTGGGATCCACCACAATCTCCTCAGTTTTCCTTACATTAATTTGTAAGTGGTGTTCATCACACCATCCTACCAAACCTGTCCACTCCAGTTGTATGGCTACTGATGTCACATTCACTTGTGAGTAAACTGAGGATAACAGTGTCATCAGAGAACGTAAATACATACTGATTGGGTTGTGAGCTGACACAATCATTTGTGTATAAAGTAAACAAAAGGGACGAGCTAACTGTCCCCTGAGGGGCCCCTGTACCACTCACTGCCTTATCAGAGAGTGCCGAGTTAAATCTCACCTGTTGTGGCCTATTAGATAAAAAGGAAAAATACCACTTAATTAAAAACGGATTCACCTTCAGATCAGCTAATTTACGGAGAAGAATATCTGGATGGATTGTGTTGAAGGCCGAGCTAAGATCAACAAAGAGAAGTCTTGCATATGTTTTTGTGTGCTCTATATGCTTCAATACACAGTGTGCTAGGTCGCATTACTACTGTAGTTCCGCGGTTCCTTGCATAGGCAAATTGATGCAGATCTAGTGATCGCTCTGTTTCCTTACGGAGCTCCTCAGTTATAATTCTCTCCAGGGATTTAACCACATTGGAGGTTAGTGCTACTGGCCTATAATCATTATTTTCTAGTGGACAGGGCTTTTTGGGAACTGGAACTATGATCGATTTTTTCCATAGTTATGGCACCGTGTGGGTGTCGATGGATACCTGGAAAAGACGATGCCATGCTGGAGTTAATTCCTCCGCTCATGTTTTTAGGAGGAATGCACACATTCCATCCGGTCCTGTCGCTTTGTTAGTCTGCAAAGCTTTAAACACCTTAGTAACCGAACCTGCATCAATTATTATTCTATCATCATCACCGTCACATGGTAAGGCATAGTGTCAGTCTCAAAACGCCTAAAAAAATCATTTAGCTCATTTGCCTTTGTGCTCTCATTCTGAGCAGCCATGGGCTTCCTGGTAGGTTGTATGTTTGTCATCTTCCTGATAGAGTCCCATAGTCTCTTGATATTGGAGCTGGCTAACCCTTCATAGCTGCTGTGTCCCCCATCCTGAAGGCTGTCTTCTTTCTCCGAATGCAGTCCTGGATTCCCTTTGTGCTATAGGGTTTATTGTGTAAAAGTTATTTTGTAAAAGTTTTCTGGGGTATTATTGAATCCACACAGAAGGTGATGTAAGCGGTTATTGTCTCCGCCAGGCCGAAAGGCATGGCGAGAGAGTATGTTTTACCCTCCGTCCGTCCGTCCGTGTGTGTGTGTGTGTGTGTGTCCGTCCGTGTGTGTGTCCGTGTGTGTGTCCTGTCCGTGTGTTAGCAGCTAATCTCTGGCACCGTTGGCCCGGTCGCTGGGAAACTGCGAACACACACTCCCTGGATGCCAATTCTACGGAGCCCCTAAAGGGCCATGGTGCAGATTTTTTTTTTATCTCGTTCTAACGACATATATGTCGTTCTAACATCTTATTAACTTGAGCGCTCGAGATCCTAAGACGTTCCCACATCATAATAAAGTGTGGGAACGAGATCCTTATGTCGTGCGCTCGAGATCCTTATCTCGTTCTAACGTCTTATTAACTTGAGCGCTCGAGATCCTAAGCTGTTCCCACATCATAATAAAGTGTGGGAACGAGATCCTTATGTCGTGCACTCGAGATCCTTATCTCGTTCTAACGTCTTATTAACTTGAGCGCTCGAGATCCTAAGGTGTTCCCACATCATAAGTGAGAGAACAAGATCCTTATACTCACCTTTACGCACGGTGGATTTACTTGGATTATGCAATATAATAGCCTGTGCGACAGTGTGCGTCCATCCTATTCTTTATTATGGTGAACGAATTGATGCTATTATTATAATACTAATAATTATTATTATCGTTTTGTCCTTGTTGGTGTACAGTTGGTTCTGGTTGCAATGGATACAGTAGCTGTCGGGCCGGGCGCAGAATGGCAACATCAGGCTCGCTCTCTCTCTCTCTCTCTCTCTGCTAATTCTCAACGAAAATCTGTGATTCTAATTTTCCTATGATCACCAGAAGTGAGAGTGTCAATTCCTTGATCAAATATGGTTTTATTCAAAGGAAATCAAAGGCTACAGCTTATGGAGCCAACATCGGTATAGTGTCCAAGCGTCTCAGAAAGAGTTTTCACCGCAGCATAATTCCATTGCTCAGGAAATAAACAACGGATTACAATAATATAACATTCCCTATAATCAGTAACATGTAGGTGATACCTATGTCTATCAAATATGGTTTTATTGAAAGGCAATCAAAGGCTAGATCAAGCTTAGAAAGCAAACATCGGGTAATATCAGACGCTACGGCGGGGCCTCTGTGCGGCTGCTGAGTAAGACTATAGGACACTCAGTTATGACATTGTGCCGTTTGTTCAATACAACTCTTATAGCAACAAAGTTTATTTTCATACAATAGGCCTATAGATTACATTTCAATGTTAAAAGTAAATAGAAAAACAACACTTCTGGGTCCAATTAGTCTAGTTTTGTAATAGAGAGGAATGGTCACGTATTCCCACCTATAAACATGTTTTTGCCCAATGCTGACAGCTGGTCAGCAGGTGGTTTCATGAATAGACAATATTTTGGACCAATTAGAAATATATATATATTTGCAAAAGCAGTGTTGGGTAACTAGTAAAGGTATTAAATTGGTTGTCAGTGGCTGGCAGCGCAGTGTGCACTGCACATCTAATCGCAAAAACCTGACGCTTATTTTGTCTTGATCAACAGCGATACATTTGACAAAATACAGCGAAATCCCCAAATTCTTAATATCCAGTAAGCAATAGGAATTAACTGCAAACAAATTCAAAGTTGTATGCTATCAATATCACACACAAGTAGAGAGAAGCTGTGATCTCACCTCACAAACAAATGGACAAGAAATAATCATTTTGCAAACAACATCATGTTCTGTTCGTTTGTCAACAATGATCTAAATGGAAAGTTTATTTCAGCAACTAGAAAGTGACAGTTTGACATAGTTTGAGACATTTTTGCTACGCAGGCCAGTCCTCGTTTAAGTTCATTGCTTTCATCTGTTGTTCTGCTGTGCGCAACAGGGCATATCTCCGCCAGGCCAGGTTTACCTACCCAGGCCATGAAATTCATAGGCAGTCATATTAGCCAATTAGAATGAAATCTGCTAAAACTGACTCATATACTGATACAGAACCATATATATTGTCGCTGTCGGATGGAAACCTTGTATGTTCTTTTTTTATTATTATTTTAAAACAATTTATAATTGTGAAAATAGACAATCTGCAAGCTATACTTATTAATAATTAAGACATATTATATTTTAAATAGTGAAATATCAACTAAAGTCATTATTAGTGCAAGTTCAATCACATTTTATTTGAATGAAAATAACTTGTGGGGAAAATACATAAAATCTCTAATCTGTGAATCTAATGTGATTCATGTGACCCCTACTTCAGTCAGTGAAGACCAGGGCTGAAAGTGACATAATTGAGACCAGTATAACTTTATACAAATATTGGTAATTTGCCAACACATTATTTTGTGAAATAAATGGGTTATATAACACTCTTGCACTCTTAAATGGTAATAATCAATGTTCTGCTTTGGAAAGCTGATGAATATGTGCTCTCTATAGGGCAAAAGCATCTAAGGCTAAACGTAGCTCCAAACTAGTTGAATGCGCTCAGTTATGTGTGTGTGGATGCATGCATGTATTATTATAATTATTATTATTATTATTATTATTATTATTGTGTAAATGTATGTATGGTGTGCGTATGGATGTATGCATGTATGTATGTATGTACATGTATGTCCTGGTTGTATGTATGTATGTAGGTATGTATGTATGGATGTAAGGATGTATGTATGGATGGATTTTGTATGCATGATGTATGTATATAGTAAGCGTATATATATCACATATCACGGAAGTATTTACTGTAGGTAGAAGTGGACCAGCATGGAAGCTTGTGTGATATTTATTATTGATGATGAAGGGGTGGGAGCAATAAGTTATGCTTCTTCTCACTCCTTTTCGAATATGCATTTTCTGTTAATCAGAATTAATTGCTTTCATTTGTTATATATATATTTTTTTTAATTGCCATATTCGAAATAAACTTTTCAATCAATCAATCAATTATTATTATTATCATTATTATTATTATTATTATTATTATTATTATTATTATTATTATTAGATACTGTATGTGTGTTGGGTGGGAATCACATCCTGCCAAAAAATGTGTCTACACCGCTGGCCTGTAGCATGTGTCAAATAAATAGATGTAGTTGAATACATATTCCCTACACTTCTAATAGCCTACATGACTTTATGCTAATGGTAATAGAAGAAATATGTATTCACTCACATTTATTTCACAAAATAATGTGTTGGCAAATTACCAATATTTGTATAAAGTTATACTGGTCTCAATTATGTCACTTTCAACCCTGGTCTTCACTGACTGAAGTAGGGGTCACCAGTGGCGTACCCACCATAGAGGCAAGGCCCAACTAAAATCTCGCTACCCCTAGAAAATAAAGTAAAAGACTGACAGACAGCGGCCGTCATTCACGCGGGCAGGCAGCCAATCACTACCGTATCCATTCAGCAGAGCGACCCGCGCCTATAGTGATGCAAATCATGTATGCCATTGTCTTCATGGGGTACTAGGAGTGCCAGGAGTGGGGGTCTAGCTGGGCCATCACCTGTACTCACCTGGCATAAAAAGTACACACAGAAGTACAATGACAACCTCTCGCCTCGTCTGTGTCTCCTAGCGTTTGAGAGAGATTTAACTGAAGGTCTGAACTCTGATTCAGTTATAGATATTTTCAAGTGCAGCAAGCCCCGTCATCTCATGTTTTGAGACATCACTACATGCTTGAAAACTATTTGATTTGGCTGTTATTGTTACTGTTGTAATCGCAATGCTGAAATGAGTCAATAATTTGTGCAGGACATCATGTTCGCCTTTTCTGTAATACATTGATTATACTTATTATTGTTTTTATTAACGTTTTTCAGTTTTGTAGTCAGGTAGTGTTGTTGTGTTGTTAACTTGTTTCCCCCGAGATTTTCCCCCGAGTACCCCCCCCCCAGGGGGGGATCTCGCCCGCCCTAAATGTAATTTCTGGGAACGCCACTGGGGGTCACATGAATCACATTAGATTCACAGATTAGAGATTTTATGTATTTTCCCCACAAGTTATTTTCATTCAAATAAAATGTGATTGAACTTGCACTAATAATGACTTTAGTTGATATTTCACTATTTAAAATATAATATGTCTTCATTATTAATAAGTATAGCTTGCAGATTGGCTATTTTCACAATTTTAAATTGTTTTAAAATAATAATAAAAAAAGAACATACAAGGTTTCCATCCGACAGCGACAATATATAGCCTATATATGGTTCTGTATCAGTATATGAGTCAGTTTTAGCAGATTTCATTCTAATTGGCTAATATGACTGCCTATGAATTTCATGGCCTGGGTAGGTAAACCTGGCCTGGCGGAGATATGCCCTGTTGCGCACAGCAGAACAACAGATGAAAGCAATGAACTTAAACGAGGACTGGCCTGCGCAGCAAAAATGTCTCAAACTATGTCAAACTGTCACTTTCTAGTTGCTGAAATAAACTTTCCATTTAGATCATTGTTGACAAACGAACAGAACATTATGTTGTTTGCAAAATGATTATTTCTTGTCCATTTGTTTGTGAGGTGAGATCACAGCTTCTCTCTACTTGTGTGTGATATTGATAGCATACAACTTTGAATTTGTTTGCAGTTAATTCCTATTGCTTACTGGATATTAAGAATTTGGGGATTTCGCTGTATTTTGTCAAATGTATCGCTGTTGATCAAGACAAAATAAGCGTCAGGTTTTTGCGATTAGATGTGCAGTGCACACTGCGCTGCCAGCCACTGACAACCAATTTAATACCTTTACTAGTTACCCAACACTGCTTTTGCAAATATATATATATTTCTAATTGGTCCAAAATATTGTCTATTCATGAAACCACCTGCTGACCAGCTGTCAGCATTGGGCAAAAACATGTTTATAGGTGGGAATATGTGACCATTCCTCTCTATTACAAAACTAGACTAATTGGACCCAGAAGTGTTGTTTTTCTATTTACTTTTAACATTGAAATGTAATCTATATGCCTATTGTATGAAAATAAACTTTGTTGCTATAAGAGTTGTGTTGAACAAACGGCACAATGTCATAAATGAGTGTCCTATAGTCTTACTCAGCAGCCGCACCGAGGCCCCGCCGTAGCGTCGGATATTACCCGATGTTTGCTTTCTAAGCTTGATCTAGCCTTTGATTGCCTTTCAATAAAACCATATTTGATAGACATAGGTATCACCTACATGTTACTGATTATAGGGAATGTTATATTATTGTAATCCGTTGTTTATTTCCTGAGCAATGGAATTATGCTGCGGTGAAAACTCTTTCTGAGACGCTTGGACACTATACCGATGTTGGCTCCATAAGCTATAGCCTTTGATTTCCTTTGAATAAAACCATATTTGATCAAGGAATTGACACTCTCACTTCTGGTGATCATAGGAAAATTAGAATCACAGATTTTCGTTGAGAATTAGCAGAGAGAGAGAGAGAGAGAGAGCGAGCCTGATGTTGCCATTCTGCGCCCGGCCCGACAGCTACTGTATCCATTGCAACCAGAACCAACTGTACACCAACAAGGACAAAACGATAATAATAATTATTAGTATTATAATAATAGCATCAATTCGTTCACCATAATAAAGAATAGGATGGACGCACACTGTCGCACAGGCTATTATATCGCATAATCCAAGTAAATCCACCGTGCGTAAAGGTGAGTATAAGGATCTTGTTCTCTCACTTATGATGTGGGAACATCTTAGGATCTCGAGCGCTCAAGTTAATAAGACGTTAGAACGAGATAAGGATCTCGAGCGCACGACATAAGGATCTCGTTCCCACACTTTATTATGATGTGGGAACAGCTTAGGATCTCGAGCGCTCAAGTTAATAAGACGTTAGAACGAGATAAGGATCTCGAGCGCACGACATAAGGATCTCGTTCCCACACTTTATTATGATGTGGGAACGTCTTAGGATCTCGAGCGCTCAAGTTAATAAGATGTTAGAACGACATATATGTCGTTAGAACGAGATAAAAAAAAAAATCTGCACCATGGCCATGGTGCAGATTTTTTTTGGAAGTGAGCTTCCATCACTATGATGACCACTGTGATGACCACACCGCCCACTTTTTTTTATAGCGCCACCTGTAGGTCGATTTGTGCAAAACCCTTTTTTTTTACATTACTCCTACAGATTTTATCCAAACGTCATGCAAATCGGTACACAGTATCTCTATAGCCATGTGATCAACATGGATCTGCCCGATTTCCCATATTCCATACTCATTGGCTAAGGTTCGCTTCCAAAATTTGCAGGATTGGTCCGTTTTGAACAAAATGCCTCAAATCATCATTGCATCATTGCGATTTCCGTGAAATTTCACTAACACATTCCCACTAGGCCAAGGAAGAAATGCCACCCTTTTTCACATTGGCCTGTTATAGCGCCACCAGCAGGTCTAATTTAGCAAAACACATTTTTGGAACAAAATGCCTCAAATCATGAATGCAGTGTCCGATTGCCGTGAACGACCTAAGAATAAATGGCACCCTTTTCACATTGGCCTATTCTAGCGCCACCAGGAGGCCACAATAACGTACGTGACCTGGCGGAGACCTGTGCTCCGAGGAGCACTTTTTCTAGTTGTCTCTGTGGCTATGTTGACATCTGCATTGTGAAAGAAGACATCCCAGTCTGTGCATAAAAAGCAGCCCTTCAGCTCCTCCACTCACTGCATCACCAGACCACACATGTATAGTCTTGGTGACTGGTTTGCTAGATTTAAACACAGATCTATATGTGGGGGTGAGATGGACAGCCTTATGGTCAGAGGTGGCTAGTAGAGCCCTAGCTCTGGCTGTATAGGCGTCCTTGATGTTACCAAAGCACTTGTCCAGTGTGTTGCTTTTCCTTGTAGCACACTTCACATATTGTTGGAAGCCTGGCAGATATTTCTCCAGAGGGCAGTGGTTTAGGTCACCCAGGACCAGCATAGGTGCGTCAGGCTTATTTTGAAGATGACGGTGTACAAAGTCTGAGATTTGGCTAGCTGCACTGGCTGCCCTCGCATCTGGCGGTACATACACAACACATACAAAGATATTAGAAAACTCCCGTGGCAGATAGTATGGTCTCAACGTGATACACAACAGCTCCAAGTCAGGGTTACATATATTGTCTCTGATCGCATAGTTCCGACACCAGCTGTCTTTAACATACACACAGAGACCTCCTCCTGTTAGCTTCTCAGAGCTATCCTCTCTATCAGAGCGTATATGTGAGAACCCTTCTACCTGTACAAGACTGTCCCGCACGTCCTTAACAAACCAAAGTTTGTCCAGTTTATACCTCAGTGAGCGGGCGTTGCAAAGTAGTATTGGCGGCAGCGGCAGTGGTAGCTTTGTAGCCTTCCGAGTACATTGCCTGACGCCACCTTTCCTCCCCCTTTTCCTGGCTCTCCCAGCATGGTACGGTGCCTGTCCTGGCGGCCTCAGTAGCTCTCCTGGAACCAAGCTCAGCAGGTTCGGCGATGGTCTTCCTTCGCCCTCCTGTAGCTGTAGAAGCTCGGTCCCGCTGTGGCCTACACTAGTCGACCTGTGTTGCTGGGTCCGCGAGCTACGCTCTCAGCTATCCAGCCAGACAGCATTAGCCATGCTAGTAGCCATACTAGTTGGCGGTCCAACCGTCTCCATTCCATTCTCCATAAAGATTTCCTATAGTCCATGGTGCACACTTTCCAACCGTGTGATCCCTAGTGCACCAGTCACCACATAAAACAGCACGGAAAACAGCACAAAACTAAACAATAAGGACGTATAACAAGTTGCTGCGGAGCCCGTGTGCCCGTGTCGCCACAGAGCAGCGCCAGAGTAGCATTCAAGCATCTTGGATTCTGTGCATCTGTGCATCTCCACTTTGATTTCCAAATGAAATGCAAAATGTATTTTAATCTGAAAAGAGGCAGTAATGTTTTGGGATGCCATGTCATCTGCTGGTGCTAGTTCACAGTGTTTTATCAGGTTTTATCAAGCTTGTCAGCATCTGCTGACAAGCTTTATGGATGCTGATTTTAGATCTAGAATATGTGATAGTATCACTTTTCTAGTTGGCCTATAGGCCTATTACAGAGGGAAAAAATAACTTTCTTTTTCTTTCAAAACATGCACTACGTCACGGCTAAGCCGGACTTCACATGACGAGCGAGCAGCAGCAGCGAGCAGCAGCAGCGTGAGCGAGCAGCAGCAGCGTGAGCGAGCAGCAGCAGCGTGGAGCTCCCTGGGGAGCGCTAGCTTGTGCTAAGCTATCAGCTAACAAACAATGAGTAGTAAAGTCTGCTATAGAGGTAGAGTACACCTCAACAGTCTTACGTAGAGAAATGTTTGGCTTTTTATGACTACAGATGACTCAACAGTCTTACGTAGAGAAATATTTGGCTTTTTATGACTACAGATGAACTCACCTCATCAGTCTGTGGGCAGCGTGAAAGCTAATACTAGCTGTGGATTAGCGTCGTGGACCCTCTCAAAAAAACTTTTCTCTGGTAGACCGAAAGAGCAGGGAACTCTCCAGTTAAGAGCCCTGAACCCTCTACGGCTACACGGAGAACAAACTACTTGCTGCTGTGAAGGAAGAATAAACCTCCTCGGTCTTACAAGAACAATCTTTTCCTAGCTCGGTGTGGCTCGTTTTTAGCCAGGATCCGGGTTGGATTAGGGGCTTCTAGAGACCGCAAGAGCAGGGAACACTCCATACAAGAGCCCTGAACTCTCTACGGGACTTGTATCCTGCATGATGGCGGCAGCAGCCGGGCGTGGGGCTGCCAGCTTCTCCGGCCGTACTAAGCCTGAAGTTTACCGCACGACAGATAATAAGGTGATTGTGGAAGATGAACTATTGAACTTCCTTGTCATCAAAATGAAAACTTTGAATCATGATGACATTGTCTTGCTGGCCTCAAATAACTTCAACTCGGAGTGGATCGAAGCCTCGAAGAAACTACTGTTTGAGATGTGTCCTCAAACGGTGCAGCGCTGTGTTGCTCACAAAGGAGCACAGAAGGATGCTAACAACATAAAAACATGCTTGAAGGTGCTAAATGAATGTGGGGAGAATATACCAAGATTCGTATCCCACTACTTGGATGAACTCCCACCAGTATCATATGACCACATTGATGTTTCAGCATTGCTGGGGCGGATGGAACAGCTGAATAAAGATATGTGCTGTGTGAAAAAAACGCTCGAAGCTCAAACAGATGCCTGTGAGGGGCTACGGGCGACAACCATGGCCATTGATGACCGAGTGTCTGCAATCGAGAGGCCCCGTGGACAGACCAGCGTGGACCCAGGGGCTGGGTATGTGAGGCCATGCAAGAGAGCGAGGCCAGCAGCTGAGAACGCCGACCAGGAGGTAACAGTGGCTGGAGGAGGCTCCAGCAGCGTAATGGGAGTTGTGTCCACACCACAGGCACCTAAGTCTCCCCTATGGTCCCGGGTCGTAAAGGCAGGACACCGACGCAACAAGGCGACACCAGAGCAAACGACAGCTGCACGGCAACGTGGAATGCAAGCACCACAGAAACGGGAGAGGAAGAAGACGCCAGGTATTGTTGGAACTGGCCCTTTGAGTTCTGACATACATGTCATAAACACGAAGAGGGTGAGTGTGTTTGTCACTAAGTTCGCCCCACAATTGGAAGCTAACATACTAGCTGTGTATCTGAAAGAGAAACTTAACCGAACAGTTACTTGTCGGAAGATTGAGTCGCATCATCAGAGTAGATTCAGCTCATTTCACATCACTGCTGAATGTAATGAAGTGGCTGAAATGTATGACCCAGTGCTGTGGCCAGCAGGCATCTATGTGAGAAGATATTATGAGCCAAGACGGCCAGCTACCAGTGGGTCGCTTATAGGTGAAAACACTGCAACGAATTATATAAATAATACGTTCGCTCCTGTACAACACGGGGATCAGTCATCTACGGATGAAAATGCCCGTAGTTTATAAACAGTATGATGCGGGTGGTGTCTTATAACACACGGGGCCTACGTGTGGGGCACAGTGCTGGTGACAAAGCGAGGCGGCTGGTTGTGGACAAACTATTGGAGGAATGTGACATTCTGTGCTTACAAGAGACATGGTTACCTAAACAAGACCTAGAAAGGCTGAATTCACTGCATGCTAACTTTCATGGAGTTGGAGAGTCTACTACTGACCTCTGTGATAGAATAGCACACGGTAGAATACCAGGTGGTGTGGCGATTCTCTGGAACAGTAAATATGATCCTCTGGTTACAGTGATTAGACTAGAGGTAAACTGGGCCATTGGAATAGAGATCAAGTATGAAAATAGGTCATTTATTATTGTCTCCGCCAGGCCGAAAGGCATGGCGAGAGAGTATGTTTTTCCCCCTGTCCGTCCGTCCGTGTGTGTGTCCGTCCGTCCGTCCGTCCGTCCGTCCGTGTGTCCGTCATTCTGTCATTTTGTGTACAGCTAATCTCTGGCACCGTTGGCTTGTTCGCAAACTGTGCACACACACTCCCTGGATGCCAAAGCAGAACCTCTGCCCCAAATTTTTCAAATTAGCCTTTTATAGCGCCACCAGGAGGCCGCTTTTTGCAAAACACATTTCTTGACAGTACTCCTACAGATTTTATCCAAACATCACGCAAATCAGTACACAGTATTTCTATAGTCATGTGATCAACACAGATCTGTCCAATTTTCCATATTTCATCCTGATTGGCTAAGGTTGGCTTCCAAAGTTTGCGGGATTGCTCCGTTTTCAACAAAATGCCTCAAATCATGAACGCAGCTTGCGATTTCCGTGAGATTTCACACGCACATTCCCACTAGGCCGAGGAACAAATGCCACTTGAAAATGTTCAAATCAGCCTCATGGTGGCGCTATAAATGGACGATTTGTGTTTTTAACTATAACTGCACCGATCTGCATGAAACGTTGCACGCACACTCCTTAGAGGTCAAGGAAAAACAACTATCCTGCATTTTTCACATTTGCCTTTCATAGCGCCACCAGGATACCGACTTATGTAAAACACATTTTTTGATATTAAGCCTTCAGAATTTATCCAAATTTCACGCACATCGGTACACATGATCTCTATAGTCATGTGATCACGATGGATCTTTTAAAATGTTCATATTCCATCCTGATTGGCTAACATTGACATCTAAAGTTTGCAGGAGTGGCCCGTTTTGAACAAAATGCCACAAATCATGAATGCAGCGTCCGATTGCGGTGACACTTTGCACGCAGATTCGCACTACATTGAAGAACAAATGCCACCCTTTTAACATTTCCCTATTATAGCGCCACCAGGAGGCCAATTTTGCAACACTTTTCTCTTTTATATTACTCCTACAAATTCAAACATCATGCAAATCGGTACACATATAGTCAAGTGATCAAGATGGTTCCGTCCGATTTTTCATATTCCATCCTGATTGGCTAATTCCGAACATTGCTGCCCCACAATAACCTACCTGACCTGGCGGAGACCTGTGCTCCGAGGAGCACTTTTTCTAGTTGTAAATATATACACACCTTATGAATCATATCAAAATGAAGATGAATATCGCAATAGATTGGCATTTATTAATGCATTCATCAAGGACAATGCCACAACCTGTGTCTATGTCGTTGGTGACCTGAATGCTGATATATCGGACGATAAATCTCTGTTTGGAAAATGTTTACTGCAATATTGTAATGATAATAATCTTATATTGACAAGTAAATCACTATTACCTGAGAAAAGCTATACATATATTAGTGGAGCATGGCATACAGTGTCATGGCTAGACCACTGTATATGCACAGCTGATGCACATGCTTCTCTGGATAACATAACTATCTGCTATGATATGGCCACCACAGATCATATCCCGATTATAATGACCCTAAATGTTGAAAATATCCCAGCTATAGCTGTGGATGATAATAAAACATACACAGGGAGGCTGGATTGGACCAAGCTAAGTGAGAAGGATATTAACCACTATACCTCACTCACAGACAAATCATTAGACTCTGTTAGACTTCCAAGAGAAGCCTTGCAGTGCAGTGACATCAACTGTAAAAATGTGCATCATGGTAGAGATTTATGCTCTACTTATGATTTTATCATAAATGTTTTAAATGCCTCAAGTAAGGGTCTTTACAAGGGTAAGAAAAAGGAGTTCAGTATAAAACCTGGTTGGAATGAATATGTGACTGAGCTACACACTGCTGCTAGAGATGCTTTTAAAGTATGGTCAGAATCAGGTAGGCCAAGACAGGGGTCTGTGTTTGAACAGAAACAGGCCACTAACGCCAAATACAAGTATGCTGTCCGTTTCATTAAAAAAAATGAGGACACAATGAGGGCTGACTCACTTGCCAGAAAACTGCGCAACAACAGCTGTTTTGATTTCTGGCAAGAGGTCAAAACCTTAAACAGTAGTAAAACTCCCTTACCGTCCTCCATTGAAGGTGTGTGTGGGTCTGGCAACATTGCAGAACTGTGGCGGCAACACTATTATGAGTTGTTCAACTGTGTTAAGAGTGACTCTTTTCTGGTGGAAAAGGTTGACTCCACTGAAAATGTGACAGTTAGAGCTGAGGAAGTCTACAACACTATAATGAAGCTAGAAAATAACAAAGCTTGTGGCCCGGATCACATCTCAGCTGAACACTTAAAATATGCCAGTCTGAAGCTTGCTCCTATGCTTGCTCTATGTATTACTGGTTTCCTTAACCATGGTATCTTACCAGATTCCATGTTATCTGTACTACTTGTGCCAGTTATTAAGGACAAAGCTGGGAAAATAAATAGCATTGATAATTACAGACCCATTGCTTTAGCTAGTATTCTCTCCAAAGTATTGGAGAAAATCCTGTTGGACAGACTGTATAGGTATATTACCACAGCTGACAACCAGTTTGGTTTTAAAAGGAAACACAGCACTGATATGTGTATTTTTGCTTTAAAGGACATTATAGCAAAATATAGAAGCCAGAATTCCACCATGTTTCTGTGTTTTATTGATGCTTCTAGAGCATTTGACCGGTTGAATCATTTCAAATTATTTGACAAAATGTGCCAAAGAGGGGTACCCAAGTACATTATAAGGATACTAGCCTTTTGGTATGCACATCAGACTATGCAGGTGAAGTGGGGAGGTACTGTGTCCGAACATTTCTATGTTGGCAATGGTGTTAAGCAAGGGGGGATTTTATCTCCTCTATTATTTCATTTATACATGGATGGTCTGTCTAGGAAACTGAACCAGTGTAAAACTGGATGTGTCATAGGTGATGCTGTAGTCAACCACCTTATGTATGCGGATGATTTAATTATCTTTTCCCCGTACAGTGCAGGCTTACAACAGATTCTCAGGGTTTGCTCCCAGTATGGCATTGATTTTAATATTAAGTATAATGCCAAGAAGAGTAGCATCATGATTGTACGAAGTAAAGATGATAAAAAGGCAGTATTTCCTAATTTTATCCTCAGTAGCAACATACTACATGTGTGCAGTGAGATTAAAGGTTTAATGACATTCACTTTTACACCACATTCAAAGTCTTTGTCCTGGTCCTTCAAAAGTGTACAAAAAGTTTTAAGTGAAAATTCCATTCCAGTGATCAATGGCAGGTGTTTTTCTCTCACATTTCTAAAGCCTTTTCAACTGCAATGAAAAAAGAAATCTTTGCCTGCGGGTGTCGCTGGTGAGGGATTTTGCCTGTCAATCATCGCCTCTGCTCCGCCCCCCCCAAAGGAAAGGATAGGGGAGGGGAGGGGCGAGGAGGAGAGTGTTTGATTGATTATGATTATTCGACAGTGACCTCACTGTCGAAGGGCCAAGCTCAGATTACTTTTCAGCCTAATTATTCAGAAAACCCCAGACCACAGAAAATCCACTGAATGTTTTAAGTTCAGGTTTTTTGGGTGTAATTGAGGTCATAAAACCCCAAATAAAACATTGAAAATAAAAAAAGTGAAAATGAATGTCATGATACCTTTAAGTACCTTGGACACTGTATATCCGATGATCTCTCTGATGACAAAGACATCCATAGACAAAGATGCAAATTGTATGCCCAGGCAAACATACTAATGCGGAAATTTCACAAATGCTCTGTACATGTCAAGGTATCACTCTTTAAAGCCTTCTGTACACCATTGTATACGGCTCACTTATGGAGTAACTACAAAGCTAGCAGCATGCGAAAACTAAAAGTTGCATATAATGATGCTCTACGGTTGCTAGTGAGGGTACCAAGATGGCACAGTGCCAGCCAGCTGTTTGTAAACCTGGGGGTACCTACCTGTCAAGCCCTGTTAAGAAATTTAATGTACAAATTCATATGTCGTCTTGAAAAGTCTGAAAATCATGTTATTAATATTTTAATTAACCCTGTCAAGAGTTCTACTCGGTTCTCTTCCATGATATGGAGACATTGGCGTAACAGCCTCTACTGACTTTGAACAGCTGTAGTTTTTTATGTGTTTTTTTTGTGTTTTTTTTTCTTTTTATTATTTTATTGTTTTTACTGTGTGATTGTCATCTGTTGTATGGACCCTGAGTCTGAAATAAAGATTGAATTGAATTTCCCCATAATATTCTAATTGTTTGACATACAGTTTCCAATCAACACATACATATCCTTAGCATTGGACAGATGTGGTCACTATAAGAGGTTTCCACTGTGTTGCAAAGTATATAAGCCCATATTCTTAACCCGTGTGTTTCATTACATGATGATACAATAATGTTGTAGTACTGTGCCTGCAGTTTATTTCTAACGTAACCACTGTACTGTTATAGTGCTATCAATCTATAGTATGTTTTTTTTCTTTCTTTCTTTCTTTCTTTCTTTCTTTCTTTCTCTTTCTCTTTCTCTTTCTCTTTCTTTATTTCTTTCTTTTTATAAAGGGCTGCTCTCTGCTCAGCAACAACAATTTCCCTCCCTCCAGTTTGTCTGTATAATATGTCAGCCCGCCAAAAAACCCTCATGAACAGTGTTGCCATATTTTGTGAGAGAAATAAGCAACCCCCGTTCTAGGTAAACAAGCGCAAGAGAGAAGCAGGCCACATGAGCACTTTAAACCCAGGCCGTCAGCTATTTCAAAATAACGCGCCGCGTTTTGAGCTTGTAGATCTGCTATTAAAAAAAAACTCTTGCAATAAAATATGGAATAATTGGAATATTTTTTTAACATTATAATTTTTAAAAAATGGAAACAAGCCTAAATAAGCAACTACACTCTAGAAACAAGCCTAAAAAAACGCACCCGTAACTACCAATGTTTACAAGCAACTTTACAGAAAAAGAAGCCCAAAGTCGCTTATAATAAGCCGGCATGGCAACACTGCTCATGAACCAATCAGCTGAGTAGATGTCATAAGAAGAGGACACACCCTCCTCTGGTAAATACCAATGACATATGGCATTTTTGGTGCATTTCAATCTGAATCCACTATGGCAGGAGCAGTTTTTACCCTGCTGAGAGATGGATTGAAAGGTAGTCCTTTGTTGACAAACATTTGTTTAGGTTTCATACTTGTGGCAGTAGAGAAGTTTACGGACATGCAGTTTGAATGTCCTTGTAGGCTAAGCACAATGAATGGTTTACATCTGCCTTCTGCATCATTCCCGCTGTCATGGCCTTTTTCCTGATGCTGATCATCCTGTTTCCGGGTGATTGTAAATTGGGATTGGATAAATGTAGAAAAGAAGGATGCCATTGGCCGTGTATGCTTTATGTGTTATCCTCCAGTTTCGTCCCCTGCATTGTTTGGATGATTTTAGTTTGCTTTGATGGCCGGTACATTGCTTGTGCCATGACAAAGACAGAATGTAACGGTAAATATAGTTTTGGAGCTGGAGGGCGCAGATACTGTGAGGCTATCCCTAACGTCACTGTGAGCGGTGATAAAACCACAACCAAATGTATGCAGAATACATCAATGTACATCTTTCATTCTCAGGTACGTTCAATATTCTCCTAATACTGTACAATACTTAGTTTATAGGTGATGAAGGTTTTCTATTCAATTACAATATACACTATTAAAAAACCTTATCGGAATGCTGTTTGCTGAACCTGTAATTTTTAAGTTTTGATTAGTAAAATAGTTTTTCCTCGTAATATTTGCTAGTACCGCTATGTACCATTGTTTAACTGTGTGTTTTGTGTCTCAGGTTGCAGGCGTAGTCCTTCTAATATTGCTCTGTTTGGGACTCGTTATATTTGCAATTTATGTAATCTGCTTCAAGAAAAACGACAAGCCAAACACAGCCAAGCACAGGACGGTGGGTACCATGAGAATTATTTCTAATCGTATTTTTGGGAGAATCCATTCCCCATTTTATATCTGGATGCACCTGTTAACGTGTAGACATTCATACATGTGCTCTTAAAAAGTTGTGCTTGACTGAATTAAGTCTCTATAACTTCTGTGTTGAGATGGACTGATATCTTCACTCTTTTTTCCATTTTTTTAGGAGGACTTGGAGGTCATTAATATTAACCTCAAGGACAACAAATTGATTTTGCGCATAAACAGTATGTTCTTCTATTTCATTTTATTTCATAGGTTCTGTGGTTATTTGGGTTATTTTGAACATTACCGTATATTGATGTTGCCTACATTACTGCGTGTGTGAAATAGTCTCACTCTCTCTCTCTCTCTCTCTCTGTCTCTCCTTTCGCTTGCCCTGGTCTGACATCACACACACAACAAACCTTTGTCCTAACAATGCCATCAATGTCGCGCATGTCCATATCTGGGCATATTCCAGGCACATCACACACAGACCTACAACTTGAACCTTATATATAATAAATGATTTATGAATGTTATAATATCCAATGTTCTGTCTCCTTTTCGTAAATCAGATTCGGAGGTTCAATACGACAATTCGTTTTTCTAGTGCAGTGCTTGTTTGAAGCTCATACCCGTTGGGAATGTGTGCTGTTCAGAACACATGCCAGTTGGGAAAGCATGTCAGTTCAGAGTCCTCTGCAGTTCAGAAATGGCCACTTTCTTTTCTCCTGGTGTTGCTGCTCGCAGTGTTGTGGGGGGTGTAGCCGTTGTGAGCGTGTTGCCCCCCCCCCCCCCCCCCCCACCCCACCCCCACCTCCACCCCGACCCCAACCCCTCTCTCCTTCCATCTGTGTTTGCTCATTTGCAGACGACGCACACTTTTGTATTGACTTTCACACATATTTTGCACGCTGGGTCTGGAGGACCGATGATCCACACTTTTCAATTTTCAACAGAAACAAAGGAGGGCGCTGACGCTGACGCTGGCGCAGGCGCAGGCGCAAACGCAGGTGCAGGCGCAAACGCAGCCGCAAACGCAGGCGCAGGCGCAAACGCAGGCGCAGGCGCAAACGCAGGAAGAACTGGAGAGGAAATGGAAATGTGTCTGAGCGGATTTCAGAACTAATTCCTTTAAAACATGCGTCCTGAAACCACAGTTTCCACATCACTTCTTCTCTGTTCATCCATCCAACTGCCCTAAACATCTGCACTCCTTCATCCATCTGTTCATGCAGATGTGTATCAATATCAGTCTGTAGTTGTGTGTGTTAATATCAGTGTGTAGTTGTATATGTATCATAAATGTGTTTGTATCTTTTATTAATATAGTTTATTCTTGTCAACGTTGCATTGGTGCTCATGTTACAGTATGCTGTGTTTACATGCAAGCCAGCATCACTGTTGTATTGTAAAGAGAGTCATACACATTTTCTGTCACGATCTGCCCCTGTTCTGGCTGCCCTGCCCCATGTGCTACTGTTGTTCTAGTTATAAGTTACAGTTTTGATCCCTCTGCGAAGGTGTACTTCTGTTACCTGTTTTATTTAAGTAAAGTATGGTTCTACGTCAACTCTTGGTTTCCTGTGTGTTCCTGCCAGTGGTGGAAAGTAACTAAGTAGTAAGTACATGTACTCAAGTACTGTACTTAAGTACAATTTTGAGGTATTTATACTATGCTGCTCGAGTATTTCCAATTTCCATTTTTGCAACAAACAAAAAAATGATATTACTCCTACAGATTATGTCCAAACATTACGCAAAATGGGATCTCTATGATCATGTGATCAAGACGGATTCGTCCAATATTTCATAATCCATCAACATTGCTGGCCCACAATAACCTACCTGACCTGGCGGAGACCGGTGCTCCGAGGGCACTTTTTCTAGTTAGATTAGTGAAATAAAACATACACTGTTTAATACATGATTATAAAGTCCCCATTTATATGAATGTAAATATTAAATGAAATATAAAAGGAAAATAAGGTTTCCAGAGTTCTAAGGGGATTAGCAAGTTATGAGCAGTCTTATCAGGGGCATTTCCTTGTGGGTGCTCGGGCCCCGAAGCACCCGTGAAACCTGCACCCATGCACACACGTGATCGTGTGGTTGAGCATTTCCTTTGCGTTGTTATTTCCTGTCATGTGTATGAGCTGTATGAGATGTCTGGGTGTTGAGCAGTGAGACATAATTATATTTAAAGAAAAGAAAAAACAAAAATTATGTTTGTACAGTATACAGTACATGCACTTTTTGGTTAACTGCCCAGGCCTAATATACACAATATACACATACTAAATAACACTGAGGATTTTACTGTGTTCTGTAAACACAAGATTGACTTTGATTTGGCACATAATATGAAGACATGGACAGCTTCTAATGTTGCTTTTTCTCCCCACATAGTGTAAAGGTGCACGTGGCATGGAGTTCTCAGCCCCTAACAGTCCTATAGATACATACATGATAAACACTCACTTCACAATGGTTTGGTTTCTTAATTCTTTCTTGTATCATCTTCAAAGTGAATGTTTAGGCTCTTCATTCAGTTTCTCAGTTGGATTTTTGGGGATCTGTTATTGTCATGGCTTGACAAATGGCTTAGCCTTAGTCAAAGGACTCAGCCATTTGACTTTGCAACAAGAAATACCAAGAAAAACAGTAGTGTGCAATAAATGATTTGTTTTCTTATGATTAATAAAATGTCTGATGTTATTATGTGTTAATATATTAATGTGCTGGGGCGCTCAGTGGCTCAGGAGCTAAAGCGGCCGGAGC
The DNA here is from genome assembly GCF_963280865.1 of Gymnoscopelus braueri. Lineage (NCBI taxonomy): Eukaryota > Metazoa > Chordata > Actinopteri > Myctophiformes > Myctophidae > Gymnoscopelus > Gymnoscopelus braueri. The sequence continues at coordinate 58,694,825 of NC_137603.1, forward strand.
TAGAGCGGCCGCTTGGGAACCGGAAGGTTCCCAGTTCGATCCCGGGCTCCCCCAGAGTTAGGGTACTTGAGCAAGACAATGAACCCCTAACTGCTCCCGATGAGCAGGTTGGGCCCTTGCATGGTTTCCTCCGCCATCGGTGTATGCATGGGGGAATGTAATGCACGATCATTGTCAAACGCCTTGGATAAATGTGCACCATTTACCATCTTAATCATACCATTGTGACTCAGGTCTCTATACGTGCATGCCAGTAACGTGTAGACATCTGCAAGTTCACCTTGCACAGTAGTAGCACACACACACACACACACACACACACACACACACACACACACAGACAGACACACACATAGAGACATACATCATGTCTGCCGACAATAACAAAAAAACACATCCTCTGAAAATACACACACACACACACGCACACACGCACACACACACACACACATACTGTCTGCCGACAATAACAAAAAACCACATCCTCTGAAAATACATTTACAAAATGTATTCAACGCTGTTCTACATGACCTATATACCAACACACACCATCTACCAGGGGTGTCAAACTGGCGGCCTACGGGCCACATGCGGGCTTGTCGCTCTAGCTGTCTGGACCTGTCTCCTCCTAGCTGATGAGCTTGTTGTGTTTAGCATTGTTGTGTTTAGCATAACAATGGAATAGAAACAGAATAATTGAATATTTGCCTTGCCGCTCATGGCTCCTGCTGTCTCTACCTGTCTCCCAACACTGAGAGCTTGTTGTGTAAGGCAAGCCATGGGTCTTAAACAGGGGGTCAGAGACCCCTAGGGGGTCCTCAGAGTTACTACAGGGGGTGCCCCAACTTTTATTTGAAAAAACAAAACAAAACAAAAAGACTACCTTTTCTCCCAAATAAAAGCATTCCATTTTGCGAATGGGAGATCCTAAAGATAAAATACTGTGATCCAGTCAGTGAGAGAGTCACTGAGTGCCGCGCTATGAGCTGTATATATCTGCTATTTTTGAATAGCCAAAGTATAAAATTATGGTTTAAGTGGTTACACAGATGTGTTCCCGGTCTTAATGGGTTAATAATGTTTATGATCCGCAGCAGTCTACCAAACCGACGCGTTTCGGCACTGACTGACACTGAAGAAGGTCTGCGTGCCGAAAGACGTCTGTTTGGTAGACAGCTAGCCTGGCCTCGCATTCAGGGTCTGGTGACGGTGTCGAAGGCGGGGGTTTCTCGGTTGACAATCTGTACGACGACGAATAGGGATCGGGATAATCCAGTATGAACCAATCGCCAAAGAGTCCAACTTTGGCCACGCCCCTGCACCTCAGAAAACGTCTGCACTGAGAGGGCTTTCAGACTGAATAATGGAGTGGAAAAAAAATGAAAATTCAGGCTGAGTGTCAGGCTAGTAGACTGCTGCTGCGGATCATAAACATTATTAAAAGCACTCCCAAGACCTTTACAGAGAGTGCGGATTGTATCTTCCTCTTTACAGTGTATACTGTATAGCACGTGCCTGTAGTTCCATTGTGACGTCCGGGATTCGAACCCAAGTTTCCCGCGTGGAAAGCCAACTAGCCTAAAGGGGAATTCCCCCTGGGCCGGGAGAGATATTAGGCTTTTGGTCATCAGGCAGAAGCTCTGAGCCACTACTACTCCTATCCAGTGCTGTTACACTGGCACCTTATGCAACATTCCCATCAGTGGTGTAAAGTAACTAAGTACATTTACTCCAGTACTGTATTAAGTACAATTTTGAGGTACTTTTACTTTACTGGAGTATTTCCAATTACTCAGTACTTTTACTTCTACTCCACTACATCTCAACTTTTTACTCCACCACAATTATTTGAAAACTTTAGTTACTAGTTACTTTTCAGATTTGGATTATTATTACAAAACGTACATTAACCACTTCAGCCCTATATACATCTCGGGCATTTGAAAATAGCCTATCTATTGTGAGCTTGTAGATCGGCTATTTTCAAAATATTTGCATGCATTTTATACATTTGGGGGGAAAAAGCATAATGAGTACTTTCTATTTTTGGTACTTTAAGTACATTTTACATTTTTGATACTTTTGTACTTTTACTCAAGTACATTTTGAATTCCGCACTTTTACTTGTAACAGAGTACTTCTACATTGAAGTATTGATACTTTTACTTTGACTAATTTGAGTACCTTTTCCACCACTGATTCCTGTAGATTTCATACATATCTGTTGCTGAGTTGTCTTGATATTTTCACATTCTCTATACTTATTCTTATCTACTGTATGCAACTGTAATTCTTGAGTAGCTCGTGCGGAAAATGATTTCACCCTCTCACACCTCTTGTGATGTGACAAATAAACTTGAAGTTGACAGAGAGAGAGAGAGAGAGAGAGAGAGAGAGAGAGAGAAGGCAGCCAGGCAATCGTCCAGCACTTTGTGGAAAGTCAACCAGACAGACGTCCAGCTCATCACTGTCCAAGAAGTGTTGCTTGCCAGGAACAGAGATGAAGATGGAGTCCCACTGCTACTCCTCTAACTCTGTCAGAACTCAGTTGTCTCTCTTCCTCACACCTGCCAATAGCATGGCTAAGAATGAGCAGCGCAGTGATGCTGAGATCCATCAAAGCCTGTATGCCAGACAACATTCTGCAAAACACAACTCTCTGCAAGGGGGAAGATTAGAAGGAATTAGGTGGAGAGAAAGGCACAATTTGAACCACCTGCTGTTGAATTGGATGAGTCTATTCAGGGGAAACCTGGGCGTCTGCTTAGTGGCACCAACCATCTGTCTTAAGAACAGGTTCACTCAATACATTCACCTTCATCACTGGTGAAAATCATCAAAGAAAACATTTCCCAAACCTTACAGAAATCATTATAATCCACAAGGTAAGTATTACTCATGTTTTTAGCAACACAACTCTTTTCATCCATACTATAACACAGATAAATATACACTCCCCTGGCAAGTGGTATGTCCCAATTACCATACCCCTCTATATAAGGAGCACTGTGGTCATGTGTGACTCTTTTGAGATCCTCAGACCAGGAAGAGGATATGGCAAGTATGTGTCAGTGTGTTTGTTTAGTAATGATGCTTAAAACTGTTGGGATTAATAAAGGGTTATGTTTTAACCAACCAATTGTATCTGTGTTTGTAAAAAATGAAATGAAATTAATATTAAATGAATTTTGATATATTGAACTGGGTCCAGATGTGAATACAAACTCCTTGATCACCATGTAGCTAGCATTGTAGCAAAACAAGTGTTTGGTGCTGACCATGAGGCTGTAACAAAATGTAATAGAGATCATGTGGTATCTGAAAACCACAGACTTAAAGGTTCTACTGCACTTTTGTAGTTGCCAACAACGCCATATTGTAGTCAGTTTGATGTTCCAGTGGTGTGTATGAAGGGTTGTAGAATGAATTGAGTCTTCACTCCAGTCAGTGAGGTTTCTTGCTTCCAGTTTATTTCAGAGTACAAACAGCTTTCTATGGACCCTGAGGTCCCTCCAACAGCCTCACGGCCTTGGAGTAGCACACACAAATAGTTACAAATCATCCCCTCTATATAGCAGTGGTCACATTGAGATCTAAAGAAGAGGTACATGTGTGGGTGTGTCAGCCTTCAAAGGTGAGACCCCACCCCCTGCCCAACACTTTGCAACTGTATGGGGCAGGAAGGGGGATGCCCAGACCCTCTGTCTCCCAGGTAAACAACAAAGAGAATGTTAATTGTACCCCACACCCAGCTCGGTCATCCCTGAATACACTCTTCTGTCTGTAGCCTACTTGTGAAGCAAACATATGGCTTTAGATTTGTATCTATGTTTATGAAATATACAGCAATCAGTGACAAAAAGTCATGCTTAAATAAGTATTATGATAGGAATGCATATGATAGGAATGCATATGATAAACAGAAAATAATATGTAATCATGAGAAATATAATGGAACATGTGAGGCTATAAAGGTAAAGTGGGAAAGGCAGTCTGTCTATACCAGACCCCCTATGCGGACCAGTGTACAAATTGAACCAAATGGACCCCTCCATTTGTACACTCAAGAGTTAAAAGTGCCATTCACACTGAGCACTATAACTATAAAGATAACTTTAAATCGTTAACCATTGTATTTATTTTTTAGTCGGTGTGAACTCTGCCACCCACTTAGAACGATTTTTAAAACTATGTTATAGTTATAGTTAGTGCTCAGTGTGAATGGCCCTTTAGGCTACAGCCGCAAGCAACTCTAGCTATTTTTGATATCTGGCATCTAGAGTTGTAATACCAACCATTGCCAGCCCATACATCCAAACAGAAAAGTCCTATCTGATTGTATTAAACAACGTTAAACTCGCCAACATTGCAGCTGTAAGGAAAGCTTAAATTATCCTCTTTGTATCTGCAAAGTTTTTGTTTCATAAAAATCCACAGTAGACATGCTATGAGCTACTTTCTGTCAACAAATTCTGTGCAGATGCTGCTTTTTTCCTAAGTGTTGGAGTTTGGAAGCACTCGTTGGGAATCACTCGTTGGGAATCACTCAATGGTCCTGCTTACCACCTGTTTCGAAATTGCACATTAAGCAGGAGGCAGCAGGATGTTGCGTTATTGAAATCTAGATGCCAGATATTAAAAATAGCATCTAAGAGTTGCCTGCGGCTAGAGTTAGGCTACAGCCCCACAAGGGTTCATTTGGTTCCATTTCCTCAGAGTTAGGCTACAGCCCCATAAGGGTTCATTTGGTTCCATTTGTACACACTCAGAATTAGGCTTCAGCCCCATAAGGGTGCATTTGGTTCCGAACTGTCAATCATTTAGCTGGGGAGTTGGGGACCCGTGTGTGTGTGTGTGTGTGGCACACCTAGTTAAATATTTAATCTCTCAATTTATTTCAAGGCCCTTGTCCGATTTTTAGGTATAGCTCTTTTATAATGTGTGCATGTTTTAAAAAAGGCCGAAATAACATAGTGAGGACAAAATAAATCAATAGTGAAGACGAAAATGTTCACTATTATACTATTTGTTTGATGAATTGAAATCCTAAATGACCTTTTCAAGGTCTGCAAATGATGACAAAATGGACATGATTTTAGCAATGTTTCTGACCCGAAAGAAGCATGATTTTACAACCATTGAAAGACATGGTCAGATACCTACGCATGTATTAGCTCTGGTCCAGAGTGTTGGAGAGAACTCGCTAACACTCTGGTCTGGACCAGAGCTACATGTGTATCTACGTACATGTCTCTACTGTATAACAAGTACTCTGCTCAATCTAGGTATTATAATTGTCTTTTGTAAGTACAGTTCTACCGTTACGGCAGTAATTATCCAACAATTTACAGTAATAAAAACAAAACATTTTTTTTTACATTAATGTAAATTATTCAAAATATTTTATGAAAAATCTAAGGTGTGCTCACTGCTCATATATGCATCCCCCTGCACAATATAGAGTTTAAATATCTCATTATTGGTTTAGAATCGATTGAATACAAATTACATATAAAGTTGAGTACTTTGTTGACGGCCCTGAGCAGCTCTGTTGTGACAGGATAAAGCATATACTAGGCTGTGTAGCCTATGTTGTGTTATGGCCACTGTTGAAGGTAGTGAGTTGTTGTGACAGGGTACATTATACATACAGTATGTGACTGTTGGTCATTTCAATTTCTTTCTGTCTTTCTTTCTTTCAGACACTCAAGGCTTATATGGTGTTCCTCCCAACCTACTCCGGACCCCCACACAAGCCCTGGTCTTCGTTGCAGCCGAATATTGTTCCCCATGCTGGTGTAGAAGCCCACATGCCAATTTTGTTTTGATATTGCCATTAACAACGCTTTCTGGATCATAGCTGGTTGCCTGAAGCCCACCCCTGAAGTTCTACCTGCCAGTCCTAGCAGGAACTGGCAGGTTCACATTATCCCCACCTGTCCCCCTGTATAGACCACCATCAGAGGCCGGCCTCTTTGATGTGGGACCTGAGACGAGGGCGTGGCTGCACAACATTAAGCTGGACATCTGATGATGACACACGATAGAATAAGAAGGTACAAGAGCCAAAGTGATGACCCCAGACGGCAACAGTGAGGAGTTTGACATCCTGACAGGGGGTGTTGCAGGGAGACACTGTCGGTTCCATGGAGCACTCTGAATGGCATGGCCCAGTGTGTGGAAGTCCAACCCCACACCATATCAAGCTTAGCTTCTTCTCAGTTCTGTAGTGTCAGTTCTTCTATATATCTGTGAATGCTGGACCCTGAAGCCTGCTCTTACTGAAGTCCCTGGCCGCTACTGCTACACCAGAATGCTATTTGCAGTAGAGATGCACGATATTGTTTTTTGGATACCGATACCGATACCGATTATTTGCTGGGTCATATCTGCCGATACCGATCCGATACCGATATATTATATATCATATTTATATTGAGCTCATTGCTGATTTTTTTTATTTTAATTTGTTTTACTGGTGAAAGTTGATGGTAAACCCCCCTCTCCACTAACCCTACTGTGATGAAAAATATTTATGGAATAAATACATTAATCAGAGAGAGAGAGAGAGAGAGAGAGAGAGAGAGAGAGAGAGAGAGAGAGAGAGAGAGAGAGAGAGAGAGAGAGAGAGAGAGAGAGAGAGAGAGAGAGAGAGAGAGAGAGCTTGCTTCGTACACTACACTACAGATTGTAGGACAACAGGATGTCAAAGACAGAAACATTACCAGCTGAGAGTTAATTTGTGCTAATTCCCTGTGGTTAAATACACAAGCAGCTTGCTTGTTCAAAAGCAGCCGCTGGTTGCAGTCGAGTCGAGTAACGAGTGTTTGTTACGTCGATGTTAAATAACGAGGCAATGTACACATTCGTGTTGAAAATATATCCTCCGCAGTATCCCTACTCTAATCTAATTTAAGATGTACAAGAAACCCTCTGACTGTTCTGGGTATGAACTATGGACGTGAAGAGTTTGTTTGCTGTTAGTTTGCTGTTAGTTCCACTTGTCACTTGTGCAGCCTAGTCTGCTCCGCTGCGTAGTGAGAGACATTGCATGTAGAGCGTGTGGAGGGGGGAGGAGGCGGAGCTACAGCTGGCTCTCTTAAAGAGACAGAGACAGGCAGACAGACTGCTCTCGCCTCTCGGTAGAGATGCACGATATTGTTTTTTGGATACCGATACCGATACCGATTATTTGCTGGGTCATATCTGCCGATACCGATCCGATACCGATATATTATATATCATATTTATATTGAGCTCATTGCTGATTTTTTTTATTTTAATTTGTTTTACTGGTGAAAGTTGATGGTAAACCCCCCTCTCCACTAACCCTACTGTGATGAAAAATATTTATGGAATAAATACATTAATTATAATTACATATATTCTTCTAAGTAACAAACTTAACTATGACATCATTTTTGTATGCTATGAGCCATCACAGAATTATTTGAATCTTTGTATAACACAAAACCATATGTTATGTGGCCTACAGATATGGCCGATATGGGCCAATATCGGCCGATACCGATAGGTTACCGATTATATCGTGCATCTCTACCTCTCGGTCATTTTATTATACAATATCGGTGAATTTAATCGGGTTTATTTTGACATCGGTTCGGTACAGATATGGCCGATATGGGCCAATATCGGCCGATACCGATAGGTTACCGATTATATCGTGCATCTCTAATTTGCAGTGATAAACATTAACCAGGATGAACATGTTACCAACAAGCATCTGTATGGGGGTCTACCAAGGGTGAGTGAGAAGATGAAAGCTGTGAGAATGGGGCTGGTCGGTCACTGCCATTGACACCAGGAGCTCCCAGCAGGGGAGGAAAGTACTGGCGAGCTAGCCAGATGTATAATGAGTAGAGATGCACGATATAATCGGTAACCTATCGGTATCGGCCGATATTGGCCCATATCGGCCATATCTGTACCGAACCGATGTCAAAATAAACCCGATTAAATTCACCGATATTGTATAATAAAATGACCGAGAGGCGAGAGCAGTCTGTCTGCCTGTCTCTGTCTCTTTAAGAGAGCCAGCTGTAGCTCCGCCTCCTCCCCCCTCCACACGCTCTACATGCAATGTCTCTCACTACGCAGCGGAGCAGACTAGGCTGCACAAGTGACAAGTGGAACTAACAGCAAACTAACAGCAAACAAACTCTTCACGTCCATAGTTCATACCCAGAACAGTCAGAGGGTTTCTTGTACATCTTAAATTAGATTAGAGTAGGGATACTGCGGAGGATATATTTTCAACACGAATGTGTACATTGCCTCGTTATTTAACATCGACGTAACAAACACTCGTTACTCGACTCGACTGCAACCAGCGGCTGCTTTTGAACAAGCAAGCTGCTTGTGTATTTAACCACAGGGAATTAGCACAAATTAACTCTCAGCTGGTAATGTTTCTGTCTTTGACATCCTGTTGTCCTACAATCTGTAGTGTAGTGTACGAAGCAAGCTCTCTCTCTCTCTCTCTCTCTCTCTCTCTCTCTCTCTCTCTCTCTCTCTCTCTCTCTCTCTCTCTCTCTCTCTCTCTCACACAGACAATATGAATAACACTAATAAACTAGATTCAATGATCTTAGTTCCATAGGCCACATAACATATGGTTTTGTGTTATACAAAGATTCAAATAATTCTGTGATGGCTCATAGCATACAAAAATGATGTCATAGTTAAGTTTGTTACTTAGAAGAATATATGTAATTATAATTAATGTATTTATTCCATAAATATTTTTCATCACAGTAGGGTTAGTGGAGAGGGGGGTTTACCATCAACTTTCACCAGTAAAACAAATTAAAATAAAAAAAATCAGCAATGAGCTCAATATAAATATGATATATAATATATCGGTATCGGATCGGTATCGGCAGATATGACCCAGCAAATAATCGGTATCGGTATCGGTATCCAAAAAACAATATCGTGCATCTCTAATAATGAGGCTACTTTGAACTGATGGTGCTGCTGTCTGAATGTAGGACCTACAGCAGGTGGTGCTGTTCTACGCTCTGCAGTGCACAGCAGCCTTTGTAATTAAAAGATAACTGTAGTATCCTGAGGATAATGGTTTCACCCATATAATGGTTTAGTCCAGACTCATGTTAACACATTCCCTGCCAGAGGTGTTTTTTAGAAAAGGTTCCCCCAGTGCCAGGATTTTGACCATTCTGACTAATATTTGAGGACTCACAGATTGGTTTGTGCTATGACTATGAACACATGGAATATCTCAAAACAAAGCTTAGAATCTCTTCTTTCATTTAAAAAAAAGTTTATAGCATGTTCCGTTTTTTAGCTAGAGGTAGTTGAATACAGCTTGGTTTGACCAAAAACTGACTTTTTTTTCATACATTCAGAGTTATAAGCAATTTAGTAAAATAAACACGTTTAGAGACATAAAAATAATTTCAAAAGTCTTTGACGTTTATTTTGCGCCTTCATTGACATCCGTCATGTAAACAATACTTTAGAAAAAAAAAAAGAAAAAAAAATGCTTTTGGACACATTTTATCACACTTTTATCACACCGTTTCAATGTCAATGGCATTTCAACTCAACTCAAGTCTTTCTTTTCAAAGTAATAAAGTGTGTGTGTGTGTGTGTGTTTGGAAATAAGCCCAGACAGAAACAGCAGCCCCAGGAAACGCTTCAGCTCTGCAACGGTCAATGCTATCCAAACTTTTCCTCTGGCATGTGGCTTCTCTGAAAGTCTCTGCTTATCATATGTGTTTTTAGCATATGTGTTTGTATAGTTGCATATCTCCTGGAGCAGAACATCAGGCAGGAGTAGCTCTAGATAGTCAGCAGGGCAGTCGGAGTCGAGCTCAGCAGCAGCACCCTGAGGGCCCGGATTCACGGCAGTAAAGGGGATGAGTTTAGGCTGCCAGTCTGTGTCAGACCACACATCCACAGGAGCTGCAGCTGTAAATATACATAAATAAAATATCACTTTAGGCTTTTAGCAAACACTCTTATCCAGACAGAGCGACTAAAAATAGCAGATGTTGGTGGTGCTACAGTGTTGTGTGTGAATTTGTTGACATGAACTGGACAGGACAGGATCAAAATGTTGTTTACTTCAAGGTTGTTTACATGACCTGACCTCAAATTCCCTTTGAAGCATTTCATTATGACAGAACAGACATGGTCAGAGGGGGGGGGGCTGTGTGCACCTGCATCCCCCTCCAAAATAAGAATAAAAAGAGCAGATCTACAAACTCACGACAAGTTTGTAGATCTGCTACTTTTATAAAAGGCATCACACACATGCATAGTAAATATATAGGCTATATTTACCCTTGCGAGATGACGTGCGAGATGACTTGCTAGATGACTTGCGAGATGATCCAGCCAGGGGTACAGCCACCTCCTCCTCAACCATGTCTGCGCCTGCAATAAAGTGAAATAAGAATGTAGCAAACACTCTTCCAGACAGAGCGACTTACAATAAAGCCCACCCACCTACCCCCCGCCCCCCCAAAAAAAGAATAAAAATAGCAGATCTACAAACTCACAACAAGCTTGTAGATCTGTTATTTTTTATGGCATCACACAATATAACATAGTAAATATATAGGCTACATTATCATCATTCATAATCAGACAGAGTGTGTCCCCATGCTACAGTGTTGTGTGTGAATCTACTGTCAGTCCAATTCAGATCAAAGACGATTTTGAAAAGGTTTGTTGACATGAACTGGAATTTTTTTTATGGCACCACACACATGCATGGTAAATATATAGGCTACATGTACCATTGTTCTGTGGTGTTTTAGCAATTTTGTATTCCTGTGTACAAGTGTCATACAGAAAAAGTTCTTACCTCTGCTAGATGGTCCGGCCAGGGCTACGTCCTCTACATCCTCAACCATGTCACAGTCTGAAATGAAATATCAAATACTTGGTAAATATTATGAACATCAAATCAATTTAGGTATTTAGCAAACACTCTTATCCAGACGAGAGTGACTTACAATAAAGCACACCTGCCTACTCCCCCCCCCCAAAAAAGAATAAAAATAGCAGATCTACAAACTCACAACGAGCTTGTAGATCTGCTATTTTTATAAGGCATCACATAATATAACATAGTAAATATATAGGCTACATTATCATCATTCATAATCAGACAGAGAGTGTCGGTGGTGCTACAGTGTTGTGTGAATCTACTGTCAGACCAATTCAGATCAAAGAGGATTTTTGACATGTCAACAAAAAGTTTGTTGACATGAACTGGACAAGACAGGATCAAAATGTTGTTTACTTCAAGGTTGTTTACATGACCTGACCTCAAATTCACTTTGAAGCATTCAGAGGGGGGGGGGGGCTGTGTGCACCTGCATCCCCCTCCCAAAAAAGAATAAAAATAGCAGATCTACAAGCTAACACCACACTTGTAGATCTGCTATTTTTATAAGCACAGTAAATATAGGCATCATAATCAGAGGGTGTCCCTACGCTACTGTGTGTGTGTGTGTGTGTGTGTGTGTGTGTGTGTGTGTGTGTGTGTCTTATAACTTATAAGCAGACCTGGCAACAACTTATCGTGTCTAGTCCACCAAACACACAATAAAAAAATATTCTTACCACTGCTGAAGTGAGCAGTAGAAAGCTTTCTCTTCCGTGGATCCCAGCGATCACCAGAGCCCTCATCACTGCTACTGGAGGAAGAGCTGTCGCTGTCGCTGTCGTTGTCTGTGACAACTGGGCTGCGAACGGGCTCCGGACGGGTCCTGCCGCTCCGACGAACACCGTCGGTCGGTACCGCGGCAGTAGATGGGCCCGCTACGGCCGTAGTGGAGATCGCCCCCACTAACTGCTGCTTGTCGGGCTCCGGACGGGTCCTGCCGCTCCGACGAACACCGTCGGTCGGTACCGCGGCAGTAGATGGGCCCGCTACGGCCGTAGTGGAGCTCGCCCCGACTAACTGCTGCTTGTCCTCGCCGTCCACCGCAGAAGAAGGGCCCGCTGCGGCCGTAGTAGAGATCGCCCCCACTAACTGCTGCTTGTCCTCGCCGTCCACCACAGTAGATGATGGGCCCAATCCCAGTAACTGGCGTAACAGTTTCTTGTCGTCCACAGGAGGTGGACAAAGCGGCTCTGGTTGCACTGGCACTGCTGGTTGTGTCCGAGTAGCCCGAGTCAACGACTCCAACAGTGTCTGCTGGCGTAGCGAACCGGACGCTTGTTTAGCGCCCCTGTTTGAGCGTTTTTTGCCCCTCATCTTATACTACACTATATCTGATCTCTTTTTTTTTCTTTCTCCTCTCCTCTCCTCGATCACTATAACTGACCACTTCTCCTCTCCTGTCTGCTCCGCTCTCCGACCACACCAAATGATCTCTCCTCTTCACACTCCTCTTCTCTACAAGCTTATCTCCTCTCTCTCCGACTACACTACACCAAAAGATCTCTCTCCTCTCCTCTCGATCCTCTCCTCTCCTCTCCTCTCCTCTCCTCTCCTCTCCTCTCCGCTCCTCACTCGACTGAAATAAACTAAACTGAACTAAACTAAAGACACTCAACCGCTCACAATTTCTAACACACTCTCATGCAGTCTCACACACACACACACACACACACACACACACACACACACACACACTCAATCACTAACTGACTCACAAACTGTCTCACACACTGACTGACCTGTCTCAAAAAATTGCTGTTACCAACCCTCACTCTTTTCACTCCGATCTCCGTCACTCTCTCTCTGTCTCTCTGAAATGTTTGGGCGCACAATGGCGAACAGGCCGAGGCGGCACCACCGTCTCCTTTTTAAAACATTTGGGCAAACAGCTGTTTGTGATCAGCTGACTGATCACGTGTTTTTTCGGTTAACCCCTTCATCTACAGGTCCAATATTAACGTACAAGCTGCGCAACAGTGTAATATACAGTAATCAATGAAAAAACCCATCAACGGTTTAAACCGTTGATGGGCCCGTGGCAGTTAAAGGGGTACATTTTGATTCACGAGTATAACCGTGGATGGCAGGTAATGTGTTAATGACGTCATGTGAGACGCGCCAGTATTCAATGTATGCAACCCAAGTGTGGAAGTAAACACTAACGCTCAATGGTATTCTTGTGTGGACATTACGTTTCTTTTACTAGACACTAAGAGTGACAGTAAGACCAGAAACATTACATGGTGTCAGAATTTAAAGCTTAATTTAATTTACAATCGACCGACGACGGAAGATAATGGAAAGTTCGGGCGTTCCAATACCTAGAATGGACTGGGACTCGTCCAACCTACCCGATGCGTGGAGAAAGTTTCGCCAGCATGTGGAGTTGATGTTTTCGGGACCTTTGCGTGCCAAAGAAGAGGAAGAAAAATGCAGCTACCTACTCCTGTGGATAGGAGAGAAGGGCAGGGACGTCTTTAATACATGGACTCTGACGGCAGACGAGAGGAAGGTACTGAAGACGTACTATGATGGTTTTGAAACCTACGTTATACCCAAAGCTAACCCCATTTTTGCACGTTATAAGTTCCACGAAAGGATGCAAGGCGACAGTGAGAGCTTTGATCAGTTTGTGACAGAGCTTAGGCTGCTAGTGAAGGACTGTAATTACGACAAAAGTGACGACATGGTCAGGGACAGAATCGTGTTTGCCACTAACTCAGCTAGAGTGAGAGAAAAACTCTTATGTCACGGTCCAGACCTAACACTGGAGAGGGCGATTGACATCGCAAGATCGCATGAACTGTCACAGCAGCAACTAAAAACAATGGATTGTGCAACTGCGAGTGGGGCTAATCAGTCTGTCCACGCAGTTAGCAGGAGACCGTTCAGACCAGACCAGGCACGGTATGGTCGCAAAACGGTGAACAAAGCTGACGCAATGCATGAGGAATGTGGAGCATGCGGAAGAGAGCACAGCCGTGCTGAGGAATGTCCAGCTAAGGGACGTCAATGTAACAACTGCAACAAATTCAACCACTTTGCTAGGATGTGCAGGACACCAACACAGCAACGCCAGATAAAGCCCAAGGCAAAGAGGATGCATGCCATCTCAGACACTGGTGAGCAGCAAAGTGATGATGAACTGTACATTGACTCTATAACAAAACAACATGCAGACACAGACAAGGAACAAGCCTTTGCAGAGTTGCAAATAGGAAAAAAGAGGCACAAGCTAAAATTTAAAATTGACACAGGTGCCCAGGCTAATGTAATACCAGCCAACACATTCCATGAGCTATTTGGAAATGTAGTGCTAGGCCCACAAGCCAGCAAGCTAACAGGCTATGGTGGGCATATGCTTAATGTTAAAGGGGCTTGCAGGTTAACATGCAGATACAAAGAGAAGACTGTCATGCTTGACTTTGATGTAATTGATGCCAACGCGCCCCCTGTGTTGGGCATGAGAGCATGTCTAAACCTTAATTTGGTTAAAATAATCCATACGGTCAATGCACAGCCCAAACCACACATGAGCATCATGGATGAGTATGCAGACGTGTTTGAAGGCATTGGACTGTTTCCTGGGGAGTGTAAAATTCACCTCAAACCCGAAGCAACACCAGTGGTGTGCCCGCCTCGCCGCAGTAGATGATGGGCCCAATCCCAGTAACTGGCGTAACAGTTTCTTGTCGTCCACAGGAGGTGGACAAAGCGGCTCTGGTTGCACTGGCACTGCTGGTTGTGTCCGAGTAGCCCGAGTCAACGACTCCAACAGTGTCTGCTGGCGTAGCGAACCGGACGCTTGTTTAGCGCCCCTGTTTGAGCGTTTTTTGCCCCTCATCTTATACTACACTATATCTGATCTCTTTTTTTTTCTTTCTCCTCTCCTCTCCTCGATCACTATAACTGACCACTTCTCCTCTCCTGTCTGCTCCGCTCTCCGACCACACCAAATGATCTCTCCTCTTCACACTCCTCTTCTCTACAAGCTTATCTCCTCTCTCTCCGACTACACTACACCAAAAGATCTCTCTCCTCTCCTCTCGATCCTCTCCTCTCCTCTCCTCTCCTCTCCTCTCCGCTCCTCACTCGACTGAAATAAACTAAACTGAACTAAACTAAAGACACTCAACCGCTCACAATTTCTAACACACTCTCATGCAGTCTCACACACACACACACACACACACACACACACACACACTCAATCACTAACTGACTCACAAACTGTCTCACACACTGACTGACCTGTCTCAAAAAATTGCTGTTACCAACCCTCACTCTTTTCACTCCGATCTCCGTCACTCTCTCTCTGTCTCTCTGAAATGTTTGGGCGCACAATGGCGAACAGGCCGAGGCGGCACCACCGTCTCCTTTTTAAAACATTTGGGCAAACAGCTGTTTGTGATCAGCTGACTGATCACGTGTTTTTTCGGTTAACCCCTTCATCTACAGGTCCAATATTAACGTACAAGCTGCGCAACAGTGTAATATACAGTAATCAATGAAAAAACCCATCAACGGTTTAAACCGTTGATGGGCCCGTGGCAGTTAAAGGGGTACATTTTGATTCACGAGTATAACCGTGGATGGCAGGTAATGTGTTAATGACGTCATGTGAGACGCGCCAGTATTCAATGTATGCAACCCAAGTGTGGAAGTAAACACTAACGCTCAATGGTATATTCTTGTGTGGACATTACGTTTCTTTTACTAGACACTAAGAGTGACAGTAAGACCAGAAACATTACATGGTGTCAGAATTTAAAGCTTAATTTAATTTACAATCGACCGACGACGGAAGATAATGGAAAGTTCGGGCGTTCCAATACCTAGAATGGACTGGGACTCGTCCAACCTACCCGATGCGTGGAGAAAGTTTCGCCAGCATGTGGAGTTGATGTTTTCGGGACCTTTGCGTGCCAAAGAAGAGGAAGAAAAATGCAGCTACCTACTCCTGTGGATAGGAGAGAAGGGCAGGGACGTCTTTAATACATGGACTCTGACGGCAGACGAGAGGAAGGTACTGAAGACGTACTATGATGGTTTTGAAACCTACGTTATACCCAAAGCTAACCCCATTTTTGCACGTTATAAGTTCCACGAAAGGATGCAAGGCGACAGTGAGAGCTTTGATCAGTTTGTGACAGAGCTTAGGCTGCTAGTGAAGGACTGTAATTACGACAAAAGTGACGACATGGTCAGGGACAGAATCGTGTTTGCCACTAACTCAGCTAGAGTGAGAGAAAAACTCTTATGTCACGGTCCAGACCTAACACTGGAGAGGGCGATTGACATCGCAAGATCGCATGAACTGTCACAGCAGCAACTAAAAACAATGGATTGTGCAACTGCGAGTGGGGCTAATCAGTCTGTCCACGCAGTTAGCAGGAGACCGTTCAGACCAGACCAGGCACGGTATGGTCGCAAAACGGTGAACAAAGCTGACGCAATGCATGAGGAATGTGGAGCATGCGGAAGAGAGCACAGCCGTGCTGAGGAATGTCCAGCTAAGGGACGTCAATGTAACAACTGCAACAAATTCAACCACTTTGCTAGGATGTGCAGGACACCAACACAGCAACGCCAGATAAAGCCCAAGGCAAAGAGGATGCATGCCATCTCAGACACTGGTGAGCAGCAAAGTGATGATGAACTGTACATTGACTCTATAACAAAACAACATGCAGACACAGACAAGGAACAAGCCTTTGCAGAGTTGCAAATAGGAAAAAAGAGGCACAAGCTAAAATTTAAAATTGACACAGGTGCCCAGGCTAATGTAATACCAGCCAACACATTCCATGAGCTATTTGGAAATGTAGTGCTAGGCCCACAAGCCAGCAAGCTAACAGGCTATGGTGGGCATATGCTTAATGTTAAAGGGGCTTGCAGGTTAACATGCAGATACAAAGAGAAGACTGTCATGCTTGACTTTGATGTAATTGATGCCAACGCGCCCCCTGTGTTGGGCATGAGAGCATGTCTAAACCTTAATTTGGTTAAAATAATCCATACGGTCAATGCACAGCCCAAACCACACATGAGCATCATGGATGAGTATGCAGACGTGTTTGAAGGCATTGGACTGTTTCCTGGGGAGTGTAAAATTCACCTCAAACCCGAAGCAACACCAGTGGTGTGCCCGCCTCGCCGCATACCATTCGCCCTACGCAATCGACTCAAAGATGAGTTAGATGAAATGGAGAAAACAGACATAATCCAGAAGGTCACTGAGCCAACAGACTGGGTTAATGCGCTGGTGGTGGTAGAAAAGCCCAAAACAGGAAAGCTTAGGATCTGTTTAGACCCCCGCCCCCTGAACAAAGCCATCCAGAGACCCTACTATCCTCTCCCTACTCTAGATGATATTACCCCTAGACTAGCAGGTGCACAGTATTTCAGTGTACTAGACGCCAGGTCTGGGTACTGGACAATAAAACTCAGCCATGAGTCATCCATTCTCACCACGTTCAACACCATCTATGGCAGGTATAGGTTCAAAAGACTCCCATTCGGAATCGTATCTGCACAAGATGAGTTCCAGAGACGGGTGGATGAGGCCTATGAGGGGCTTCCAGGCGTCGCCGCCATCGTGGATGACATCATAGTGTATGGCCGCACAAAAGAGGAGCACGATGCCAGCCTGCGTGCCATGCTAGAGAGAACCAGACAGAGAGGAATTAAACTGAACAAGGACAAGAGCACCATCTGTGTGACAGAGGTGAACTACTTTGGACACACACTGACACAAGAAGGTGTCAGACCTGACCCTAACAAGGTCAAGGCGATCAAAGACATGGCTGCGCCACAGAGCAAAGCAGAGCTAGAGACAATATTAGGCATGATCACGTACCTGTCCAAATTTGCCCCCAGACTCTCAGAGGCAACAGCCCCGCTCCGTCAACTGTTGAAAGAGAGCAGTGAGTTTGTATGGGACTCTAACCATGATGTTGCATTCCAACAAGTGAAGAGCATCTTAACACAAGAGCCAGGTCCAGTACTTGCCTACTTCGACCACACCAAAGATGTGAAGCTGCAGGTCGATGCTTCCAAATATGGATTAGGAGCAGTCCTGCTGCAGCAAGAGAAACCAGTCGCATATGCGTCCAGAGCACTGAATGAGACTGAAGTCAATTATGCTCAGATCAAAAAGGAGCTGTACGCCGTGCTCTTTGGATGCAAACGATTCCACCAATACCTGTACGGACGTCAGGTGACCGTCGAGTCAGATCACAAGCCGCTGGAGTCAATCATGCGCAAACCCCTTGCAGCTGCGCCGCCGAGGCTCCAACGCATGATACTTCAGTTGCAAAGATACAACATTAACATTGTCCACAAGCCTGGAAAGCAGATTCCAGTAGCAGACACACTATCTAGGAAGCCGTTAGAGTGCTGTGATGATGACTCACTGAGTGAGGGCATGGACTCACAAATACACTCAGTGATAAGCAGTGCTCCTGTGAGTGACCGAAAGATGGAACAGGTCAGAACTGCTACAGCCAAAGACGAGCAACTCTCAGCCTTGAGACAGATTATCCAATCAGGGTGGCCAGAGACAGTGAAACAATGTTCCCCTGCCATCACTGAATATTGGAACCACCGGGATGAAATAACGGAGATGAATGGCATTCTGCTAAAAGGAGAAAAAATCATTGTGCCACACTCACTCAGAGCTGACATGCTTTCACGCATACACACAGGCCACTTCGGCATGGAGAAGTGTAAGCAGCGGGCAAGAGACGTTATATTCTGGCCAGGGATGTGCAAACAAATAGAGACACTAGTTGGATCATGTAGCATTTGCCTCGAACGACGCAACTCCATCCCCAAAGAGCCAATGCTGTCACACCCCATTCCAGAGCGACCTTGGCAGGTGATAGGCACTGATCTGTTCAAATGGAACAACACTGACTATATAGTTGCAGTTGACTATTATAGTAGGTACTTCGAGGTAGAAAAAATCTCTAGCCTCACATCCACAGCTGTGATCCAGAAGCTGAAGGCCATGTTTTCCAGGTTCGGGATTGGCCAGACCGTCATCAGTGATAACGGCCCGTGCTATAGCTCACAAGAGTTCAAGAACTTTGCAAATGCATGGGATTTTGAGCACATCACAAGTAGCCCCCACTACCCGCAGAGCAACGGGCTGGCTGAGAAGACTGTGCAAACGGCCAAAGCCATCATGGACAAAGCACACGCACAGAGATCAGACCCATATCTCAGCCTATTGGAATACAGAAACACACCAGTGGACGGATTCAAGTCACCAGCACAACTGCTGATGAGCCGATGTTTGCGCTCAATCCTTCCAATTACTGAGAAGCAGCTACAACCAGAACTTGCCTGTCGCAGTGCAGTTCAAGGCAGGAGAGAACTGTGTCAAAAACGACAAAAACAGTACTACGACAGGAACGCAAAACCACAACCTACACTACCAGTAGGAGCCACGGTCCGCTTCCAGCAACCAACAGGGACGTGGAAACCCGCAACAGTCGTCGGAGCAGCAGGGACCCAGCGATCCTACAACATCTTCACGGATGAAGGTCACACGCTCCGACACAATCGGCGTCACCTCCTACAAACCACCGAGGGAGATACAGGTCACGAAGTTGCAACAGAAGGCCAACAGGTGGAGCCTCAGACCACTGAGACTTTACAGCAGACTGTTGCAAATTCCCCAACAGTGCCACCACAATGCACTACTACCAGGTCAGGCCGCACAGTTAAGCCAAGAGCCATATTAGACCTGTGATTAAAAAAAAAAAAAAAAAAAAAAAAAGAACTGTTCTTGCACTGACATTGTTGAAAGAAAAAAGAAGAAAAAAGAAAAGGGAGAAAAGCATGTGATTTTGCATTTGAGATTGTTGATTATTGTTGGTTGAGCTAATCAGGGTCAAAGCTGATTTGATGTTATGGTGATATAATTGAATGCGCTTATTTGTTGTTGACCTAACCAGTTTGTTTTCCCAGTGATACAGATTACATGATGAAACTGACTGAAAGAATTGATGAGTTACAATGTGACTTGATATTGATTCAGCTAACAGTAATTCACATTGTGTCCTGCCTCTTCCTTTAAAAGGAAGGAGATGTAGTATCCTGAGGATAATGGTTTCACCCATATAATGGTTTAGTCCAGACTCATGTTAATGACGTCATGTGAGACGCGCCAGTATTCAATGTATGCAACCCAAGTGTGGAAGTAAACACTAACGCTCAATGGTATATTCTTGTGTGGACATTACGTTTCTTTTACTAGACACTAAGAGTGACAGTAAGACCAGAAACATTACAATAACTAAGATTATTAAGATGATAGGCTATTATGCACTTGTCAGACTTCACAAAAGAGTTTGTGGTGCATGGTGTGACTACCAAAATCATTGACTTGTTTCTACAGCTATTAAACTATCATGTGAACGGAGCGCTTATATTAGTCAATATTATATGCTTATATGAGCAACCAGTTGATTCAGTCTGGGCAGTTCATGTGGTGTCCCACAGTTTCCTTAGTTTTCTCCCAGTGTCTCATAGCGTGACAGGTTAGGCGCAGGACTGGGGGATCAAATCCCACATGATGCTTTGAGATGTTTTTATAGATTTTTTTGTCTTCATTATTTTAACTGTGTTTTATGGGTGCATGTCTTTACTGTTTCATACAAGTAAGATTCCACAAACAATGGGATGGATGTAATGCTTTATTCATTGATATAAACGACGTTAAGCTTTGACGAAGTGAGCTCCACCCACTTCCTCAAACAACATCTGCTGTCGGGGACGCGCAGGAATCCAGTCAAGCCGGGAGGTAGTTAATATGTCACACCGGTCTGGCAGAGATACTACATGGCATGTGCTCCCCACTGGGTATCCCTTTCTAGTTATCACTCATCAAGTGTCCACAGCTCTTTGCCTTTATAACCATTCCACATTCACAAAGCTTTAGCCACATACTGTAAGCCTTATTTCATACTTTGGCTATTTAAAAAAAAAATCGAAGAAGTTGGAAACATCTTTGCATACTTTTCGCTTATAATTACATGGCCAACATAGGGACACCAGAGAAACCCTACAGCAGTGGTTCTCAATTTGTGGGTCAGGACCCCCAGGGGGTTCCCCAGATGACAGTGAAGTGACAATTTAAGGACTTTTTAAAGACCCTTTTAATACCTAAAAAGCCAGAAAAAAGAAAAAAACAAACTATGCAATAAAAACTGATCAAACATTGGCCAAATTGTCAAATAATATAAGAGGGAAAAATTGTGAAAATACAGATCTACAAGCTCACAACGCCTTGCGTTGTAATATAATATTTAGCTGTGGAACAGAGTCAAACTAAATGTAATGCCTCAACTGCTACATTCCAAGTGCATATACCCAGTTCAAATATGATACTTTTGGGGGGGCACGGCCTGAAAAGGTTGAGAACCACTGCCCTACAGTACTATACTAGTATACTTCATTGACAGGGGTACCCCCTGGGGTCTATACTTGATCCCCTCCTTTTTTCCCCACTACTGTGAGACACTGTGAGCTTGTAGATCTCCCATTTTCAACAATGTTGGTACTCTGGAGGGTGGCCTTTTACGGGGGCATGTTTCATCTGGTTCTGGGGCCAGTTGCACCACCTCACACTTTTAAAAAGCCATTTAACCCATTTAGCCGGGAAAGTATCTGTGTCATTTTAGATTTATTTGGCTATTCAAAAATAGCAGATAAGAGTGCCGCACTATAAGCTTGTAGATCTGCTTTTTTTTTTTTATCGTGAAAATGTGTGCAAATCTTTGAATATATATATTCTTTAAAATATATATATTTAAAGATTTGCACAAATTTTCACATTTAACAGAGGTCATGAACCAATATCAGCCACCCTGTCACAGCCACAACACAGCAGACATAGTGTAGCAGTCTTCTATTCCAAATGAGCATTTGGAAATAAGTCCTAAATATCAAAGCCCAAAACCTCTAGATTTAACTTAAAAGGAAATAGCAAACTCACACATACTGTAGGATAATTGAAGTGACCAAGGGCCACATACGTATACTGTTCTCTGTTACAACTCATTACCTTCAGACACAACACAGACAAACTGTAGATTCACATCAGTAGTATTCACTTCCAGAGCCAGAAACAGTCACTGAACATGTTTCATTGCCACCCAGTCCTTGGGTCCCAAAATGACAGCAATAGTACAACAGCTTGAATCACATTAGCATACACACAGCATACAACACAAGCAGCAGCAGCAAAAAATGATAAATAAAAGGTTCCTACCTTGAGCCGTCTTCGTTGTGTAAGTGATGGCCAGGCTCAAACTTTGGAACCCATGGAGAGATAGTTCTATAGTTCATCCCTCGGGTGAGCCCATCAGCGGTGTCTCCGGTCACGTCTGGCTACTATCACAATGCATTTATCTAATCAATATCAAGCCCATTAACCTGGACTCTACACACCTCTTCAGTTGTGCATTAATGCCATTTTCTAACCACACTATTACATGGCCACAACTTTGTGTGTGAAAATGTCATATGACCATTACCATTATGACCATATGGCCACATCTGTTGCCATATGATTGGTCAATGTGTAATTCTGGTTTGAAGAGGTGTGCCTAATGAATTAGTGAGTTTATAAAAGGAAGGTTAACTGAGGACACAAGTGTGGAGTAGTAGTAGTAGTAGTGAAAAGCTGACATTATAAAGAGATTATAGAGAGATTGACACATACATTGGACATAATAAGTAAGTAAGTAAGTAAGTAAGTATTAGTATTAGTACATCAGTATATCATTTAGTATTAGCCTAGGTAGCTAGATATAGAGCTAGAGTTAGAGATAGAGATAGTAGTCTAGTCAGAGATCGATATAGTCAGTAGGGATAGTTAGGGATAGAGATAGTTTAGGTAGATCTAGTATAGACAGTAGCTATGTGTACATTTGACCCAGTCAAGGTCAAGGAGCTGATGGACCTATTGGTCAACAATGTTTACCCCTTGGGAGCTAACAAACAAGAAAGGGCCTCCCTGACTAGAAGAGCCACGTCATATATAGTTGATGGTAAGCAATTGTGCAGGGGCGTCACTACCGTCACGCAGACAACGCGGTTGCGTTGGGGCCCATGACGTTAGGGGCCCCTCCCCACCCAGAAAAAAAAAAAAAAAAAAATATATATATATATATATATATATATATATATATATATATATATATATATATATATATATATATATATATATATATATATATATATATAAAAAGAAATAATGAATTAAAAAATAAACCTGGGTGGGCCCCTTAACATTGTAATTGTTAACCAAGGTTGATTTTATGTCGCAACATAATATCTCAAATTCGGACCATGACTGTCACGTAAATTTTATGGGAGGAGGGGATGATCGTTATATAGATGTTTGACTTTTATGGCCTGTTTTTCCTTCATTCAGTAGTGTTTGGTCGGTTACAAAACCGTTGTTTATGTACCCGAAATCCGTCACAAACCTGCGAAATCAGAAACCACTAATAACCGCAAAATTTTCGTCCGGGCGCACATGCACGCGCGCTGCGTGCGCGTGCATGCGCGTTCATGAGGGCCCGCTGTGACCACCTCGCGTCGGGGCCTACTGTTGCCTCGTTACGCGACTGCAATTGTGTACAATATACAATATCAACCCCAGCCTTATTCAATGTGTTCTCTTCAACTCATGAGCTTTACCCTCTGACCAGATGGAGAGCTGTACTACCTGTGCAGGAGGAGGGGCCTGAATCAGCACTGGGCCAAGTTGGTAACAACTAAGGAAAAGGCATCAGAAATCTTCCAGGAGTTTCACAGCAGCGTCTGGCTACTATCACAATGCATTTATCTAATCAATATCAAGCCCATTAACCTGGACTCTACACACCTCTTCAGTTGTGCATTAATGCCATTTTCTAACCACACTATTACATGGCCACAACTTTGTGTGTGAAAATGTCATATGACCATTACCATTATGACCATATGGCCACATCTGTTGCCATATGATTGGTCAATGTGTAATTCTGGTTTGAAGAGGTGTGCCTAATGAATTAGTGAGTTTATAAAAGGAAGGTTAACTGAGGACACAAGTGTGGAGTAGTAGTAGTAGTAGTGAAAAGCTGACATTATAAAGAGATTATAGAGAGATTGACACATACATTGGACATAATAAGTAAGTAAGTAAGTAAGTAAGTATTAGTATTAGTACATCAGTATATCATTTAGTATTAGCCTAGGTAGCTAGATATAGAGCTAGAGTTAGAGATAGAGATAGTAGTCTAGTCAGAGATCGATATAGTCAGTAGGGATAGTTAGGGATAGAGATAGTTTAGGTAGATCTAGTATAGACAGTAGCTATGTGTACATTTGACCCAGTCAAGGTCAAGGAGCTGATGGACCTATTGGTCAACAATGTTTACCCCTTGGGAGCTAACAAACAAGAAAGGGCCTCCCTGACTAGAAGAGCCACGTCATATATAGTTGATGGTAAGCAATTGTGCAGGGGCGTCACTACCGTCACGCAGACAACGCGGTTGCGTTGGGGCCCATGACGTTAGGGGCCCCTCCCCACCCAGAGAAAAAAAAAAAAAAAAAAAAAAAAAAAAAATATATATATATATATATATATATATATATATATATATATATATATATATATATATATATATATATATATATATATATATATATATATATATATATATAAAAAGAAATAATGAATTAAAAAATAAACCTGGGTGGGCCCCTTAACATTGTAATTGTTAACCAAGGTTGATTTTATGTCGCAACATAATATCTCAAATTCGGACCATGACTGTCACGTAAATTTTATGGGAGGAGGGGATGATCGTTATATAGATGTTTGACTTTTATGGCCTGTTTTTCCTTCATTCAGTAGTGTTTGGTCGGTTACAAAACCGTTGTTTATGTACCCGAAATCCGTCACAAACCTGCGAAATCAGAAACCACTAATAACCGCAAAATTTTCGCGTAAATGCGCGTTCATGAGGGCCCGCTGTGACCACCTCGCGTCGGGGCCTACTGTTGCCTCGTTACGCGACTGCAATTGTGTACAATATACAATATCAACCCCAGCCTTATTCAATGTGTTCTCTTCAACTCATGAGCTTTACCCTCTGACCAGATGGAGAGCTGTACTACCTGTGCAGGAGGAGGGGCCTGAATCAGCACTGGGCCAAGTTGGTAACAACTAAGGAAAAGGCATCAGAAATCTTCCAGGAGTTTCACAGCAGCGATATTGGGGCCCACTGTGGTGTCGAAAAAACCCACCATGCCATTATCGCTCGCTATTTCTGGCCGGGGATGCAAGCTGACATTGGAAGATGGGTAGGGAACTAAAGTCAACTCATATTTGCTACAGTCACTGCTTCACTTTTGTGAATAATTTTCTTTCTGAACTTCTTTCTGAAAACAATGATTCTGTGCACTCTCTTCCTTCAGATTAAGCAGTGCCCACGGTGTCAGGCCAAACGGTCAAATTTAAAGGAAAAAAGCCAGTGCAACCCAATAAAGGTGCTATATTTTGTTACACTAAGTGCTCATGTCAACACCCCAAAAAGATAACCTCATATTCATGAAAACATGTGTTTCAGGTGGCAGAACCATTTGAGTTGGTCGGCATGGACCTTCTAAAGCTCACAAAAACAGAGGGAGGTAATCTATACTGTATGTGTGTGATTATGGATTATTTCACGAAGTGGGCAGAGGCCTACCCTCTTAAGAGTAAAAAAGCAGAGGAGGTCACTGAGTGTGATATGGATTTTATTTACAAATTTGGTGTGCCTCAGATACTGCTAACAGACAATGGGAAAGAATAAAAAAATCATAAGGTACAGTATAAATAATAAAAATAAATATTATTTGATATTTGTTTTCCCCCTAGTATGACAGTACTATGCGCCTCACTTTCTTTTCACAACAATTATGCAATTAAAGATCAACGAAGGCATCTGTGCCACACTGGGGATTGACAGGAGCTATCGCGCCCCCTACCACCCCCAGACAAATGGGTTGGTGGAAAAAATGAATGGCTCCATCCAAAGGCAAGTTACATTTGGTGAAAATATGCAGCTATATCAATCCACAGATGTTAATTAGCAATGTAAAATGTCCTATACATGATATGACATTTTCAGGTCACTAAACAAGCTGGCTTTCGACCACCCTGATAGTGGGATAAACATTTACAAGCGTGCATGTTTTGGTCTTCGCACCAAAAAACAGCTGACGACACAATACAGCCCCTATCGGCTGATGTTTGGGAGGGAGGCACGGTACCCATCAGAGGTGGCCAACACCTACAAGGTTAGAGACTCTAATTCTTGAAGGTGGTTAGAGGTGGTGGTCATCATTTGCCTAACTTAATAAATTATAATGAACTCTTGCATTTCTGTACTTGTAGATAACACATGAGAAGGTGGAGGCATTGGCTGAGAAGGAGGTGGTGAGTGAGGGACTGAAGGAGCAGGGGGAGGTGTATGAAAAGGTCATCCACAACATGCAAAAGTCCCAGGACAAGATCCGCAAGAGGAAAATGTTGCATGGTGTGGATGACCTTTTCAGGGTTGGGGATTTGGTACTAAAATCAATTGAAGGGAAGCGTGTTATCCTGGCCCACAAACTGGGCACCAGAGTTGCCAACTTTGACCAGTTAACACACTACATTGAGCCAGAGGAAAGGATTCCAGCCAAGCTGCAGAAGCTTGGTTGCCCTTCTCCTCTGGCTTCATGTTCCCCTTCTACCCGTTCACCTCTACCTTCCCTTCATGCCAAATCCCCTTCCCCTGCTCCCTCTGCTCCCTCACCAGTCCCCTCACCACACCACCACCTCCTTCCGACCACCCACCCCTCTGAGTCCGCCCCAGTCATGCCTAGCCCCATCCAGACCAACGGTATTTTTCATTAAAGGACCTCAGCTGTTGCCTCATAAATGCAGTATAATGAATGATTGGAGTTGGCCCAAGTAATTTTTATATGTGCAGGTCCTGAATGCCTATATTTATAGGCTTACCACTGCCGCTAACAACAGCCTGATGGTAGATTCGTTCACCATGACGTATACAGGCATATTTACAGGCAAAAAGAAAAACATTCTCAAAAAGATAAGGATCACATTGGTTATGCTTAATGCTTATAGGCTTAACTTAACACATGGAATGATTATATGCAGGTGGAGGTGGTGGAGTATGACACCATTGTGGGAGCCGTTGGCTTAAATGGTCACTATATAGGCCTATGTGAAAAGTAGATCAACACATGATGATTTTGATTTATCCTCATGCTTTAGAGCCTTCATGAGGCAGAAGAAGGGGAATATATCTCGGTGGAAGTGCCTAACACCCCAACATCCTCCCCAGCGTGACACATCATCCTGTGGCGTACTCGTATGCAAAGTAAGATTACAATTTCCAATGTAGGCATTTAGCAGATGCTCTCACCCAGAGCAACTTGTGTAAGATCAGTGTACATGTCATGAACCCTATAGTCAACAAACATATAATATACTGTAGTAGTTAAAGAGAACAATGTAGTTCAAAGAAACTGTAGCTGGTAATCAACATCAACCCTATCTGTCTACACAACCTACTATCTAAACATTCTTAGAACTTGTGCTCAAGAACAACACATCTAAATACCAAAAAGTAACCTTATTGTGAAGGTAGATTCACCTGTAAGTTCTTTGTTCAAGGCAGCAGAACTGATCCTGAAGGGGAACACACACACACTAGATTTCCCAACAGACATGCTGGGAATCAACCTCATGAGACGGGAAATTGGGACATTTCTCCTAAACAGCTCTGGTAGGCTGCCATGTCACTTTGTATCAGCCTAACCAAACAATTAAATGTACTGTATTAAATAGACATATCTTCAATAGATGACATGTCAGAGAAGAGCTGTGTCGTGCCTGTGGGGAGAAGGAAGGAGGAGGAGAGGAAGGAGACCAAGTTAATGATTGGGTATGAGGATTTTGAATGTTTTACATGGGGAGCACATAATCTTTCATGGAAACATGCGTTACATTTAAAAAACATACTTTTATGAAAAGGTCTTTCCATTTTAACTGTGTTGTGATAATGTTTTGTTAAATGAAGTTCATTATTTCTTTCAGATTGAATGCACAACATGTGGTCTCTGGTTCCACATGGGCTGTGTAGCCAATCCACCCATTGCGGAGGATTTCTTTTGTCCTGCTTGCAGGACAGATGATGATGAGGAGGAGGAGGAGTGGAGGAGGAGGACTGAGGAAGAGGAGTGAGGAGGAGGAGTGGAGGAGGAGGAGTGAGGAGGAGGCCACCAGCTAGCCTCACCACCTCATCATGCATACAGATGCTACAGGTTTGATGTTTACCTGGATCATTTGGAGCACTCAGTTGTTTTTCTTTGCACTCATTTACCCTTGTAATAATAATACCCTTATTATGTTCTTTTACTTTCTAGAGTGTCTGCCCTGAGATTGGGAGGTCACGTCAGGATTCAATCCATCATCAGTCATGCCAAAGACTATAAAAATGGTACCCCTGTGGGGAAACCCCTCCCTGTCAGGTGATAAGAAGCGGCCTGCTCACTCCTCATGCATTGAGCATGAGCTCAGTTCGGGGCTCTCCCAAGGTTGGCAGAGGGAGAGTAGCGCCCAGGATTACAGCTTAGGCAATTGGCACTGGGTGAAAAAAATGGGTTACAAAATTGTGGGATAAAAATGTTGAAGAAAAATGGTACCCCCCAGTGCCCTGCTTGGCACCAAACATCAAGGGTTGGATGGGTTAAGGTCTTGCTCATGGAACACAAAAACACAGCCAAAGCCAAGAATTGAAACTAGTGCCTACTGCGACCCAAGCAAGCAGCCTCTCTATCCATTCAGCTGTGCTGATCCCACTTGTACATCAAGTTGCCTCACGCTACAACAACAGGAGCCTCCTGCTCCATTGGTTCCCACGGCTACTACTTAATTCAGCCACTCTGGATAAATTGTCTGCCACTCTGGATAAATTGTCTGCTAAATGGCCATGTAGTAATGGTGCTAGGACAATCTGCATGGTCTACTCAAATGTGCAATATTCAGAAAATATGTGCAATATGCTTCCATGCACTTGTCCCATATACAGCCTGTGTGGCACTCAGGTTTCTTTTTTGGTTTCTTCCATGTGATTGTTGTGTAGCCTACTGCAAGAGAACAATGTTTTAAGACTGTCTCCTTGTATGTGTACACTGTACATGCTTGTTGAATAGCTGATTTTGATTGTGCTATTTAGCATAGTATCTTGAGGATGTAACAACCCTTAATAAACAAATGACTATCAGAGCTTATTTGTCCTCCTTGTATTTCCTATTTCCATCCATGTGGCCATTATGGTCATAATGGTCATGGTCATATGACATTTTCACACACAAAGTTGTGGCCATGTAATAGAGTGGTTAGAAAATGGCATTAATGCACAACTGAAGAGGTGTGTAGAGTCCAGGTTAATGGGCTTGATATTGATTAGATAAATGCATTGTGATATATTATAATGAGGCTACTTTGAACTGATGGTGCTGCTGTCTGAACGTAGGACCTACAGCAGGTGGTGCTGTTCTACGCTCTGCAGTGCACAGCAGCCTTTGTAATTAAAAGATAACTAAGATTATTAAGATGATAGGCTATTATGCACTTGTCAGACTTCACAAAAGAGTTTGTGGTGCATGGTGTGACTACCAAAATCATTGACTTGTTTCTACAGCTATTAAACTATCATGTGAACGGAGCGCTTATATTAGTCAATATTATATGCTTATATGAGCAACCAGTTGATTCAGTCTGGGCAGTTCATGTGGTGTCCCACAGTTTCCTTAGTTTTCTCCCAGTGTCTCATAGCGTGACAGGTTAGGCGCAGGACTGGGGAGGGATAGAATCCCACATGATGCTTTGAGATGTTTTTATAGATTAGTTTTTCTTCATTATTATCTAACTGTGTTTTATGGGTGCATGTCTTTACTGTTTCATATAAGTAAGATTCCACAAACAATGGGATGGATGTAATGCTTCATTCATTGATATAAACGACATTAAGCTTTGCCGAAATGAGCTCCACCCACTTCCTCAAACAACATCTGCGTCGGGTGCGAGCAAGAGGCCACTTAAAATGGGAGACAGAAAAACCGTGACACCAGGTGGCGTGGCCATATTGTTTAGGTCCGTCTAATTGCCCAAATCTGGAATAGTTTCTATGCACAGCAGCCATATTGGAACAGGTAACAGGTCTTACTAATATATACTAATTATGGCTCTGTTCCATTCTGGACAAACAGAGAGTCAGGGTGCTGATATTGTACATGTTGTTCTCACTGGAAACACTCTACTACACCAGTGGGTCTCAAAGTGTGGTCCAGGGACCCTCATGGTTCCTTGAGGGGGTTTCAAATGGCCCCTTACGGTTGTGTAACTCTGAGAGGGTATTTCGTTCCATTTTGTACGCTCTCATGAGTTATGGGGGTCATTGAAATTCAAACGTTTGAGAACCACTGTGCTGCACTAAAAGCCTTGTTCCCAGCCTTTACTCATCTCCGAGGAGAAAAGCCTGGTCAAGATCAGCTTTTTTCAAAGTGTTTTCCTCTTTCTTATTTTATTTGACAATTTGGCCAATGTTTGACATATAATAATAATAATGATAATACATTTTATTTGTAACGCACTTTATATTTGAAGCAAATCTCAAAGTGCTACAGGTTCAAAACAAAAAAGAAAGAAGAAAACAACAATAATGATAAAACAGTGAAATGAATAAACTTCAAATCAAGTCAGCAAAACACAGCAGAAGTTTAAAAAGATAAAACAACTACATCTCTATCTAGGGAGGCAAATGCCTTGTTAAAAAGGAAGGTTTTTAGGCCCTTTTTAAAAGTGTCAATCGACTGTGGTGCTCTCAAATGGTCCGGGAGGGCATTCCACAGTCGAGGAGCTGCTGAGCAGAAGGCCCGATCCCCCATGGTGCGGAGATTTGTTGTGCGGGGCTCGAGTGCGTTTGAAGTTTAGTATAGTTTGTTGATTACTTTTAATGCAGTGATGGTCTTTTTTTTTAAGATATTTTTTTATTAAAAAGGTCTTAAAGGTCCTTAGATGATCACTTTACTGTCATCTGAGGCCCCCCCAAAAATCATGTGGGGACCCCCCTGAGGATTCCGACCCACATGTTAAGAACCATTGCTCTAGCCTACTACAAACTTGTCTCATCAAGGAGTTTTTTGCTGCATTTTTGGTGTGCAGTCTGCACTGCCATCTTGTGGCCAAATCATTTTAATGCTCAGCAATGTGTTTTACAGTCTACACACCTTTTCATGAATTGAACTGTAAAGCTTCAGCTGAAGTATTACGATATTACAGTACTACAACACAATGTGATGCGACACATTGTGAGCTTGTAGATCTGCTATTTTCAAAGGATATTTACATTTTATACATTTGAAAACCTTTGAAATGGGACATTCTGCATAATGAGTAGTTTTACTTTTGGTACTTTAAGTACGTTTTGATACCAATACTTTTGTACTTTTACTCAAGTAAATGTTGAATTCCGGACTTTTACTTGTAACAGAGTATTTCTTCATTGCAGTATTGATACTTTTACTTATTAAGTAAAAACATTTCGTCACCTTGCTAAACTAATGGCCTTAGTCATTTTTTGAGGAAAATTATATTTTTGCCTAAGTCAGCTCCTCATGACACTGACCACCTCTGGTAAAATCGCCCATCTCCTAATTGAAAAGGATCATGCTGTTCACTCCCCTTTTAGTATAATGGCCTAACTACCTAGTGTGATTTAGGCCAAAATAGGCCTTTTTTTGGCCTAAATCAGATTTAATCCTATTTAAACCCATTTAAATCTCTTATGCTACATAACTGACAGACAGTGTTATTTCTATTCAAATAGTCAGAATTTGTTATAAACATTTTGGGTGAAATGAAGTGCCACATGACGTCTAAGACGTCATGGCCTTGAGCGCCCTGAGCGCCACATGACGTCTAAGACGTCATAAAAAATTAGAAAAAAATCAAAAAAGGTTCAGAACCCAAGATATGATGATTTGAAGATTTGCTGCTCCATTCACTTCTTGTTTAACTTAAAAAGGCTGTATCTCGGCTCCTAAGCACTTTTTTTTTACAATGCATTTTGGCTGTGGCACTCAGAACCAAACTGCCATAAATAAGCATGGCACTGAAAGAGTTAAGAAATATCATAGTTTTGTTTTGGATCAGTTTTTATTTTTCCTGAAAAACTTTAAAAAAATGACATAGGGCATTAGTTTAGCAAGGCGACGATTTAGTACCTTTTCCACCACTGGTTGTTAGTAGAAATAAACACCCAGGAGGAAGTGGACTAAGAAAGCGGAGGAGCCAAACCGAGTTCCTGTTTCTACACAAAAAAGGAGGTGGTGCCATAGACATATAAAGGTAGACGCCTCCTCTGGCTCTGAAAAGTCGGCATCTCGGACGCACTTCCGCTTCCTCTATGCTTCCGAGGGGAAGCTGGAAACTTCCGTGTGCGTCACAGAAGGGGGCGTTCGGTAGGCCAATCAGAGGCAGGTGGGGTGGGTCTTTTCTTAAGAGGCAGCCGCGCAGCAACTAGTCAGTTAGACGCGCTGTGATTGGCCAGTAGTTAACGTGATGTGATTGGTCAGTAGTCAAACAGCCCCCCGGAAGAGCCTTGTATTGAGAGACCAGTCGTTACAATGAACTGCAGAGGCCAATGAGGTATCTAGGTTTCTATATCTATGGGTGGTGCCCCCAGAGGCAAAAACAAAGAAGAACTGAATGGGTTCCGAGATCGGGTGACAGCTGATATTATGTTGTGATGTGATCCCCGTGATCTGTCTGTTTCTCCAAAGTTAGAGACCTGCTCAATCCATTAAGACCTGAGGCCGATTCTACAAATGCCTTCTAAATCAGTAGTTGGCACACTTTCAAGATTATTCCAAACAGTTAAAACATTGCAGATGTAAAAGCTCGCAGCGCGGCACAAAGTGATGTGCTGTGAACTTGTGCATCTACTATTTTTTTACTGTTTCTTTAAGCAGAGACCTGCTTGATATCAGAGAGAAGTGTCTTTTATTGTTTATTCATATTTTTTTTATGTTTCCAATCCCACGGATCTTGAGGTAATGCTTTTTTTGGTCACTGCTGGTCACTTTTCGTGCATGAAAATCACAGCAGTGATTCTCAAACTTTTTTAATGTCAGGATCGGTTTGATATGCATTAGGCCGCGGACACCCATTTTTCTGATGTTTTCTTTTTTTCTTTTATCTCCGGGACCTGAAGCTACAACTGTAAAATCATCAGTGTTAATGTAACTCAGAGAGTTAAATGAGGTGTTTGTTGTCATTGTTTCATAAAGACAACCATTCCCCTGAGAAATACCCGGAACACATAGGGAACCTTTTTGCCAAATTACGTTCTCTTGCCACATCAGAACAATGGGATCTAGGTTGAAAATGTGCAGTTTTCCTGTTAACTACTGTACATACTGCAAGTGCAAACTAGATAATACCATTAGTGTAGCACTAGAGTTCACCCATTAGATGTTCCCCCAACTCTTATCAGAGGTAGGTGACTTATTTGGTCAGCTTCAGAGTCTGACCTTGAGTTTTGTTGTTGTTGTTTTCTGTTGTGAAATAGCGAAGTCATTCTGCGCATTCAAATTGAGATTGTTAACTGAAGAAAAAAAATCATTCTGTCTATTTTTAGTAGACGGAAGCTTAAACAGAAACTGTAATGTTTGACACGATGAGAGAGGCTTGTTCACAACACCACAAACAGTAGGACCTGCTGCATATGGGGCTTCATGACAGAGTAAACGGACACAGTTTACACACCGTTATTGTCATTACACATACGATTATTCTCCTTTAAACACGTAAGCCCTAATAGATTTTGTCGTATGACGAATAGGAAAACATTGCAGATCTACAAGCTCTGCTATTTTCACTGCTATTGACATTTCTTCTTAAATGTGTCTTGGCAGCTCCTATTGTTTTACCCTCACAATTGAAGACAAAGTGTTTTGTCCCGAGTTGTTTTAGGCAGCGATGTCTCTGAATCATTAATGAATTGAATACAAAACGTGTTTCACACACACACACACACACACACGCACACGCACACGCACACGCACACGCACACGCACACACACACACACACACACACACACACACACACACACACACACACACACATTCACACTCACACTCACACACATAGACAACCAGTGTTGTTTAACAATGCACTGCTAGTTTCCAGGGGGAACTTATTGAGGTGAAAAGGTAAACAAACTATTACAAAGGGAAAAAAAACGCTCACTTTTTAACGCTGACTGGGCACAAAAACACTGTAGAAAGAAACTCAGCACAGCGGCCCTGGAAGATCGTTGCGGGGATTCTGTTCTGGACTTGTTAACTTTAAAGTAATGCTAATCCATCAGCCTTGGGCTGCATTTACCACCTTCGCCAGGCAGGGAAGTGTATGTTTATTTTATTGAAATTGTTTTTTTTTGTTGGGGGAAAATAATAGTTATTAAAAAAAAAACACAATGCATGAGATATATGCTGCATTTTTCCACAGAGTGGTGAGACAAAATGGTGGAGGCATGGCAAGCACTAGAAAATGAATAAATACAGTTAGAGATAAAGTTTTGCCAGGCACATTTGTCATTGCTCTCGTATTATCCAACCTCAGGCAAAAGACAGTATCGTCACCTCACTTGACTGGGGCTGATGACGCCTATGGGGGATTATCTTTTTCTGTTTTAGAAGGAAATAGACCCACAGGTGAATCTATGGTTAATAGAAATGTATTTGCATATTCGTCACTGTCAGGCAGGAACCTTGTATCTCCATATTTCATCTTTTTCACAGGTTCCTGAAAGAAGAAGACAGAAAAAAATTAAAGGTTCTGGACATGCATGGTTTCCACCCGACAGCGACAATATTCATTGTTTGTTCATTTTATTCAGGGCATTGACAATTTGTTGATATAAAAGTATATTAACTCATTAAAACGGGGAAAGCTTCTGTGTCATTTTTTATTTTAGCTATAGCTATATATAAGTTTTTCAGAAAACTTTTAGGATTTAGTACAGTGGTTTAGAACCAAGAGCCCAGCTTCCTGCTTTGAAATTGAGTCTATATAGGAAGTAAAAGTTCATATGAATGGCCTGTAGGTTCGTTGTTTTACCCTTGCTGGTGTCGGAAATATTTTTTCTCCATTCAAGTTGATTGATTGACAAGCTACACAACCAATTGCATTCATTCCCCGCCCCCGCTCTTGATTGACAAGCTACCCAACCAATAGCATTGCGCAGGATATGACGCGATATAGAAAGATGGCGGATTTGAAATTGCTGACAAATAGGCTTCGTTTATGGTATGTAGAAACCAATGGCGTCACTTTGTCCATTTATTTTTACAGTCTATGTTTTAGAACAGTGGTTCTCAAAAATAGCAGATATACAAGCTCACAGCGCGTCACTTCGTGCCGCACTGCGAGCTTGTACATATGCTATTTTTGAACATTTTTTTAATTGTTGAATTGTCTTAAATTTTTTTACACAAATCTTCTCTGCTCGGGGTCCCTGGCACAACACATTTTCAGATGGGGGTCAGCGGCCAAATACATATCATTTTGGTGCATGGGTCCATGGTACGAAAAGGTTTGAGAATTTAGAAGAAGGCATTCGTAGAATCTGCCTCAGGTCTTAATGCGTTAAAAAGAAGTGCTGGAGCTGTGCTCTGGCGCTCCATTACAACACTAACACCCCTGCAGGCATCTGTTATTGACATTTGTTTGCTAACATTTTTCACATCTTTTTTAAAATGCCTGCATATGGAGAGTTCAGCTTTATTTAATACACAGGGGCGTCATGCGAGCCAACAGTCTGCTGGCTCATGTGCCCTCCAGCTTGACTGGGCATGCCGCCACTGCAACAGTATTACATTTTAAGTTTTAACTAGTGAAAAAGCCTATAATAGTAGGTAGTTTCTGTAGCCTAAGTTGTAAACGTTCAGGCTGTGTTACAATAGGGCACCTCAGAAAAAAGGCACCACCTTTTTACATATTATATCCCCTACAGTATATACAGCTTTTTTTTCTGGCTGAGCAGAGCACTTTCAAAAGTTGAGAATAGTTTCAACTTTTTTTGAGAGATGCTTTTGGTCAGCTGTCCAATCACGACCATAGAATAATGCATAGCTCCTCATCCAAGCTGATGGTCGCTGCCAGCGTTGCCATGTCTGCTTATTATAAGCCTGTTTTTCTGTAA
This sequence comes from Gymnoscopelus braueri, assembly GCF_963280865.1. Lineage (NCBI taxonomy): Eukaryota > Metazoa > Chordata > Actinopteri > Myctophiformes > Myctophidae > Gymnoscopelus > Gymnoscopelus braueri. The sequence continues at coordinate 58,731,096 of NC_137603.1, forward strand.
AGTTGCTTGTAAATATTGGTTGTAGTGGGCTGGCTTTTTTTGGGCTTGTTTCTAAAGTGTAGTTGCTTATTTGGGCTGGCTTCTTAAATGCTGTTTAAACGGTAACCGGAACGCTCGCCCCCCCAGCGGTTCTTGTATTCTTGTATTTGTTTTACTGAGGTTACGGTTAGGAATAATTTAATGATCAATCAATCGATTGTGTTCTGGCTTGGATCGATGGAACTAATGTATTTAAGTTCTTATTTATCGGTATCACAATGAAAATGATCTTTTAAAGATTTTGAAGGGGGAAAAAATACTATGACATTTTTTTTTAAACATAATTTTATGTAACATTATATTATCGTTAAAATCTTGTCACTTGCAATACCCTCGTGGCCCTCCAGTGGGCCCAGGCCCAGAGGAGGGCCAGCGTGGGCTCCCCCTCTCCATATGGAGCAGGCCAGCAGCGGTGCCCACCAGGAGAGAGCTGACAGCTGGCTAGGAGAAACACAGACTCTCGCTGTTCGTCTGACAGCTTGTCTATAAAAGATGGATACATTTTAGGCAATCAATATGCCATTCAGTTGCTCAATCTTGGATATTTTCATTTTGGAAAGGTGTAAATTTCACATTTACACCTGCTAGCTTAAACATTTTTTTTTTCTAATCAATAATAAAGTACTTTCTATATAGAGTTACGGTATATTGAGGTCTGTTTCTGTCGATTGCACAACCCTTTTGCCCCTGCACCCACACAATCTTTTTTTCTTGTTTCCTTTTCAGCAGAAAAAAAGTGCTATAGACGGCGTTTCTTCTCCATAAAAGGCACCTATAGAGTGAACCTTACCTTTCTGCTGAAGACCTTTCCGTCCATAACACATTGTCTAATTTGTGTGTGATGTTTTATGGAATTTTGTTTCTGTATATGTTTATGTTTGTAAAAATAAGTGTTAAATAGAGCTATATTCTGAGAGTAACCATTGCTAGTGGTTGATGGTGTCTTCCTCTTCCTCTGTGATACTACGGACTGAAAAGCTGGAGAGAAGGGGAGACCACTGTCATTGAACAAACACTATATACAATAGTGTTTGTTCAATGACAGTGGTCTTCAGTGACAGTGGTCTCCCACTTTTAACAACAAATAAATACATAAATATCTATGTTTTGACCCACAAACAACAACAACAAAACACTTAACAGCACCTTTAAGAATTGTTGATCACATTTTGTATCATTAGTACTGTAAGTAACAGCAGATTAATGTGGCTTAAGCAATTACTCCTGTCTTTGATCCCCCCTCCCCGATTGCATTGTGTCCATACCTGTATACATTCTGTTGGGTGCTGTATAATAACTGCACCAGGCACCATGACGTCTGTTCATTCCAGATGGGTCTGTGAGTGTTGTCATCAGATAAGTCATCCAAATTATCTTTCAGACAAATGGGAAATGGACGACCTGATCTCACGCCAAGCCACCATAATTCAATATGTATCCAAAACAGAAATATGTCACTATTTATACTCTTAACGTCTCTTGGGAAATGGTCTTTGTAGAGCAGTCTTAACATTCTAATCCACATGTCCAGTCCTCACAATTTACAATTTAGCCATTTTTGCACATGCTTTTATGCAGAGCGATATAGTAGTGCAAGATCTGAGTAAATGGCATGAACCCTAGCCCAGTGGTTCTCAACCTTTTCAGGCTGCGACCCCCCAAAATAATCATATTTGAACTGAGGATCCCCAAACCTGATAAGCACTTGGAAAGTAGGAGTTCAGGCATTACATTTTGTTTGACTCGGTTCCACTGATACATATTGTGAAAATAACAGATCTGCAAGCTTCGCAACAAGCTTGCAGATCGGCTATTTATTTAATTTTGCCTCTTTCTTATATTATTTGACAATTCGGCCAATGTTTGACCAGTTTTTATAGTATAGTTTGTTGATTACTTTTGATGCAGTAATGGTCTTTTGTCGTTTCTTTCTTTCTTTTTTTTTTAGGGATTAAAGAGGTCTTAAAAGTCTTTAAATTGTCACTTTACAGCCAGAAAGTATCTCTGGTAATAGTTGTCAATGGCTTCTGAAAGGGATTTACTTTTGCTTCTAAGCTCTATGAACTTGAGGACAGGTCTCAGATCTATGAGTGTTCATCCCTCCTTCACCCAGAGAACCACTTGAATCTAGGAAGCCTTGCTGGCCGCCGATACATTTAGAATAATTGGGCTTTATCAAATCAGGCTATTACTTAGCGGAGAATTCTCTCCTCGTAAATCCACTTAGTACGGAAGATGAAAGTATTGAAGCCAGGGCAGGTCAGGGGGAAAATAAAAGCACATTTAAAGGCGCTCACTTGTCAGTGTGGAGTTTTTTTATGGAAACCTTATTGTGTCAAAATGCAATTAGCATTCTTGAAAGCCCTCTTCTCTATGGCTTTGTGATGCCTGTAATTCCGTGCGTGCGTGTGTGTGTGTGTGTGTGTGTGTGTGTGTGTGTGTGTGTGTGTGTGTGTGTGTGTGTGTGTGTGTGTGTGTGTGTGTGTGTGTGTGTGTGTGTGTGTGTGTGTGTGCGCGCTTGTGTGTGACTCATGGGTCCGTGACAAATGCTAATGCTTTGCTTTTGTTGAGGCACTTACACCACCCACTTTCAAACCCAATCAACCAGAAGTGAAAGGGTTCAATGGGAATATGTTGTGGGGTGTGTGGATGGCACGACCCCTGCGTTATTTGCACATAAACTTAAACACACGCCTAAAAACAAACAGTGAGGCGATGACTCTGAATTGTAGGGTAATGGATTAGATAGAACCTGACTGATGCCAGATTTTTGGGGTCTGATGCTGATCCTGATTTTGGAGAGTCCTAGACCACCGACAAATGTTTTGACCACTATTTTGTAAAAAAGTGCTAAATGAGTACTGCAAGGATTCATCCATCGTAAAAGCCCCCCTAAAAAAACATCAACATCCAGGTAATATGTGATGCCAGGCTATCCCTTAAAGGTTTCATGACATTTAGATTTACAAAACATTAAAAGTCTTCCTCATGGTCCTGAGGTGTAGCCTATGTAACGTGTATTAAAATGTTTTAACTGAAAAATCCACTCCAGTGAGCCATGGTAGATTTTTTTCTCTCTGGCCTTTTCAGCTGCAATGAAAGAAAGAAAATAAACTATTTGCCTGTGGGTGTCGCTGTTGAGGGATTTTGCGTGCCAATCATCGCCTCTGCTCCGCCACCCCAAAGGAGAAGGAGAGGGGCGGGGAGGAGAGGGAGCGAGATTAATGGACTTTCTTATATTTGTCTTTTCCTGTTATACTGTAACAAACCTGTATATTTTGAGATGAAAATGGAAGGATTCTTCCATAAATAAACTGAACATGTTAGCTGGCAAGCCATTAGGAATCATGGGCAGGGGAACAGCATTTCCCAAATCAGGCATGTCATCCAAACCCATTCCAGCACCGGCACCCACCCAACCTTAGCTCTAATTCCAACACGGCAATTTGAAATAAGCTCTTGGCCATTAGCCTTGTAGTGACAGACAATTTCCAATTTCCAAAGAGAATTTCCAAATCCAGTTTTAGACCAACACAGGCCATGCTCTGTTTTGCATGCACATGATTATAGTATAAAGGTATAAAAGGTCATGTCACTTATTTCATAACACAGAGCATAAGATTTTTTATAATTTTTTTTACATTAAACTGTGACTGACTACTATCTTTTTTTGAGTGCCAGATTTTTCTGGAGGCATTTTGATTTAATTTGTCAGGCTGCAGTTCACTTTACATTACATGTGTGTGTGTGTGTGTGTGTGTGTGTGTGTGTGTGTGTGTGTGTGTGTGTGTGTGTGTGTGTGTGTGTGTGTGTGTGTGTGTGTGTGTGTGTGTGTGTGTGTGTGTGTGTGTATCATGTAAATACTTATACATTGTATTGTAGTGATAGAATAGAAATACTCTCTCTTTATTAATCCCTGAATGGAAATTAATAATTACAGCCACTCTCTTCAGCAAAGTATATAGTACAAGGCAATAAATATAATATAACATAAAATAAAATCAACAAATTAAAAAGAACATAAGAAAGTTGCACATATGTAAGCCTGGGGGCTGCCAATCTGAACAGGGCCTTAAAGACATCATTGTCCGCCTTTTATTGTGAAGATCCTGGTCAAACAGAGGCAGGTTGTGTCTCAAAGAGAGGCTGTACCGAAACGTGTTTGTCACTGCATTGCCCATCTCACCTCAAATGTTTTCAGCTACATATTAGTGTGCTATTTAAGTTTAAAACAGGAAGGTTTGCAATGCACTATCCGGCCGTCATCTTCATTAGATTCACTGACTAGCAGTCCAACAATGTCTCTCACAGGTGAATGAAATCATGATTCATGGTTATTTATAAGGGATTGTGATCACACATTATAGATTGAACTTTTGACATAAAATGAGACAAAACGATGATCTTCAAATTCATCTATTGTTAATTATATCTCCATTATGACCAGTGTTGCAATGCTGAATTGGAACGTGGTTGCACTCTATTTTAATGACGTGACGCGCACGTCGCTTAACACCTACACTACAGGTCGCACAATAGACAATTGATATGCATCTAGGCTCATTCCTATGTTAATTCGCCTGGTGTGAGTCGGGAGCCTTTGTAAACTTTGTTGAGGTGTGAATTTAAAGTTGTTTTAAATATGCGTGTGCCTGCGTGTGCTCCTGGTCAAATAGGTTCCTGCACGGCGTGCAAGGCCGTCCCATGAGCAATGCAACCCTGATTATGAGCACGGATACGCTCTAGAAGTGTGAAAAATATAAGTTTCATTTTAAGACAGCTTTTAAGACCCACCCAACGTTTTCATTAAGATTCTGACACAAATGTTTTCTTACTTGGGATTTGTTCTTAGGTAAGAACAGAATCTATACACACTCAAGAGCACTCACATGCATTGTCTCCAGCCAATCATTAGTTAGCTGTCCATCATGTTCACCTGTGTCCAGTGTCCTATTATTCAGAGTTAGTGCTCTGTCTTAATTGCCTCTAACCTCTGCCTCGGATTCTGCTTTGCCTGCCCTGTGTTTGACCTTTTCTTGCTTGTCCCTGGATTTAGACTTTGCCTGCTCCCTTGGACTTGGTTGGTAATCTAAAAGTTTTACCTGCTCTACCTCCACTTGTCTGCATTTGGGTCCTACTGTATTCTCTCACACCTTTAACAAAGATGGTCAAGGACAAGTTGGCAACACTGGAAGTGAAATGTCAGATAAGTAAACCTTGATTGAGGTATTTTGTGATTGGCAAATCAGGGGAAGTCGCCCATGCCTAGAACCGCTTTCTTGTGCCAGGCTTTCATGGCTGGAGTCCCATCAAGATGCATTCATGCTTAGGACCTCTCTGAGCAGTTTAGAAACCTACGCATGAGAGGATGAGGTGTGGGGGCATGCTGTGTAGAAGAGCATTTGTGTGTCTCTGTGTCTGTTTTGTCTGTCTTTCCGAGGCCAAATTTCTAGAGTGTGCTGCCAGTGGGCATTTTTTGTCACATTGTGAATATATTTTTTTGCAAATATGTTTGACAAAGATCTATAAATTCCACAACTCTCTATCTGTGTGGCTGTCCCCCTCTCTTGCTCAAATAAGGAGTTCCACACTGATATTGTAAATATGAGGTCATCAACACAATGATACCAACATGGTGTTCCACATGGCTCCAGACTGGCCTCCGAGTGTAAATCCACGAGGAAATGCCCTCGGCGTAGAGGTAGCCCTGGCCTGACCCCGCACCACAATGTGCACGCAACCGCAGTGACGTCACTGTGACGTCCACTCTAAACCAGTATATTTCTAATGAATCCGGAACAAGAATGCAGAACACTGAACTCTGAACACTGAACACAGGAGGCAATACTGATCCTACCCCGTTCCGCACTCTGTCAGAGTGGGAATTTAACAAGAGCCTATTGATACGAGAGTTAAGACGACAATGGATACCAATATTACCGAGGAGTCGGAAGATTTTACCTGTCCTGTGTGTCATGACATATTTAGACAGCCTGTTCTCCTGTTATGCAGCCACAGCTTCTGTAAAGTCTGTCTGCATGAACGGTGGAGACAGAGGGGAAACAGAGAATGTCCAGTTTGTAAGAAAATATCTTCAATGCGTGATCCACCCTCTAACCTGGCTCTGAAGAACCTGTGTCAGACCTTCATAAAGGTCTTAAAGGAGCTCTTGCAGGATAAATTGAAGGTCTTTTATAAAGTTAAGGCAAACTGTGACCAAACAGAATCACACATTACGGTCCAGACCAGAAATATAGAGAGGCAAATTAAGGAACAGTTTAAGAAGCTACATCAGTTTCTAAAGGAGGAAGAGGAGTCTTGCATTGCTGCACTGAGGGAAGAAGAGTTGAAGAAGAGTCAGATTATGAAAGAGACGATTGAGGGTCTGGACAGAGATATAGCAACCCTTTCAAAAACAATCAGAGCCATAGAGGCGGATATGAGAGCTGACCGCATCATGGAAATCTACAATAGCGCAGTAGAAAAAGCCCAGTCCACATTGCAGGACCCACAGCTGATCTCAGGAGCACTGATAATAGACGAGGTCAAACACCTGGGCAACCTGACCTTCAAAGTCTGGGACAAGATGAAAGACTTTGTCTCCTACACCCCTGTGATTCTGGACCCCAACACTTCCCATCCAGGACTGATCTTTTCTAGTGATCTGACCTGCGTGAAACGCAGGGAGGAAAAGAAGCTTCCTGACACCCAAGAGAGGTTTGACTACTACTGCTATGGTTCTGAGGGCTTTAACTCGGGGACTCACAGCTGGGATGTTGAGGTCGGAGACAATTCAGACTGGATACTGGGTGTGTTAGAAGAGTACCAGAAGAGAAAAAAGAAGAGGAAGAAGAAAGACATAGGGGGGGTTAAATTCTGGAGAATACGGTTATATGATGGTACATACACAGCATACTCGTCACCAGGGTCTGTCACTGTTCTCAAGTTGAAGCAGAAACCCCGGAGGATCAGAGTCCAACTGGACTGGAAGAAAGGAAAGCTGTCCATCTCTGATCCTGATACCGACACACGCCTACACACCTTCACACACAGTTTCACTGACACACTCTTTCCATTCTTTTTCAACGGTACTACTCTCCCTCTGAAGATACTACCAAGGAAGATCAGTGCGATTACAGGAGATGAAGAACGCACCACTGTTTCCGCTAGGCGTTCATTTGGCCGTCCATCGTGGCTGAGGTTCAAGTACCCCAAAAACTACCCCAAAAAATACATGCTTACAAGCATAATAGGATTGTCGGGTGGAAGGAAAAAAACAAAAACAAGCTTAAAAACGTAATACGTGTGGCACGTGGTTAAGCTTGTAGATCTGTTCTTTTTGGTACACAACACCGTTGAACTACGTAGTATACTGTAAACTATAGGCTGAGCACGTGCATAATCAGCTTTTTTGTTACTGTTATGTTTACTGTTCCCTGATATCTACAATTTGTGGCCAAGTTCTTCCATTAGCTTGCTCCATCGCTCTCTCCATGTCATTGACGGAGTCATTGTTCTTGTAGTCTTCTCTCTCTCTTCTCTCCCTACTGATGATATGTCTAGGGACATGCAATGCATGGGCTTGAACAGTGGAGAAAACCAGTGCTAACAAGCCTACAGTACATCTCTGCTTTGAAAACCAACCCTGATACCATCCCAATATGAAGGAGCACCCTGAAGTCTTTGCATAGGTTTGGTGATGCTGTTATTTTTTACATTTCCAAATTGTTTCCACTCAGTTTTAGCACATTCATAGAATTTAGATGTCACCAGACTACTGTGCTTGTGTAATTGCCACGTCAGTTCATGTCATACAACTTTGAGCTGCGATATGAGTAGATCTGAAAATGACAGCTTGGCTTTATCACAGTGATCAGTCACTGCACTGCTGCGATGATCATTGCATCGATAGATCATTTATTGCTTCCCGTTGCATGGTGGTCGCATGCTTTGTAAATCCATTAGTTTCACAAAATGTGGCAAGGGATGTCTGTTTAGCCGGTACTGCGCAACTCAGGCCTGTGTGTGGGTAGTAGTAGGTAGTAATAGGCAGGAGAATGGTAGTAGGGAGGCTACTCTCGAGAAACCACAAACAGACTATTCACCGCTCAGTGCAAAGAAAACAACTTAAATATCTAAGTATTGCAATGTTGTTACTTTATGTGGCGTAATGCATTGGTTCTCAAACTGGGGTCCGGGGACCCCAGGGGTGCTGGGGGGGGGGGGGGGTTCCAGGGGGTCCCCAGCTAAATGTGTTAATATAGTGTCACAATAATTTTAACATTTTATACTTTGGCAATTCAAAAATAGCGCGCTATGAGCTTGTAGATCTGCTATTTAAAAAAAATCACACCCAGTGTGAAGTGGGTGGTGTGGTCATCACAGTGGTCATCATAGTGATGGAATCCTATTTATAGGTTATTAATGTCATCATGTGTCTCGCTAGCCAATCACAGTGCTGAATAGAGTCAGCCAATAGAGTACAGCTAGGGGTCTACTAATGGGCCAATCACAGTGCAGGAAACTAATACTAATGAGGTGTCCCAACCCCACTTATAGGGGCGGCTACACCGCCCAAAAATAGTTTATTTGCGCAAATCTTTTAATACACATTTTCTTAAAGCGAACATTTGTAACTCAAATCTTTGCTTCTGGGCGTCCCTGGAACAAAATATTTGAGATGGGGGTCCGCGGCTAAATACATATTATTTTGGGGGTCCTTGACATGAAAAAGTTTGAGAACCACTGGCGTAATGCATATAAATTATTTACTTATTTTAAATGGCCAATATAGCCAGTAATATTTATATTTAATGACCAATTAAGATTGTAGTCGGCCAATGGCCGGCATATTGAATGTCGTGGGAATACCACAACAATCAACATCAACATCAACTAGTGTCTCCTAAAACAACATTCTAATCTATGATGTCATCTAATTAGTAGGGGTGTGCATCTTATATTTATATGATCCTTCCCTGATGATCCTTTCCTTTAACCCTCTAAGACCCAGCGATGCTTTAGAGCAACAATTATATTTTATAAAGAAAGGAGTTTAAATAATTTGTTTTTCTGTTATTTTTTCACCTCTAAATCCTCATTGGGTCCTATTGTTTAGTCTTACAATGCCATTGGCCAGGATATTTGCATATAAATACCCCCCACAGAGCGGGGAATCATCACAACTTGAAACATCTCTGTTGGAACAGATCTCTTTTTTCTCTGGAAGATATTCCTCACAAAAACGTAAGTAATATGCCTGTAATATTTGTTTTGGTGAACATTACAATATCTAGAACATGTACATATGCTATTATTGTGAAATATATGTCCCAAATTTAAATTAGATCATGATTCATACTTGTTGCTTTTGGTCAACGTTGGGCCCTCTTGGTTGCAAAAAATACAAGGGTAGGCCTAATGTTCACCTGCTACTGTTCAGCCTTATATATAGTTTTCACAATAGATTTAAACAGTTATATGTGTATTTCCCCCACTTTGCATTACTATATATATATATATATATATATATATATATATATATATATATATATATATATATATATATATATATATATATATATATATTGAGCTGTAAGCCTCAGAAAATGTCCACCCAAAGTTTATCTTTCCCCCTAAACAATACATATTCAACCATAGTTTAACCAATATATTCCCTTGTTATTTCTCAGTATGTTTAATTTTCTTTCAATACTACAAGGACAGTGGGACCAATGTGGTAATTTTTGGGGGGTTGTGGGGGTTGTTCATTATTCATTCGAGGCGTGGTGGGTACTTAGGGGCAATGTAAAGATGATGACCACTTAGGGGCAATCATCATCAAACAATAGGTTGGCCAGACAGTATTGTATGACTTGTGAAATGTTGTGAGCAGTGATGTGTAAGAACTTAGCAGTACTAAATGTACTAATTGTATGTCTTTATTTTATTTCAGAATGCCACAACAACAGAAAGGGCCTCGCTTCACAGCAAGGGGTGTTCTGGATATCGTGATGAACGGAGAGAGTGATGTTGACATAGACATCAATGAGACTGATGAAGAGTCAGATGAAATTGATTTAAAAATATGGCTTATTGGTGTTATTATTCATAATGTATACTGTTCTGAGGCCAAATATTATTCATAATTGATCTGAGGCCAAATAATAAACCATATAAATGAATCATTAAGTTGTTTTAGTGAAGTAATTACACATTTGCCATGTTATCCATAAAAATGGCCTATAGGAAATTTTGCTACCTGATGGACCCAACGTTGCTAAATGTCAACATTTGCATAAAAACTTACCAAAACATTTTTTTTAAAAAAAACATTATATTTTCCTCTTCAAAATACTCCTACAAGACCATCTGAAAGTTTTTTTTTTTTTTTTGCAAGTACAAATATATCCGGGTCTTACAGGGTTAAATGATATTGTGATGAACCTGGCTCAGTGTTCAGACAGAAGAGGGATACACGGATAACTTAAAGAGATAGTTCACCCCTAAAATGACTTTTTTTCTATCGATTAGTCACCCCATGGAGACTTGAATTCATGGATATTTTTTTGTTTTTGTCGTATATCTAAGCCAATTATTTGATGACTAACAGCTGGTAGGAGACACAAAGAGTATCATTTGTGTTGCCTACCGGTCCGCTGGTCATCAAATTATTGGCTTAGGAATGCGACAAAAACAAAAAAATATCCATTTATCCATTTTTTTTTTTTTTTTTGGGTGAACTATCCCTTTAACAACATGATTTATTAAATACATGAATAAAGACAAAGACCAATTAACAAAATGGAGTGTGTTGGTCTGTAGAATCAGTAGTGTAGGTGAGTGGATGTGTGTTGAATACATACTTCATGTTTTAATTGCCTTTAGCTCAGAGGTCTTTAACATTTCTTTCAGGCCAAGGACCCCTTAGCAGAGAGAGAGATGAAGCGGGGACCCCCCCACTACCTATTGTATAAAAAATAATAATTGCAGATTGAACGTTTTCATAGATTTCATAAGCTTCATAGACTTGTTTGACATACTTTATGTTTTCTATTAAAATGTTTGATTCATGTTAATGTGTATTTGGAGTCAGTTAACCATTTAAACCCTCACTATTTGTGTCAACTTGACCGTTGGCTATGTACTTGGGCTGCTCGTTTTCCCTCTACACCAACTCTCTGAAAACAGCCGATCTACAAGCTCACAACGCCTCGCAGCGCAAGCGTTGTGAGCTTTTAGATCTGCTATTTTCGGCTAATGTTCCCCATCACACAAAGATTTGGCGGACCCCCTGTAGTTACTCTGAGGACCTCCTAGGGGCCCCCGGCCCCCTATTGAAGACCCCTGCATTAGATGGATCACTGTACTAAATGCCTAAATTGTAACACAAGCAATGCATCTCCCAGCATTGTGAATCTTTTGGGAGTATTTGGGGCCCTGCTTACACTATGTAAATGAATTGTATTTACATGGGAGGATCACAAATGGTAAGGATTCCCTCATAGAAAAAGGCAACAGAGAAACACCAGTGAAGGAGAGGAGCTGGCCACAAGTGCAGTATTAAGGGCAGTATTATTCGCACACTTGTACTCTCGATTAAATAATTTATTGTCAGAGCCAACCCACGCTTCAACAAGGCGGTCTTTTTGAGGTTAAAGGGTCCCTGTGATAGCCCACAGCATACAATGACGTATATCTCTCACTGTGTCTACCTTGATGTTAACCACTTAAGCCCTACTATACTTTGCTGTACTTCAAATATAGAAAATGGCCGATTTACAAGCTCACAGCATGTCGCATCACAACACGTTGTGTGCTGTAGTTCACGTAGAATCGTTTGACCGGCCTGCTTCACCTTGACGTACTGTATGCATTGCCGACAACCCGCGAGAGTTGAGAATCCCGGCGTCGAGTCGGTCGGATAGGAGGTTGAACAGAACCGCTGATCCGACTGATACCGGCCCAACAGGCACCACAAATTTAGAAAATGTTTGCCTAGATAATGACATGCCCAAAACAAGAAAGCCCAGGTTGGGTTAGATAATTGACACCATCTCGGCTCTGTCCATCATTCCTTCTCACTAAGACGGGCATGGCGTGTGTTTGTGTGGGCGGGGAGTGGAAATTGCTTCCCCAAACTTCCCAAATTATAGCGTGAGTGTGGTGCCCATCAAGGCGTGGCAGGACTGCCCAGAGGGGATGGGACGGGGGGGGGGGGGGGGGGCAAGGCAAACAGGCAGGTGGCACAGTGCAGTAAACTTTAATGCTGCCAGATGGGGGGGAACAAATGGAGTGAGCAGGGCAGATGGCTGGGTGAGCACCACACGAGCACGCCGCTGTGTATTTAACTGCATGCTGGGAGTTCTCACCCCGTCACTGATTAAAAACCAAAGTGAGCCCGAGTGCTGCAATGCACAGCTGCAATGCTGTGTTCCGCTGTGTTCGGCACGAGCTGCGCGTGAGGCGGCACGTTATCTCCTCAGATGTTTACTTGTTGTCTCCTGACCTGATTGCTTTTAACTTGTATTTAGTGATCAGTCTCGCTATGATTATTGTTGAACGAACTCCTTAACCTAAGACCTGAAGCCGTTTCTACAAATGTCTTCTAAATCCTAACAGTATTCTAAAAAAACGCATGTTGCTATATTAGTGGTGCTCAAACTTTTTCATGTCAAGGACCCGCAAACTTATATGTATTTGGCCGCAGACCCCCATCTCAAAATATTTTGTTCCAGGGACCCCCCAGAAGCAAAGATTTGAGTTACAAATGTTCACTTTTAAAAAAATTCGATTTTTCAAAAATAGCAGATATACAAGCTCGTAGCGCGGCACCGAGTGCCGCGCTACGAGCTTGTATATCTGCTATTTTTGAATAGCCAAAGTGTAAAATAATGTTTTTTTTTGCCTCAAATCTAAAAATGACACACAGATGCGTTCCAGGTCTTAATGGGTTAATATGCATCTCCTTCTATATCTATACTGTGTCTTCTATGGACGGTTGTAATTGATTGGCTTTGTTTTTCTACTTGACAGTGTTTCATACATAGTGGACTATTCTTATATGGTATCTCTTCACTGTCATTCCGCGTTCAAACAAGGAAACACTCTTCCAATGTTTCCTTTTTCCTTTTTTCCTTTTTAGTTGTCAATCTGTGTAGGCTTTGGGCGGCTGTGGCTCAGGACGTAGTGCAAGTTGTCCAATGATCCGTGGGTCGGCGGTTCGAATGCCGGCTCCTCCTGTCCACATGTCGAACTGTCCTTGGGCAAGACACTGAACCCTACATTGCCTCCAATGAGTCGGTCGGCGCTAACTTGCCACCATTGATGTGGGAAAAGTGGGGACGCTGGCGTTGACTGTTCGCCGCTTCACCTCCCAATGCCCCCCCCCCTGTATGAATGAATTAACCATTGTAAAGCGCTTTGAGTAAGTTTGAGTACTTAGAAAAGCGCCATGCAATTCATTATTAGGCTATTTAAAATATGTTCTTCTCAGCAAATCTCTCGGTTACACCAACATTGTTTTTGTAGAGCAGCAAGTTTGTCCATGCTTATTTATTAAGCCACTCAAACCCCCTTCACTTGGAGATTGTGGGAAGTTTTAGCAGGAGGGGTATTAATGGTTTCATCTTCTCACCTTTGTGTTCATTTGTGTTTTTCATACAGTCTTGCCTTTTGGTTAGTGAGACAGCTTCTTATCAGTGGTGTAAAGTAACTAAGTACATGTACTCAAGTACTGTACTTAAGTACAATTTTGAGGTATTTTTACTTTACTGTATTTCCAATTTTCAGTTATTTTACTTGTAAAACTAATACAAAATTACACTAAAACTGAGTCTGTTCACAAAATGAAAATGAACTACACTGAACCAACCCTAACTACCAAAACCCACTTTAAAAACTAATTAAAACTAAAAAAGGCAAACAGAGAGATCGAGAGAAGTATGAGAAAGAAAGAATGAAATATTTCAGAACTTTATACAGTAACCTTCAAATTAAAGCATTTAATTCTGGACTTGTAACTGAGTACTTCTACATTGCAGTATTGATACTTTTACTTAAAGGAGCACTTCACCCCTGGAAGAAGTTCCAGGGGTGACCACAGGGGGGACCACAGGGGGACCACAGCGTATCACTGCCTATAACTTCAACTCCCAGAATGCTTTGGTGCCTTGTGGCAGGGGAGGTTCCATGTGGGTGTGATCTCCAACAATAACATCCAAACAGCATGCCAGTGTCGCCATGTCTGCTTATTATAAGCGGCTTCTTTCTAAAATGTAGTTGATATTTGGGCTTGTTTCCAAATGTTTTGATTGCTGTTTAAACCAGTGGTTCTCAAACATGTTCATGTATTTTTCCACAGACCCCCATCTGAAATTATAATTTGTGGCAGGGAGCCCCTAACAAATATGTGTCAAAAATATTCCACATTTTGAAAAGCAAATAAAAATATTTTGCAAAAAAAAAAAGAAAATCCACATTTTGGACTTTTTCCCCCTCAAGATTTTTTTGTAAATAGCAGATCTACAAGCTCACAATGGGTTGCGAAGCGTTGTGAGCTTGTAGATCAGCAATTTTCAAATATATAATATCCCATGTCTAGGTAAAGTGCTCTTGGCATAGTTATTTTTCTTTTGGGCTTGTTTTCATAGACCTGGCTGCTTATTTCTCTCACAATATCTGGCAACACTGGCTGTCCTCGCAAACGTTCAGCTAGTTACATATATGTCCAAGGATTCGTTAGTGATGTCATATCACTGGGACATCCTCAGTATCTTCATGCAGTTTCACTTCCGTGTCGCATAGTATTGACATCACTGTCACATCCTTGGTATTATGATCCTAGCCTTTCGTGACGGTGTTTGTTTACCAGCGCTGCTACTCCACGCTGTATTTTTTTTTTCAAGCTTGCGCTTATGAAACACTACACAGGATTATTATTTCATGTCAACATTCAAGTACAACTATCAGAAGATAACTCAGGTAAAGTAATGCCTCACTCTGCAAGGGCCGCTGGCCGCAGCTAATGGGAGTGGCCGAGTGGGGAAAGAAGGTTGAACAAAGTGTTACGGACACGCCATTGGGGCTGTCTTTTGAGATGGTCTGACTGAGACACGCCGAGACATGTAGTGCGGAAAGGAATGAGACCAATCTCTCATGATGCAAATAACGTCACGAATATTGCGAACATTACTAGATATCTAAAAACACAGATTATTCACAAAAAAAACCCAGGATCTTGTTTCTTCACTCCTAAACTTCATTAAAAGACCGAAAACTTCTTCCAGGGGTGAAGTGCTCCTTTAAGTAAAACATTTGAGTACTTTTTCCACCACTACACAAATATACATTATATACGATAACTGGGTTAATCATAATCCACTTTTAATTTGTTAAAGCATTACTGTAGACTTCTAAAGTGTGTGTGTGTGTGTGTGTGTGTGTGTGTGTGTGTGTGTGTGTGTGTGTGTGTGTGTGTGTGTGTGTGTGTGTGTGTGTGTGTGTGTGTGTGTGTGTGTGTGTGTGACTGTGTGTGACTGTGTGTGTGCTAAAGGTGGATGCAGTGGTGGAAAGTAGCTACACTTAAGTTCATTTACATAATGTACTGTACTTTTAAGTACAATGTTGAGGTAAATTTACTTTACTTGAGTATTTCCATTCTACTCCGCTATACCTCATAGGCAAATACCTCAGAGGCTACAATTATTTCAAAACTTTAGATACACGTTATATAAATACACTATATTTATATTATTACTACTCCAACCCTGTTTTATACTTTGGCTATTTGAAAATGGCTGAGCTTGTAGATCACCTATTTCTGAAATAAATGTGTCATTGCTACTTTTACGTAACCCATTAAAACCAGCAAAGCATCTGTGTCATTTTAGTTTTTTGCGTTAGCTATAAAAAATAGCAGATATACAAGCTCACAGCGCGCCACTTTGTGCCGTGCTGCGAGCTTGTACATCTGCTATTTTTTTACATTTTAGAAAAATCTTTGAGTGTGAGATCTACTGATTTAGAAGGCATTTGTAGAATCGGCCTCAAGTCTTAATGGGTAGAACAATCTGAGTCCTTCTTCCACCACTGGGTGGCAGTGTGTTTGACCAGCGGTGTCAGCCAAAGACCACCTCCAGAGCAGGGGTCTTCAACGTTTTCAGGCTAAGGACCCCCTAGCTGAGAGAGAGATGAAGCAGGGACCCCCTCTATATTGTATAAAATTGTGTTTCAGATTATACTTTTTTTGTTTACTTGGTCTGCTCTGTTTTCCCTCTACACCTATACCTCTTTGCCAAAAACAGCAGATCTACAAGCCCACAACGCCTCGCTTGTGGCGGGGGTCCGGGTCAACGGGGGTTGAAGACCCATGCTCCAGAGTAACATTACTGGAGGAACTGGGAAACCTTTTCCAGCCGAGGACAGAGGTGAGCTGGGCCTCATTGGCCCCATGGTAACACCAGACATGAATAATAATTAGATACTGTTTACCTTGCATTAAAATGCATCTCTGGTACCGTTGCTGTCGGGCAGAAACCATTTCGGTCATTAGCAGTTTTTACTTAAGTAAAAGTATCAATACTGTACTCTGTTACAAGTAAAAGTCCGGAATTCAAAATGTACTTGAGTAAAAGTACAAAGGTATTAGTAGCAAAATGTACTTAAAGTACCAACAGTAAAAGTACTAAAATGTTTGCAAATAGCAAATCTACAAGCTACGAGCTTGTAGATCTGCTATTTTCAAATAGCCTAGGTATAAAATAGGGCTAAAGTGGTTAATGTATGTTTTATAATGTAATATATTTATATCTGCAAAGTAGCAACTCAAGGTTTTAAATAATTGTAGTGGAGTAAAAGTACAATATTTGCCTCTGAGATGTAGTGGAGTAGAAGTAAAAGTATAGACAATAGGAAATACTCCAGTAAAGTAAAAGTACCTCAAAAGTACAGTACTTGAGTAAATGTACTTAGTTACTTTACATCACTGATTATGATGAATACAAAACATGCATTAACTACTTAAGCTTTTACATGTATGTAATCTACAAGAGCTTGTAGATAGGCTATTTTCGTAACTGGGTATTGTTTTTACATTGGGGTATTGCTACGTTTACTAAAAACAAAATGGAGCCCTTCTTCCTCCACTTATTGTTAACTTGCTTACTTACCTTCCTCTCCCCCATTACTTTCATCCATTAGAACGATGGGCAACTCTCGGGTTGAATTTGGGTCTCCTATCTCATCTGGCTCATTGGATCTGGCTAAATCAGAAATGCCTGATTGCCTGTCTCTTTTTTAACTTTTGGTTGAGTCAATATATCAACATTTAAATCAACATTTATTTCCTTGTTTCTGTTATTCATTGTCTTGTGGGAGATTTTAGAGTTTTCTTTTATGTGGCGATTTAATGCCATTTTTTTTGTCATTCTATGTGTATTTATGTCTGTGTGTGTTTGCCACACACAAACACTCATTAATAATTTAATGGACCTACTACATCTTTTAATCTTGTGAGAGATGCGGAAACATTAAGGGCCAAATCCTGGACTTTCTTTTAGTGTAAGGTTTACTACTGTGTGGTTCAAAACTATTTAATTATGTTGTGTAACACAAATAAATCAACTTTTAACTGTAGCTCTGATAGTAGGCAAATAAAGTTAATATCAGTCTCACTGCAAAGGTTTGTCCACACGACCACACTAATGATAACTACACATACTGTAGGCTACTGTATACATATTTTTTTTAAATCATTCTAACAGGTGGTTGGGTCCACATCACAACGACGACACCAGCAAACAATGTCATTGGGATCACTTTCAGAGCGATTTGATGAACGATAGAAATACTGACAGTCAATCAGAATCCATCCCAATGTACATGGAATTGATGTTGACTCATAATGGAAGTATGAATTAGGAAGAGAAGCCAAGTATTAACCACTTGAACCCCAGCGTCCCTATTCTGGGGGCGAACATTCGACAAAGAGATTTGGTGTGTAGAGGGATAAAGAGTGGGAAAAGCTAGACCCCTGGGTGTAATATATGGTGAGCAGAGCCTATTGCTTATATAAGTTCTTTGATGGCCATTAATTTGAGTAAAAATATATTTTTCTACTTTTTGGTAAAAGTAACTAAAAAGTAATAAGTAATACACCCCACAAGACAGTAATATTGTACCGTAACATATATACATTTTAAATGAAGGTAATTGGTATTAAGTAACTTGCCCAACACTGCCTCTGGGGGACATTGATAAACAAGTATAGAGCACCGAAGTCCTGACGTGACTCGTTCATCCCCAGGTTTGCGGAAGTAATTTTGTCTATGGAGAATAACATTGGGTCATCTTAGAATCGTCTCATATAAGAATTGTGGTCCAAAAATAAACACCGCGTGTCGGCGTTATTGTCAGGGAGGAGGTTCTTTATCGTTTATGATAGTCAGTCACTTATATTTGATACAGTCTGTTTCTGGCGAAAATGTAACTAATTCGGCGGAAGTAACATTAGCGTTTTCTCACCGTCAGTTGATGCTTCATATCCATAAGAGTCAACCCGCCGGGGTCATTTGTTTATTTTTGGAACACAGTTCTTATTTGACGCGATATTAAATACGTCTATGGGATTCAGAACGGGGGTGGAAAACTGCGAACCAGGTAGACAAACAAAGGATGTGTAAATGACGTCAGACTTCGGCGGTCTATAGGGGTTAAAGGAGAATTTTGGACTAAAGTTTTCTTACCTTTTCTATGACGTTATGATATCTTAGGATGAATGGTACAGTAGAAACATTTCATAACTCCACCCCTGAGCCGCCACAGCTTAAAAGGTGCTCGGATAGGCCTTAGGTTAGATCACATATTTTAATAGCTTTTATTTTTATTTATTTTTGTGAATTCTGACTTTCATAGTGACAGAACACTATGCAACCAAAAAAAAAAAAAAAAAAAAAAACCTAAGTCTCGCCAGACGAGATTGTCTCGTCTAGCGAGACTTCTGTTTTTTTTTTTTGGGGACAGTGTTCTGTTACTATGAACGTCAGATCAAAAAAAAAAAAAAAGCTATTAAAATTTATGTGATCTAACCTAAGGCCTATCCGCGCACCTTTTAAGCTGTGGCGGCTCAGGGGTGGAGTTATGAAATTTTTCTACTGTACCATTCATCCTAAGATATCATAACGTCATAGAAAAGGTAAGAAAACTTTAGTCCAAAATTCTCCTTTAAGTGGTTAATTGATGGTCATGTCTCAGTGATTACACCTACACCTTAATAGACTGAGGACAAACAAATGCAAATCGTAGGTCATGGATGGCAAATCGTTTATGGCATTACAAAGTAAGCTTCTCATTTGTCCATGTGTGAAGCGTGTACAAATGTAACCAAATGAACCCTTTTGGATTGGTCCATTTGGTTACATTTGTTCACTCTCTACAGCAGTGGTTCTCGAACATTTTGATTTTATTGAGCCCCAAACTGATTGTATGTATTTTGTCGCAGAAAACAATTTGTGCCAGGGACCGCCATGAGAAATTTGTCGAGATTTGTCAACATGTTTCTAAATAGCAGGTCTACTAGCTCAAACCGAAAAAAAAATAATAGGGCTGTGTTTAAGTGTTTAAACTGTTCCTCATTTAGCTGGGGACCCCCTGGAACCCCCTCAAGTAACCCCTGGCGGCCCCCAGACCCCACTTATGGCCTCTACACACTGCCCGACATTTGAAATGGTCGGCGATTGAACAGATCGTTAAGCATTTCACATTGCACGAGTTTCTCTCTTGAAATCGGGCTAAATATATCGTTGTGATTCTCTCACGATCGATTGGTCGCCGACAGGGGTTCACTGATTACAAGATATTTCACCACGATGTGATCCCGACCCAATACATACATTTGTTTTTATTCCAAACGTCTCACGAAAACGTGAAAGGCTCCCGTGATATATGCGCGAGACCGAGACGGGACGCTAATGATTGACATTAAATAATTCTCAATTTCTCTGTATTTCTCTCTCTCTCTCACTCTCCCTCTCTGAAACAAACGTTTCAAAACAAAAGTCAACCAGAGTCCAATTCAGATCAGAAGCAGTGTTGCCGTGTCCGCTTATTATAAGCGAGTTTCTTGTAAAAAAAATATTGGTGGTTGCGTTTCTTTTTAGCTTCCAAAGTGTAGTTGCTTATTTGGCTTTATTTCTTAATGTTGCTTTTTTTCTTTGAAAATAGTTGCGACGCGTTGTGAGCTTGTAGATCGGCTATTTTATTTGTATATAGGTTTAAAGTGCTCATCTGGCCTATAGTTTGTTGGGCTTGTTTTCATAGACCTGGTTGCTTATTTCTCACGCAAAACCTGGCAATACTGTTCAGAGATACGTGCGTCACACACACACACACACACACACACACACACACACACACACACACACACACACACACACACACACACACACACACAGCTCTCTCTCTCTCTCTCTCTCTCTGTGTCTGCAAGCCCTATTCCTCAAACAGCCCCATCGTCGTGCAGGATCGCTCACTCTATCAATCTGTTTATCATGTTTAAACTAATACAGCAGGACTGGACTGTCTACGGTAATATTGCGGTTCTATGCGGGAGGACTAGCCACGGTGCGTCTCTGTTGTATTAGACTCAACAGTGAATCATGCTGATAATAAAATAGTTTTCCCACCAGCTACCTCGCTGGCTGGTACTGTGCTTTGATTGGCTGTAGCACGGCTCTCATCGGGTCCGACAAGCCCAAATATCCAACATGGTAGAAAAGTAAAAATTATCGGAACTGCTCGCCGAGCGCAATTTATCGGGGTGTTTACACTGCGAGATCAACACCTCGCCGAGGAACGCCCGATCTGGACTGAGATCGGTGGTTTTCTCTGCGATCACCAAAAAATATCCCCGAGAGCCTTATCGGGTCAAATGTCGGGCAGTGTGTAGAGGCTATTAGTGAACCAATGCTCTACAGTGTAGGACATATGCAGGAGGGGCTTTCTTGTGTGAGCTCATGGCTAAGAATGAATACATTCCAAGGTTTATGTTCACTTTAATACATTTCTCACTCATCCAGTCAGCTTTGAAGACCCCCGTTTTTTTTCTTCCTTTTTTTTCAAAATGGGGGCTTCAGATAACTGAGACTCTGGATCATGTTTGAAGTGAACATGGTTTTAGCTTTACTCAAGTTGTCGTACCTCATACTTACATTTGCCTTCTTCTTGGAGTCATTACCAAGTCTTTGACACACTTGTTTCATGAATAATCAACAACTCTCTCGACTCTCTCTCTCGACTCACGCCTCAAAAACCGTGCCCAGATAGTCCCAGCTACTAGGCCTCCAAACCTTCTTTCCCATCCAAGTTTTAGAGGAAATTCTAATCCGGTTTTACATAATACATATAGCACAGTGACTGCCTAATCCCAGTTACTATAATGGTCTTTCAACAGAAGATTAGGGGGATTGTTTAATTAGAAGACTTCAACATTAACAGTCTTTGACACATTCTAATCATAACAAAATCTATGTAGCTAAACGTCATCTTTAGTTTCTTTTGTTTGCTGCTAAAGTTGCAAAAAACAAACACAAAAAAACGGTTCTCACGTACCAACTTTCAAATTGATATTTTATTACAAAAAAACAAAAAAACAAAACGACAACCTTCGATTCAACTGGTGTTGGCAACATACCAACAAGTTATTTTTTTTTAAGCTCATATAAATGAATGTCTCACCTTGATCACCATATCATTAATAAAAATAAACATTATTGAAGGTGACTAACAACAACAATGTAATGTAATGTGTGCCTTATCTTAATCAAAATATATCAGCTTATATTTTGTCATAGACATCATGGAACGAGGCATTAAGAACAAAAGCGTGTGTGCGTGCGCGCGCGTTTTCGTGTGTGTGTGTGTGGGTGTGTGCGTGTGTGTGTGTGTGTGTGTGTGTGTTGGGGAACAGAACACATACATTGGACATACACAGTCTTGATGAGGGCTGAGAGGCCCCTTGAACAAGATGGCTATTTTAAACCGCTCAACAGCTCATGCAAATCAACCCCCCCCCCACTGCCCCCGATAGACGGGAATGTGCCGTCTATGAAAAACAAATGGGATGGGGGTTCGGGATCAAATCATGAAACAAGAGCTGGGTCCTTGTGGTTCTTTATGCACTTTATGATTTCATATCGAAAATGGTGGCAAAAGAAATGACGTGAAATTACCAGAGAGAGAAAAAAATAAGAAAAAGATCTCCACTATAAAAATGAATAAATAAAAATGGCCATGCGTGAAGCAGGGCTGATGCGATGCAGAGCGCTTAGGGCTTTCGCGTGGGAACACCGTAGGCTGTGCGTGGGAACGGAGGCGTGTGCGGCTTCTCTCCATAAACATTTAATCTCCCGGGTTTCTTCAACATTCTCTCTCTCTCCACAATCTTCATCGTAATCCCACAATCCTCTCTGCTCCTCTCGCTTCATGTCCTTCAAGTCCAAGGAGCAACGTCATTCTCTCTCTCTCTCCCTCCCTCTCTCTCCCTCTCTCTCTCTCATATGGTCTTCTTCTCATGCATTGCCATCATTTTGATTTCCACCTCCCATACTTGCTCTCTCGCTCACGTGGGTTATGTGTGGTAACGGTATACATGTATTTATTATCTATAATATTTCCCCTTCCTCTCCGTCAGCCCAGTGGGTCGGCTCTTGTTTGGTACGTCGTGTGAGAACAGGTTTGGTTCCAGTCTGTTTAGTGGGTCAGCAGGAAGGGGAGGAGCTTATGTAGGAACAAGAGGGCGATGAAGAGGAGCGGGTCCATGGTACTCATCACGCCAGACCCTATGGGGGGAGAGAGAGAGAGAGAGAGAGGGAGAGAGGTCATTAACTCACTTTAACTAGGACCTTGGTTGTTTTGCATGTCTTTACATGCTACGGTAACCATCTAGCCTGGAAACCAGACAAGTCTGCCAGAGTGGAAAACATCGCTGTATGCAGATTATTGTCGGGCTAGTAAACATCGTGTGTGTGTGTGTGTGTGTGTGTGTGTGTGTGTGTGTGTGTGTGTGTGTGTGTGTGTGTGTGTGTTTGATGGTGAAGAGAACAGTCACAGCAGTTTCTTGCACAGTCCTAATGTACTCAGACTGTCAGTGTCACCCAAAGCTACATGTAAACATATGCATATGCACCACAATACACACACACACACACACACACACACACACACACACACACACACACACACACACAGGAGGAGGGAAAAAGAGGAGATTTGGAGAGACAGAGATCAGGACAGGGAAGGACAAAATGTCAAAACAGATTGGGGAAAAAAAGAGAGAGAGAGCCATTTGGCAGATGGGCTATGACTGTGTGTGTGTGTGTGTGTGTGTGTGTGTGTGTGTGTGTGTGTGTGTGTGTGTGTGTGTGTGTGTGTGTGTGTGTGTGTGTGTGTGTGTGTGTGTTTCTGCTTTCTCATACCAGTACTGTAGCGTCTATTGTTACTGGTTTAACTCACACCAGTACTGTAGCGTCTATTGTTACTGGTTTAACTCATACCAGTACTGTAGCGTCTATTGTTACTGGTTTAACTCATACCAGTACTGTAGCGTCTATTGTTACTGGTTTAACTCATACCAGTACTGTAGCGTCTATTGTTACTGGTTTAACTCTTACCAGTACTGTAGCATCTATTGTTCCTGGTTTAACCCATTAAGACCTGGAACTGTGTCATTTTTAGATTTGAGCTAAAAAGCATTATTTTACACTTTGGGCTATTCAAAAATAGCAGATATACAAGCTCATAGCGCGGCACCGAGTGCTGCGCTACGAGCTTGTAGATCTGCTATTTTTGAAAAATCGTGAAAATGTGTGCAAATCTTTGAATATACATATTTTTAAAGCGAACATTTTTAACTCAAATCTTTGCTTCTGGGGGTCCCTGGAACAAAATATTTTGATGGGCGTCCGCGGCCAAATACATAATTTTGGGGGTCCTTGACATGAAAAAGATTGAGCACCACTGATATAGAAACATACGTTTTTCAGAAAACTGTTGAGATTTAGGAGACATGTAGAATCGGCTTCAGGTCTTAATGGGTTAACTCATACCAGTAGCATCTATTGTTACTGGTTTAAGGGGCGTTTAAGGGGTGTGTTTTTTGAGCTGTCAACACCTGTGTGTCTGTCATGCATTTCAATGATAAAGACGCAGTCCTCTTCCCTCCGCCCGAACATCGTGCTTCAGAACTCTCTGCGCTCTCAGCGGCCAGCGTCCTTTTGGGTGGACCGCCCTGGCTGATTCAAGCGGCGATCGTTTAACTTTCGGAGAGGAGGTAATTTGACCCCCTCGATATTGTCTGGCTACCCCGGTAATTTACGACCCAACGTTGAATCGTAATTACAACGATGAGAAGTCTTTTTTTACATTGTTTCAGATAAGCTCTTTGTGCTATAATGCAGATGACGTTCGAGCACAGATAAATAGGTTTGAATGTTGCGGGCATCAATATTCTATTCTTACCGGTTTCATTCATACCCGCATAGCATTTAATCGTACTTGTTTAACCCATTCAATCCGGTGTCACTTTAAGATTCTTTGGCTATTCAAAAAAAGCAGATATACAAGCTCATAGCGCGGCACCGAGTGCCGTGCTATGAGCTGGTAGATCTGCAATTTTTTTTTTTTATCTTGAAAATGTGTGCAAATCTTTGTATTTATGTATTTTAAAGTGATCATTTTTACCTCTAATATTTGCTTCTGGGGGAATCTACAAATGTCTTCTAAATCCTAACAGTTTCTTTAAAAAAAAAACTTATGCCGCTATAATATCAGTGGTTCTCAAACTTTTCCATGTCAAGAACCCTCAAAATTGTATTTGTATAAAATCTATTTGGCCGCAGACCCCCATCTCAAAATATGTTGTTCCAGGGACCCCCCAGAAGCAAAGATTTGAGTTACAAATGTTCGCTTCAAAACATATTCAAAGATTTGCAAAACATTTCCAAGATTTTTCAAAAATAGCAGATTTACAAGCTCATAGCACAGCACTCGGTGCCGCGCTACGAGCTTGTAGATCTGCTATTTTTGATTAACCAAAGAAATCTAAAATGACACAGATCCATCACAACCTCATGGCCTTTCCCTTAGTGCCCTGAGGCCAAAACCCCATCACAATCTAATCAGGACTACTAATTATGATGATCTCTTCCATCATATTTGGGTTTGATTGTCAATCTAGTTTGTCAATCTAGACATGCTTTTGCAATAAAAGCAATCAATACACCCAAGCTACAGCATAACCCATCCAGATAAACAATTTTCTGTATTTGTTTTTTAAATTCCGTTCATGCGGGTTCAAACTAAGTTGATCCAGCTTTCACAGCTTGTTAATACCCCCCAAAATATGGATAAAGCCGTTCTGACCTTACATAGCCAGACAGGTAAAAGCCATGCCCCAGTTATTTGGATTTCCATAATGGCCATTAACATTAACACAACGGCTTGCAAACAAAGACATCAACCATTAAACACCAAAGATAATCCCTCGCAGGAGCTCAGCATACAGATTCAGATCCAGTCGGTTGATGAGAGTACTCTGGGCAGGTACAGTATCAGTCTGATTACTCTAAAACCCCAATATACACAGTCTTTGGTCAGTAATCAGATTACCCTCCTGCCCTCTCCATAATACGGATGTGACATGTTTGACCTCGGTCACAATGCACGCAATGATTTGATTATTGTATAGCAGGGGTCCACAAATGTTTCCATGCTGTGGCCGCCCTATTGCGAAATGGCTTTAAAATGTGGTTTTGGTGTAGCAGGAAAAAGACCAGTGGTTTCATGTACAGTAACCCATATGGTTGACCGCACCTTGCTCTCAGCTCTGACTGAGCTTGCTTTGTCTTACAGGCATGTTAGTTTACCAGCGGTGGTAAAAGTACCCAATTTTTTTTACTTAAATAAAAGTATCAATACTGCAATACTCTCTAGAAATACAGCTGTTACTAGTAGAAGTTGTGAGCGGCTATTTTCAAATAGCCAAAGTTTAAATAGGGCTGAAGTGGTTAATGTATGTTTTGTAATAATAATCTAAATCTACAAAGTAACTAGTAACTCTAGGGATGTAGTGGAGCAGTGGAGCCTCTCAGTGATTACATTGTGAGAGTTGTTTTGGAGTTTATATTATTATTGTCTCCGCCAGGCCGAAAGGCATGGCGAGAGAGTATGTTTTCGCCCCTGTCTGTCCGTCCGTCCGTCCGTCCGTCCGTCCGTCCGTCCGTGTGTCCGTCCGTCATTCTGTCATTTTGTGTACAGCTAATCTCTGGCACCGTTGGCTTGATCGCAGAGAAACTGTGCACACACACTCCCTGGATGCCAGAGCAGAACCTCTGCCCCAAATTTTTCACATGGGCCTGTTATAGCGCCACCAGGAGGCCGCTTTTTGCAAAACACATTTTTGGACAGTACTCCTACAGATTTTGGCCAAAAATCCCCCAAATCGGTACACAGCATCTCTATAGTCATTAAAAGAAACGGCTAATTTCAGATTTTTCATATTCCATCCTGATTGGCAAAAATTGGCTTTCAAAGTTTGCAGGAGTACTCCGTTTCGAACAAAATGCCTCAAATCATGAACACAGCATGCAATTTCCGTGAAATTTTGCTCACACATTCCCATTAGGCCGAGGAAGAAATGCCATTTGAAAATGTTCAAATCAGCCTCATGGTGGCGCTGTAACAGGCCGATTCGTGTTTTACCTATAACTACACCAATCAGTGTAAAACTTTGTATGCACACTCTCTAGAGGCCAAGGAAAAACCTTTGCCCTGCATTTTTCACATTTGCCTTTTATAGCGCCACCAGGAGGCAGACTTATGTAAAACAATTTTTTTTATATTAAGCCTTCAGATTTGATCCAAATTTCACGCAAATAGGTACACATGATCTCTATAGTCATGTGATCAAGACGGATCTGTTTGATTTTTCATATTCCATCCTGATTGGCTAACATTGACATGTAATGTTTGCAGGAGTGGCCTAGTGGCACTAGTGGCCTAGTGTTGTGGCAGCGGTGGCCTAGTGGTTAGAGGGGCGGCCTTGATACCGGAAGGTCCCTAGTTCGATTCCCCAATTCATCACATCAATCATGAATCACCGCTGAATAGCCCTTGAGCAAGGCTTCCATGCAGGGTCTGGCTGTAAATAAGTTTCGCACTTAGTCCAACACCCTGGGTAAACAACAAACTTTGCTTTGCTTTGCCCGTTTTGAACAAAATGCCGCAAATCATGAACGCAGCGTCCGATTGTGGTGAAACTTTGAATGCACATTTGCACTACGTTGAGGAACCTTTTAACATTGGCATGTTATAGCGCCACCAGCAGGTCAAAATTAGCAAAACACATTTTTAGAACAAATTGCCTCAAATCATGAATGCAGTGTCCGATTGCCGTGCACAGCCTAGGAATAAATGGCACCCTTTTCACATTGGCCTATTATAGCGCCACCAGGAGGCCATAATAACCTACCTGACCTGACGGAGACTTGTGCTCCGAGGAGCACTTTTTCTAGTTGTATATAGTTTTGCATTGGTCTCCTACCACAGCAGTGTCAGCCTACAGTATGCTGGATTATTGGCCCAGGAATGCGACAAGAACCAAAAATGACACTTTTTGAGATCATGAATTTACAGGGGCAGAAGAGTTGAGGGGAATTATTTTAGTGCAAGCAATGAACTGCAGTTACATTTTAAACATGCATGAGAATAGAAGTAAACATATCAAACATCAAAACAAATACATAATAGTATGTAATGAAGACAGAGTCCCTTGGTCTCTTTTGCAAAGAAAACATCAATAGCAGATATGAAAAAAGACCAAAAGACCAAAAGAAAAAAAAGAAGTCAAAGAGTAGCAGATATCAAATATGCATTAAAGCACGGGAATGGGAGTGCACCCACAAAGTGGTAGTAACAACGTAATAGGAGCAATGTAAGACTGGCGATATGGCTCAACACCTGTTCAGCAGCCTGACAGCCTTGCTGTGGAAACTGTCCCTTGGTCCGTCCATTTGGTATTTGATGCATGCGCGGCATCATCTGCCTGACGGTAGCAGCGTGAACAGACTGTGTCTGGGGTGGACGGTACTGTAAGTGTCTTTGATTATCCGCTTAGCCTTGGCTACGCACCGCTTGGTCGTATCTGCCCCCGGAGGGAGGGAAGCTCACCTCCGCCAATGTGCACCACCCTCTGTAGCGCTCCGTGGTTGAGGGCGGTGCAGATGCCATACCAGGTGGTGACACCAGGATGGTATCAATGGGGCTTTATGCGGGGGCCCGCCCTGAATTGGTCGAAAATCCCTTCATACTTAGTGGTACTAGTGATGCGTTGATATTTCTGGAGAACTATCTACAGGTTTAAGTCTACCGGCAAAATAAAAGCAGCCTTGGGGTGCGTGGTCTCCTGTTCACTGATCACTCTATACCAAGGGTCTTCAACGTTTTCAGGCGAAGGACCCCTTAGCTGAGAGAGAGATGAAGCAGGGACCCCCTCTATATTGTATACATTTGTATTTCAGATTATACTTTTTTTGTTTACTTGGTCTGCTCTTTTTTCCCTCTACACCTATACGCCCACAACGCCTCGCAGCGCGAGGCGTTGTGAGCTTGTAGATCGGCTATTTTTGGCTAAAGTTCTCCTCAGAAAAGGGATGCTAGGGTTCAAGTGGTTAAGGTAAAAAGAAAAATCATCTCACACAAAGACTTGGCGGACCCCCTGTAGTAACTTTGAGGACCCCCTAGGAGTCCCGGACCCCCTGTTGAAGACCCCTGCTCTATACAACTCGCTTAAAGGTGATGTGTGTTGAAAAGAAAGATTATTAAGTTACAGTAGTCATTGCTAGTATTTGTTCAGTAACAGGGGTCCTCCAGCTCTTTAGTAAAAGGAAAATACATTTCCATTTGGGTTACCAATTTCATCCAGTCAGGAGAGAGAACCCCATTTATCAGAACCCCATTTGTCAGCTTTATAATGGAACCTGTAGTTCCAGTTCCAATGTCGTCTCTGCTCATTTCTTTTGTTTCATCACTTCCGATTTCACTTGTTTGTCCTGTATCCTGCATGATGAGGGGATACACACACACAACAGTAACAATTACAGCAGTAACATCCTGAGGTAGCCGTTGTCCTGTCCGTGCGGAACACAGAATCCCTGTGGCGTGATCAATGAATACGGGCTCCCCTCTGACATCTATTATGTGGGGCAAATTATGCAGTTGTTCCTGGTTTTTCTATGGAATTGCATTATGCAGCAATAGTTTGCATGACTTATCGCACAGGGACTGTGCATTCTGGCCCGATGTCTCAGCCGAAGTAGACGTCCACCACGCGTCCCTCTTGCGTGTTGTGCCCGTAAGTCAGTGGTTCTCTAATTGAGGGTCTGGGGACTTGCAGGGGTCCACAGCAAATGTAATGATAGTTTGGAGCCAAATTTGGGAGTTATGGGGGTCCGTGGACTAAAGGCCAGTCCACACCGATGCAACTCCTTGCAACCATTATCCCCAAATGGCACCGGTCTGCAACTGGTCAGTCCAGACCGCTGCAATTTCTTGCAATTACTTGCAAGTGGTTGCAATTAGTGACTAGTTGCATTGGCCATGCATTCCTTTCCATTCCATTAGTCATTTAGCAGAAGCTTTTATCCAAAGCGACTTACAATAAGTGCATTCAACATAAGTAGTCTTAAGTGCATTCTCTTCTAAAACAAGCAACTAAGAGTATACCTAGCGCTAAGGTAAAGGTCAGTAAAATGCCAGTCATACCAAACTGTGGGGTCCTTGAAATTAAAACGTTTGAGAACCACTGTGGTAATGAATGGGATGGCTCGTTCAGCGTATCCAAACAAAGCATTCAACTTGGAAAAATAAGTGTTTTGTGAATAGTATCAGTTTTAAAATTTTTTTTGCTGGGAACCAACTTGCAATTGCAATATTTTCAATACCACAAAAGAAAAGACAAACAAAAAAACAGAAGCTCCCCGTGAAATCTGAACATAGGCCTACTTTGATTTGTAGGACATTCGGACACACACACACACACACACACACACACACACACACACACACACACACACACACACACACACACACACACACACACACACACACACACACAGAGATACAAATAGAGGCACAGATACAAATGCATATCTATCCTGGACATGTGCAGATGGGATTTTGAGCGGCTGTCAAACCAAAGACAAACACTTTGCCAAGAGATGCCAATGTCAGCCATGGTGGCAAGCATTGCTTCGCTGTTGCATTCTGGGTAGGCATGTATTAATGCATTAACTCAAACTCTGCATGCACTCCCTGTCTGTCTTGAGTCCCACTCTCTTCCATAAGCCCTCATCATTCCCATATGGTCCTATTGTCTGGCTCGTCACTGACACACACACACACACACACACACACACACACACACACACACACACACACACACACACACACACACACACACACACACACACACACACACACACACACACACACACACACACACACGTACACATGTATGGTGCCAAGTTATCATATTTGTCAGCCATTTTGTCATCTAATTTTTGGTGCAGTGGTAAAAAAAGTAATCATTAAAACAAATCACAGCATTATGTTTCATAACACTGTTGAACCATGGGTGCAAAATTATGTTATTTCAAATCCGTTTCAAACATCAAATCTGGTCATAAATCAATGACAGTTTGTCCAAACACCACCACATTTGCTGGATATTTTTAATTAAACATTAGACTGTTTAAACATGTCCCCAAAAATGTTTTTGAAATGGACCAAATGAACCAGTTGATGTTGCTGGAAAAGGACATGGCCCAAATGTGGCCTTAAATGAATGAGCAATGCCCTGAATGTGAAAAATTCAGATTACCATGTTATTGAATAATTTATCCTATTCCATTGTATTACTAGTGTTACTGTTAAATATACTGTAGCTTATAAAGTAAACCTTGAATATTGCTCTTAAATGTATCATGTCATCAGTCTGAGAAGACAGTAGTAAACAGATGTGTGACAATGATGGATGGGTTTAACAACAGTATGTCAGTACCTCTCGGCTCTATGAAAAATAAACAGCTGCTATTTGTTTTGAATAGAGATGAATTAGGAGGCAGAAAGGTCAATTGCTCATCAAGCTCAACTCCACTAAATGGATTCATCAAATAAAATCTGTTGAAAGTCGAGCATGATCAAGGTGCTGCGTGGCCATTTAAAACAAACAACATGACAAACAACAAAATGGATCCCAGGTCTCTTCATGAAAACACAATAGGGGAGAGAGAGAGACAGACAGACGTGTGTTCAGAGTTATTTGTCTGAACTGCTTTTTTTTTTTAAAACAAATTTGTAACAACAGCATAATATTGGTTTGGGATAAGCAGGTGAGATTTAGAAACCCCCTAGGATTTATAAAGTTAATCTCACCTCACTTAACAACAAAAAAATACTAAGTAATACAAAAAAACATACATTATTTGGCAACATAAATAATACAACAAATAGATTTTCAACAGTATGTTGAAAAATCTGAGGTATACTTTATTTGTTTTTTATCTAAAGTTCAAGCTCAATTTGGCCATAACGACATAAAACCTATTCTATCCCTATTCTGGGCATGTCATAATGCAAAAATGCCGAATATTGCCGATCTACAAGCTCACAATACAACACATTGAATTGTGAGTAGATCGGCTATTTTCGGCAAAGAGATTCTGTGTAGATGGGGAAAAAAAGAGGCCCGGTAAATTACTGTACTGTACGTAGGGTTTAAGTGGTTAAATGTACACAGTGTCTCATGCTACTCCAGTCTCCCTATAAGCACTCGTAAACACCAATAATGTATTCTCAAACAATGCAAAGCAACTATACATTCAACCGCTATTCAAACGAGGAAAGGAACCTGACTATATTCTCTCCTATGTTAGTTTGGGATACTCAAGCTGTATATGAAAAGCTTCCATGCCTCCTTTCATCCACGTATCCATCTATTCATCCATCCCTCCATCCGTTCGTTCGTTCATCCATCCCTCCATTCATCTCTCCATCCCTCCCTGCATCACCTGGCGTCATCCAGCTCTACCATATTAATTGCTCCTGTCACTCAGTGCGATGACATTGCAGGAAATTGACAGACGCACGCCCCCGCACACACCCACACGGTCCTTCACTTCCACACCTCCCTTCAACCCGGCCTCTATCAGCTGCTATTACATGTGGTTAAGGCAGGAGAGGACAGGAAAAAGAGAGAAAGGCAATCATTCAGAGCGGCTGGAGTGCTATTTAACCTTCACCATCTGCTGAAGAATTACGCTGAAAGAGGAAAAGCACCCAGAGACAAATTCCTTTTGAGTTCCGGTTTCAATATGGAGGTGTCAGTCACCGAGCCACTTTACAACGTCTGACACATGATGACACCGAGGCAAGGATGCCTGCATGTCTAATTGACAATTTGAATGGCCGTCTCCACTAAAGGGACAGGTGTGTTAATGGCTGTACATCACTTGGCTGCGGCGTTCGATATGTAAAAATAACAGACAGGGGGACATTTTATTAACCACTTAAGGCTTTTAAGTCCTATATACTTTGTCATACAGGAGCAGAAATGGACATTCTACAAGCTCACAATGCGTCATGATGTGTTGTGTCGTGAGCTTGTAGATCTGCCATTTTCAGTATTTTCTTTAATTACAATACAATATATATATATATATTTCTTTTTTACAAATGTTGACAATCGTGCCCAAAATAGGGATGCCTTAAGGTTAAGTATTAAATTGATATAAATATCAAACATATCAGACAGTCTACAATAGGCTCTATGCACAGCAGCCATATTGGAAAAACTTTGGGCACCTTCCTTACTTCCTTCACAGGTGTTACCAATGGTACTAATGAAGGCTCTGTTCCATTTAGTGTAGCACAGTGGTTCTCAAAACTTAAATTTAAGGACCTCCATAACTCTGAGAGTGTACAAATGGAACCAATTTGTACACTTTCAGAGTTACACACCCGTAAGGGGCCATTTGGAACCCCCTCAAGGAACCCTGAGAGTGTTTCCAGTGAGCCAACATGCACAATATCAACACCCTGACTCTGTTTGACCAGAATGGAACCGAGCCTTCATTAGCATCATTGGGTAACACCTGTGAAGGAAGTAAGGGAAGAGGCCCCATTTCTTTCCAATATGGCTGCTGTGCATAGAGCCTATTCCCAAAGGTAATGTGTGGATTTAAACATATCCCCATCAGCAATATAAACGAATGAGCAGGGGAGGGGATATATCAAAAGCAGAGTCATGGATCCCCACGGTATAATCAGTGGTAGTTAGTGGTTTGACCCAGGGGCTGGCTGCATGACATTTAAGAACCAATTATTCGCCGTCACTGTTTGTTGCAAATCTTTCCTGTTGTTTGGATGGGGAATCGGCGCCAAGAATCTTTACCGGAGGGTGTCAAATCTGGCATCAGAGGAAATGCTGATGCCAGCCACATTTTTACAGTTATTTCTCTTGGCTTTGAATCTAGACGTCCAGATGTCATAGTTTAGACACACCCTGGTGAAGGCGGCTTAGCTGCTGAAACGTTGGTTTTTCTTTAATGTCTTCATAAATTATTACACCGGAGTGTGCGGCCACTTTTATATATATATTTTTATAGTTTAGGCACAGACAAGACATTCCACTTACGCTACTGGACTTGCACCATTTAAACACTATTTATACTTTGTTGACCGGAGTCCCCCAGGGCTCTATACTTGGTTCCCTCATTCCCCCCCCCCCCTGTACACTAAATATCTCCATCGAAAATATCCAATCTAAAGTTTCCAACGCGTTGTGAGCTGACGTGCCAATTTTTCACAGAATGTTCTCCTATTATGACGTGCCGTCGTGCCCAGAATAGGGACGCTAGGGTTCAAGTGGCTGACGGATACATATTTTACGTGTTGTGTATAGCAACATGAGCAAAGAACAGTGGAACTGCTGATCTTGAATTATTCAATTCTACCATATTCTACATCACAGTAACTGACTGTATTACACATAAGTTCAACCTGTCCGAGCAGTCCATCTTAAATCATCATTAATTTAAATAACCACAGTACTAAAGTATTAAAGGGCGTACAGCACATGCAGGAAACATGCATACGTCAGCTGACAGGTGCTGACACATACTGTATAAAAACAAAGTGAAACTGTGAAACATAAGAGACAGACAGAGAGACAGTTAGACGGAGGAGACAAACTTAAGGGATAGTTCACCCCCAAAATGACTTTTTTTCTATTGATTTGTCAGTCCATGGAGACTTGAATGAATGAATATTTTTTAGTTTTTGTCGCATTCCTAAGCCAATAATTCCATGACCAGTGGACCGGTAGGCAACGGTTCCGGTAGGAGACACAAAGGAGACTCTTTGTGTCTCCTACCGGAACTGCTGCCAGTCATCAAATTATTGGCTCAGGAATGCCAAAAAAAAAACATGGTTTCAAGTCTCCATGTGGTGACTAATTGATAGGAAAAAAAGTCTTTTTGGGGGTGAACTATCCCTTTAATTATTTATTCTCAAATATTCTCAACTCACCCTTGTGGTTAGAGTGTCCCCGCCCTGTGATTGGGAGGTCATTCCCTGGCTGAGTCATACCAAGGACTATAAAAATGGTACCCTATGCCTCCCTGCTTGGTACTTAGCCTCAAGGGTTGGATTGAGTTAGTCCCTGCCAGTGGTGCAAAGTAACTAAGTAAATTTACTCAAGTACTGTACTTAAGTAAAAAAAAATTCCAATACTTTTACTACTCCACTACACCTCGGATCCAAATATTGTACTTTTACTCCACTACAATTATTTGAAAACTTTAGTTACTAGGTAGATTTTGATTATTATCACAAAACATACATTAACCACTTCAACCCTACATACATTTCGGCATTTGAAAATAGCCGATCTACAAGCTCACAACGCGTCGCGATGCGACGCGTTGTGAGCTTGTAGATCTGCTATTTTCAAAAGATTCTTATACATTTCAAAACTCGTGAAATTGGACCTTCTGCATAATGAGTACTTTTACTTCTGGTACTATAAGTACATTTTGATACCATTACCGTTGCACCTTTACTCAAGTACATTTTTAATTCCGGACTTTCACATCTAACGTAGTATTTTTACATTGCAGTATTGATACTTTTACTTAAGTAAAAAAAAATTAGTACTTTTTCCACCACTGGTCCCTGCGACATACAGTATTAGCATCTTTTGTACTTACTTGTACATCAAGCTACCTCGCACTAAGGAAACAGGAGATAGGCTTCTAAACTATGAGGGAACAATTTTGTTCACAAAGCCTACTTACTTTTTCTTTGAATTCTCATCTGTGTGATGCACATGGCAGTACAGGAGAGCATTGCATTGCCAGTAAACCACTGGCATCATAAGCTGCATTTATTGTTGGACGCTTTAGTGCTTAATTTGACAGATGATTGTTTGCATTACAGGACCATGGCGGAACATCTTAATTTAAAATGAAAAATAAAATATTGATAAGCCACTATGGATCAGTTTATTAGCTAAAGAATAAAGATCCACTTAAATGACCTGCATCAGTTTTCATTATATTGGATATATGTTGACCTAAATATTTCACCCTCAGGAAATGTTTGTTATGAAGTTACAGATCACCATTGTGCATTTGACTGTAGTTAATTAGAATTTGCTCTCCTTGTTCTGTCTATATGATAAATGGTGTTATGGTTCATAATTTAAACTAACAAATGGAAACACGGTGCCGTCTTGTCCGCTGCACAGCAAAAACCTCAGTGTTCATTCATCCATTTGTAACTCCAAGAGTGTTCCAATTCTGCGGTCCATTTTGTACTCTCAGAGTTAAATGAACACTCAGGACTTTACAGTGTACTTTAGCTCAGTATTCAAGGTCAAGATACAAAAGTCTTCAATAACAAACAAACAAACATGCATACATAACTAACAAACAAACAAATGGGCGGGGGGGCATAGTATGTCCTCCATTTATGATTTATAAAAAAACGTTGGTCAAGATTGGTTGATGGTTACAATAATAATAACACTATTAATATAACTATACCATGCCTATTGAGTCTTATGTCATTGTCATTGAATTATGCATAATTTGATCCTCCAGAATTTGGTTATTCAATTATGATCCGCAGAGAACATCCAAACGTAAGCACCAATAAAAAAATTAGAAAAAGAAAAAAAAAAGACCTCTGCCTCAGACTGGCTGACCTAGTCTGAAAAACAGACTAAACTAAAATCTACTGTTAATGTTTTCTGAGGTGTAGACTGCAAGAATATACCAGGATTTGAATCGGTAAGCTTACTAAAAAAAAAAGAAGAAAAAAAGAAGAGCATCTAAATGAACGATGAGGACAAAGGCCCACATGCAGAGCTGCCGAAAGATGAGATTGATGAAGTTGAAGAAAACCCTGAAGCAAACAAATCAACATAGAACATCATAATGATTTGACGATTGATTTCAGGAGAAAGATGTAGTTTTAAACCATCAAACAGCTTTAAAGGTGCAGGTTAATAAAATGAGATATCTGTCAGCATCAGACACTTCAAAGGATGACAGGCAAAGCTGAACATTGTAGAATGTTGCATATAGCAACCACATTGTTTATGAAGGCAGTCAGGGACTACTATATTATAGAAATGGTCATTGTAATGAAATTGTTAAGATATATATTATTTTGACATAAACAAAGTTATTCAGATGGCATGTTGTTTGGACAGATGCTAGGTTATGTGTTTACCTGGTTCCTTGAGGCACTACATTCTCTTTGCACTCTACATGCAGTGGTGTAAAGTAACTAAGTACATGTACTCAAGTACTGTACTTAAGTACAATTTTGAGGTATTTGTACTTTACTAGAATATTTCCAATTGTCTATACTTTTACTTCTACTCAACTACATCTCAGAGGCAAATATTATACTTTTACTCCACTACAATTATTTGAAAACTTTAGTTACTAGTTACTTTGCAGATATACATTATTACATTATAAAACATACATTAACCACTTGAGCCCTATTTTATACCTAGGCTATTTGAAAATAGCAGATCTACAAGCTAACAACGCATCGCGATGCGACACGTTGTTAGCTTGTAGATCTGCTATTTTCAAACATTTTAGTAATTTTACTTTTGATACTTTAAGTACATTTTGATATCAATACTTTTGTACCTTTACTCAAGTAAATGTTTAATTGCAGTATTAATACTTTTACTTAAGTAAAACATTTGAGTACTTTTTCCCACCACTGTCTACATGTTACTATTTACCCTGTTGTATTGTTTGTTGACTAGGGCTCATGCTTACTCTGCTTACCTTAATCTCACACTTGTAAATCACTCTGTATAAGACATGCTAAATGCTTAAATTGTAATTGGGATGTTTCCTTCATGTTGCTATATTTGGAAACTGTTTACCTTATAATTCCCCTTAGCCGTGACATGATCATGATACGCAATGGCCTGTCATGAGTTAATCCTTAGATTATTTATGATTTATGTTTCGACACCCAGAAACACTATAGCCCACTTCCCCCACATAGTCTAAAATAAACACTGAGTGTGCTTGCCGGTACATTAGCAAATCGTTGCTATTGGGTGGAAACCTCATATGTCGAAAGCTGTTACTTGTCAGGATTGGAATTCAGAACTAGCAAAAATTGCTGATCTGCAAGCTCAAAACGTGTCATCATGAGGCGAATAGGCGATGCGTTTTGAGGTTGTAGATCTGCTATTTTTGCTACTTTTGTGTGACACTGCTGACGAAGAAAGGCATTAATGTACGGAAAAAAACATAAAGCGTTAAAAGGGGATAAGAGGTTACTGCCCGACAGCAACAAAATGCTGGATTGAGCTTTTTCGTGAGCCCTGTTATGATCAAAAACGGTTATGTAATCCACGTTAAATTACCTGCATGGCCAAATGTTAAATATTGTAACTTCCTTCATTTTGCTTAAAGTAAAGGCAAATGTATAAATTACATGACATATATTTAGTTTGAGAGCTGTACTTTATAAGATAAGACCTGATTCCCATTGTGAAA
Source organism: Gymnoscopelus braueri (assembly GCF_963280865.1). Taxonomy (NCBI): domain Eukaryota; kingdom Metazoa; phylum Chordata; class Actinopteri; order Myctophiformes; family Myctophidae; genus Gymnoscopelus; species Gymnoscopelus braueri. The sequence goes on from NC_137603.1 coordinate 58,769,285, forward strand.
TTCAGGAGTCATATCAGAAACGTGAAGTACAAGATATATACAGGTACAGTAAGAGTATGAATAACATCAAATAAATACATGAACAAAATTATATCAATAAATATAAATGTACATGAATTTACATCTATTGCCTATGAATGGATGTACAGTCTATCAAATAAGTGAATGCGTGTTAATATTAGATGAAGGACAGAGAGAGGAAAGACAATTATGATGATCTGGTCAACTGCTCAAGGACATATTACAAGTGTCTGTCACACATAAACAAAAACTATTATCACGGCAGTTATCATACAAAAGGTGATATCACTAGTGTTTGCTACATGAAAGGTGTGTTGATGTATTAAATGAAATGATGGCACATTTCCCATTATAACATTTTGTCCTTTTGTCATGAAGGGTAGTGTATGTCATTTGGCTCAAGGTTAGAGTATTTTGGTTAAGGTAAGGTATTTGTGAAATGGTTATAGGGTAAGCTATATTTCAGTTCAGATAAAGGTTAGCGTAAAGATTAATAACACAACATCGCAGATGAATTAAGCTACATTGGACTCTTTTCATTACTAGATTTGCCGTGAGATCAGGCTTCCACAAAAGGCTTCAAACGCACACATTGCAGAGTTGCAGTGGATAAACGCTGACATTTTTTAATCTCTAGGTCGAGGTCTATCTTGGCAGCTCAGCCACACATTTCGCATGACACAGACCTAATTGTGACATTCTGGATTAGTGCCATCACCTGACCTGTGGCACATGACATCCCTGTCTGTCTCTACTGTACTGTTGAAGCAGAGAAGCCTCTTTAAGCTCATGGCTCGCTGCGCTGCTGCATTTTGCATTGTTTGGTTTTTCCCTGCCAAGTCAAATTCCTTCCCAATGCCTCGCTTCGCTGAGGACACGCAAGGTGGCGTGATGATATGCAGTCTACACGCGCACGCACGCGCGTGCACACACACACACACACACACACACACACACACACACACACACACACACACACACACACACACACACACACACACACACAGAAAAAACACACACAGAAAAAACACACAACTGAGCTCAACTCAAGCATGAATGCATATGCACACACCCACACCCACTTGCATCACACACATGCATCCATCCACATGCACGCATGCACACATTCAGAACCACTGCTGCATGTGTACATTTTTCCAGAAATGCACACATAATTGATTTTTAAGGAATGATTAATTCATTCAAAATCATATTTCCAAAACATCATTATTGCAATTTCAATCAACCCAAATTAATAATACAGTACAATACCAATACAAGTCACGAATACCAAATAACAAATTCATTCAAATTCCAATCCAGCGATAGTCGCAGTTAAGAAAGTCTGTATTGTAACCAACACGCGAATCCTTAGCATTTATTTAAAGGGGCTATAGAGCATTGGTTCTCAAAGTGGAGTCCGGGGACCCCAGGGGTCCTTGGGGTGGTTCCAGGGGGTCCCCAGCAAAAGTAGTTAATACAGCATCACAATCATTTGAACCACTTTATCCAATTATATGTTGGCTATTCAAAAATAGCAGATCTACAAGGTCACACAGCACGATGATTTCCAAATCATGTAGACCACCTGTCCATTTGCAAACTGTTTGAGAGCTTCTAGTGACTTCTTTATATTCATCAGAATTATAAAGACTCACGGCACATACTAGACATGTAAAATGAGCTTTGATCTTTAGATGAGGCAGAAGATTGCGATCGCTGCTCAACTCCTCCACACACCATTAATGAGACCTATTTTTTTTTCTTCTAAATAGTGTTCCCTGGCTCGCCTCAGCAATGTTCCTCTTTTGAGCCTTGGAGAACTACAAAACAGTGATTACACAACAACTAGACGCTATAAACCTCCCAATGACAATGGCTGACACTCAATCTGTCACATGATATTGTGGGGTAGTTGCCCTTGCCCTATTGTAACATTGCACCTGCCTCCAAGTGTCTCTTAATGGGAATAAAAAAAAACAGAAAGTACTTTGCCCAATTAAAACGGAAGCAACATGGATAAGTGGTGGCTGTCAGCTTATAGAACAAATAAAACAATTACTTTGGTTACAATTACCTGCTGAAATTATTAATACTATTATTTCCCCCACAATCATAATGATTGAAATGGAACCAAATCAAACCACACATGTATATTTGGTTCCATTTATACATTCTTCTGATTTAAAGGTATAGGGTATTGTTAGTGATTTGGTTTTAACCTTTCTTTGTTAAAAGGTTAAAGCTCTTTATTCTGATAGTAACCGTTGCTATAGAGTGTTTGTTCAGTAACGGATCTCACCATCTCTCCAGCTCTTTATTAAACAGAAAATACATTTTCAGGTAGGTGAAAAAAATTCAGCCTATCAGGAGAGAGTACCCAATTATCAGCTTCATTTTTATCCCAGTTCCAATTGTGTCTGCTCATTTGTGTCATCACTTCCAATTTCACTTGTTTAATTCTCTCTTTATTCTCAATCATGATTGGATAAAATTGGTATCCTGAGCTGAAAATGCATTTTCTGTTTAATAAAGAGCTGGAGAGACATGGAGACTTACTGAACAAACACTCTATCGCAATGAGCACTATCAGACTATAGAGCTATTTAACACTTATTTTTTACCCTACCTTTAAATTAACACCAATTGTCCCCTGAAGACAAGTCTATTAGACCTCGGTTACTGTGTCTCTGTGCTATAGAGTTCACCCACAGAGACAGAAAGAACTACTCCACCGGGTGCAGCTTCATCTCGTCAGTAGGTGACATTTAGAAAAACCCAGAGACAGAACTTCCTGTGGCGTAGATTCCCAGCCACTGAAAGGAATCTCAGCACGCAGTCATATCATTATTCATGATGCAGTCATGGGACTCACCGACTTCAATATGTGGCAGCCTGTTGCATCAGCTTTTCCTACCTGATGTCCCTCTGGGTTTAATACAGACGTTATTCATGTTCATTATTTTCCCCTGTTCATATTAGTATACTCTCCCATGCTGTTCATCACTCTGTGTATATGACTCACACATTGATGTGGTTTTTAGAGGAGGAGGGGGGGAATAGGCCAGCATAGTCTGACAATCTGACAGACATCTAAACATAGTCTAATGCAGCAGCCACTATTCACTTAAAATGATGTCACCGAACATCTAGTAAATGGTGCATTTATATAGCGCTTTTATCCAAAGCGCTTTACAGAGATTGTGCATTACATTCACACACATATTCATACACCGATGGCGGAGGAAACCATGCAAGGCTCGGTGTCTTGATCAAGGACATTTCAACCGTAACTCATCTGGGGGAGCCCGGGATCGAACTGGAAACCTCACGGCTTCCATCCGGCCGCTCTATCGGCCACTCTACCCCTGAGCCACTGCCGCCCCTAGTATTATCTAGCATAATCCTACGCATTCCTAACATAAATATGTAGATGCAATTACGGTAATAACTGTTAACCACAGGTGACATAAATTACAAGCATTCAAAATTGAATGATGCTTGCAAGCATTCATAACGCCTTAGGCGTTGTGAGCTTGTAGATTGGCTATTTCCAGAGGGAAAAAAATTGCAAATTAAGTACAGAGTGGGTCAAGCCCGTAGGCTATTCAATAGCCTATGGGAGACAACGCATATAGACAAATAGGCCTATTTTATGTTTCAGGTTGTTGTTTTGAATATATATTTTAAAGTTGATATGGCTAAGTGAATGATTTACTATTGTGTCTCTCTCTGCCACTGTTGACCACATCAGAGATTTGTTTTCCAGACCACATTCTTCTGACTATAAGACACCTCATAGTTTGTTCATTTGGCGCCGTTATCTCTGTGGTCGTATCGGTACGTGTCTCAGCGCTGTGTATGCAAATAGGCCAGGTCCGGGACCTCTAGAGTTGCATCATGATCCAAATAATCCAGGGAGGAAAAAAAGGATTAAGATTGTACAACCTACAGTTCAAGAATTATAGACCAGAATGTGAAGTGGGCTATTATAACGCCTCTATGAGGCCATTTTTAAAAAAAAATGTGGAGGTTCTTCCTTGGCCTACTGGGAGTATGTGTGCAAGGTTTTACCACAATTGGACGCTGTGTTCATGATTTGTGCCATTTTGTGCAAAATGGGCCACTCCTGCAAATTTTGAAAGCCTATACTATTGTCACGGTTTGAGTCCGGACGGAATGTAGGACCCAAGAGCAGGAGAGACGGAGGCATAACGGGTAGGTTTAAGGGGTTTAATAACTCAAAAGGTAGGTATACAAACAAGGGACTGAACTCACGATGCAACATCACGCAACATAATACAATGAACAAGCAAGGACAGGTTGCAAACACAGGGCTTAAATAGACAGGGAAATAATAAGACACAGGTGAACTCAACAGACAATCAACACTGGGATAGGCTGAGGGACTAAGAGGACACAGGAGGAGAACATGACTAATCAACAGGGAGGTGAGACAAGACAGGTAACGGTAACTAGGCACAACAGGAAACAATACTACAAAATAAGGTACAGAACAAAAGCAGGGCAACAACAACAAAGTAACAGAATAACAAGACTACATACAGAACAGAACAAAGGCCTAATAAGTCCAAGACCTTATAAGGGCAGGAAGGTCTAAATAATAAAGTCAGAGTGCGCGGCCCGAGGAACGGACCGTGACAGGCCTACAGAACAGGCCTAAAGTGTCCACGACCATATAAGGGCAATGGCGGTCTAAATAATAACATCAAAGTCCACGGCCCGAGGAGCGGACCGTGACAACTATATATATATATATATATATATATATATATATATATATATATATATATATATCTCGTCTCTGTCGCGTGGAAACCTCATATGTCCAAAACTGTTACTTTTCATCATTCAAATTCTAAAATAGCAAAAGTAGCAGATCGACGAGCTCAAAACGCGCCAATTCGTGGCACATTTCGAGCTTGGAGATCTGCTACTTTTGATGCTTTTGTGTGACGCTGTACGTACGCAGTACGATCAAGTAGGGCGTTCATTTACAGAAAAAAAGTTAAAATATGGAGATAAGAGGTTTCAGGTGCTAGCTACTGTATGATTTCCTCTTGCAGGTTTCTAAGCTAAATGTTAGTCAGGTAAATGGGGTAGGGACGGTACTTGGTTTCAGACATTCTGGGAAAGGGGGAACTGAAGCCAAAAGTAAAGTTGAGAAGCGCTGAGGTAGTGGGCTGGAATGTTTTTTTTTGGTCATATTGCAGCAGACGTGGAGGGCTGGCGCCAGGTGCATCATAAGAGCCGAACGGGCTGGGGTTGTGCTGATAGACACATACTGTGGAGAGGATAAGGGGAGACAGGCCCTGGGATTTGCAGGGGGACACTTTTGGTGAGACGTGCGTGACAGCACACTGGCTCAGGGTGACAAAGTGACAGTATGAAAATCTCTCTTCCCAAACGCTTGTCATATACTGTCCTCAAACAGACCCCTATCATACTGCATTAGAACCAGACAAGACAAGATCCTGAGTTTAGGCATTTTATGCTTTGGGGGTTTTCAGATGGATGCAGTAAACAGAGAGAGAGGAAAGGTGGGAGATATAGAGGGATGACATCAGGGCAATATATCGCTTTCGTAATATGAGACTAGATATTGTTTGGTCATAATATTGTGATATGGCATAAGTGTTGTCTTTTCCTGGTTTTAATCACGTGTGCCTTGTTTTATACTTTTTTTAAATTGTCTATATCCACACATATCCACATTGGCTATTTTTGCTAAACATCTTTGACAAATTTAAAAGAAAACGTATATTCTCTAAACAATACGATATTATAGTCACAATATTGATTGAAACATTTGGTAAAAAATCCCATGATATTTGATTGTGTCCATATTGCCCATCCCTAGATGACATGCAGTAAAGTTGGAACTGCTGCAGGAAGGACTTAGAGCCTTATTTATATGGTTTGTGCTGCTCTAACTCTGTGATCCACTGGGGTACCCAATCAAGAATGACTTATAAAGAGTTGTGCCTGTCTGGGATGAGTTTCCGTGACTTTGTCAAGGGCACTTGCTCAACCAGCACCTGGTATAATGAGATTGTGGGAGTTTCTCAACATGAATTTACATTTGACATTTCTTTCTTTCTTTCTTTCTTTCTTTCTTGCTTTCTTGCTTTCTTTCTTGCTTTCTTTCTAGCTTTATTTAAAATAAGTAATAAGCAGTTGGAGTTCAGTGTCCTTATAAGGGACATTTCTTGTCTAAAACAGTGGTTCTAACTTTTAAATATCAAGGACCCCCAGTTTGGTTTTGCATTTAGCCACAGACCCCCATAACAGAGTGTAAAATGGAACCAACATGTACCCATTTGGTTACAATTTGTACACAATCAGAGTTACAGACCTTTATGTGTCAATTTAGTTCCTAACTATCAATCATTTAGCTGGGGGCCCCCAGAACTACCCGGACCCCACTTTGAGAACCACTGGACTAAAAGACACTGGGCTAATATGAATTGGTCTTTTGAATAACCAGTGCAGTTAAGATGTCGAGCCATGTTGTACAGCCCTATGATTTCCACCATACTAAATACACACAACAGTGGTTCTCAATTTCTTTCATGTCAAGGACCCCCAAATTGACACTTATTAGCCCACGGGCCCCCATTTGAAAAGATATGCCAGGGACCGCCATAAGAGAAGATTTTTACGGCTCTAGCAGTGATTCTCAACCATTTTAATTTCAAGGACCCCCAGTTTGACATGCATTAGGCTACAGACCCCCATTTAATGGCATTTCTATCTCTGGGACCCCAATTTATATTGTAAAATCAATGTTAATGTAACTCTGAGATTGTACAAATGGAACCAAATGGTCCATTTGGTAGCTGGGGACCCCCTGGAACTCCCTCAAGGACCCCTGGGGGTCCCCGGACCCCACTTTGAGAACCAATGGCCTACAAGATGGATTTCAAAATAACAGGGAAGTGCACAGAATATGGAGATTTAATAAAAGATCAAATTTGTCAACATAGGCCTGGTAATAATTTAGAAGGTTTTGTCCGCAGACCATCTGGCTCTCTCCTTTTGCACATACAGTATGTGGGTTCATTATGTGCGACACTAAAATGTGTCACGAGCAACATGCTCCAAACCGCAGGATCTAAATCAGTGATTCTCAAACCTTTTTAATTTCAAGGATGCCCAGTCTTGGTATGGTTTATTATTATGTCTGGGACCCCAATCTAGACTGTAAAATGCTCAGTGTTAGTTTAACTGCGAGAGCGTACAAATGGAACCAAATAGATCAGTAAGGGTCAATTTTTAGAGGAAAAAAGGAGTGAACTTGGCATAGAATCGTGGGGGATACCTGTCAACTAAGTATATAGCCTTTAATTGGTTAATTTATAGCTAAAAATTATAGCAAAATTCAGTTTTCAGTTGAAAATGTATTATTATCTTTAGGGGTGCAACAGTTAGTAAGACAATTTAATCGATTATTATATATAAATTATATTGCAAATAGCCATTCCAAAAGCTCACAATGCATTGTGATTTGACGGGGTGTGTGCTAGTAGATCTGCTATGTTCACTATTTTTGTCATGACACCATCACACGACAAATGATAAAATAGCACTTAAATGGTTCATCGATTCGTTGATATATACATTTTTTAAATGTACATTAGAAAACGTGCTTCTCAATAAATCTAAAACGTAATTGATAGAATAATCGCTAAGAAAATAATCGATAGTTGCCCTAATTGTCATTGAGCAAAATGGTTGGCCATAGCGTGACAGTGGTATGCGCTTCAAAGGCGCCTGGATGGCGATATCGCATCATGTGACAGATATCGTCCAAAACTGTTATTTAAATTCAAAAAAGGTATCAGATCTACAAGCTCGTAGATCAGCTTGTAGATCTGCTACTTTTGATACTTGTGTGTGATGCTGTTGTATGATAAAGTAGAGCATTCATTTACAAAAAAAAAACTTCAAAATATGGAGATAAGCAACGATGTATGAATGCAGTCCATTTACATCGCTGACAAATCCTTGGTGTGTTCAATCGCACAGCAGGAAACACACAGTGATGCAGGGCCGCGTGACGGCCACGGAGCCGTGCACACGCTGGCACTGTGTCAGCAGTAGCACTGACACAGCAAGGGGCTCTGCTTTAGAATTCAATGAGATTTAATTATTCACAAGTGTGCTCCATCGATCTAAAGGGGAGCCAGAGAGGAGACCTATGGAAGAGGTGGATGTGGGTGCGCGCACGTGCATGCGCACGGGGTTGGATTTGGTGTGGGGGGATGGGTATAGGGCAGCCATGGCCTCTGCTTTTCCCCTCCTCTTATCTGGTCGTTCATTTTGATGTCCGGTGGTGGGGGATATGTTTTTATCCCTGTTTCGGGTCAGACTGAATTAAATACATGCATTTCCTTTTTGGGGAAATGTAGACTGTCTTATATGTTTGATATTAATGTTTGCTAATATCACAATCTAACAATTTAATTTCATTTTATTTATGTTAATCGCATGTACGCTGTTAAAACTAAATGCTTTTGTTAAAAGGTTAAAGTTATATATTCTGATAGTGATTATTGGTATAGACAGTGTTGCAATGCTGAATTGGAACGTGGTTGCACTCTATTTTAATGACGTGACGCGCACGCCGCTTAACACCTACACTACTAGGTCACACAATGGACAATTGATATGCATCTAGGCTCATTCCTATGTTAATCCACCTGGTGTGAGTCGGGAGCCTTTGTAAACTTTGTTGAGGTGTGAATTTAAAGTCGTTTTAAATCTATGCGTGTGCCTGCGTGTGCCTCCTGCGGTAAAATAGGTTCCTGCACGGCGTGCAAGGCCGTCCCATGAGCAATGCAACCCTGGGTATAGAGTGTTCTCTCTATCTCGCCAGGTCTTATATAAGCAGAACATACATTTTCAGTTGGGTTGCCAATTTCAACCAAGTACACATTTGGGGAGCTTCAATGTTATGGTGTTCCAATTCCAATTCTGCCTGCTCAATTCTTTGTCTCATCACTCACAATTTATCTTGTTTATCCTGTATCCTGTATATGAGTTCTCTCTCCTGAAAATGCATTTTCTGTTTACTAAAGAGCTGGAGAGACGGGGAGACTCCGTTACTGAACAAACACTTGGCACGTATACAAATGCTGAGCAGGGCAAGTTGACCTCAATTTTGGATCAAGAAGGCAAGAGAAAAAGTTCTAAGTGACCATGAGGGTTTGTTATTGCAGCATACTCACATTTGAGAGTTCAGTGTTTTTTATATATATATATATATATATATATATATATATATATATATATATATATATATATATATATATATATATATATATATATATATATATATATATATATTTCTTTGTAAAACAGTGTTGCACAAAAATTGCCAAAATAGCCTGCTAGATCTGCTATTTTGGCTACTGTATTCAAAAAAGTAAAAGTAAAATGAATAAAAACTAAAACAATCTCACAAGACTATCTGACTAAGACTGTCCGTGCTTTTATTTATATATATCTATATATATATATATCTATATATATATATCTATATATATATATATCTATATATATATATCTATATATATATATATATATATACACACATATATATATATATATATATATATATATATATATATATATATATATATATATATATATATATATATATATATACATATATATATATATATATATATATACATATAGATATATATATATATATATATAGATATATATATATAATATATGATTAGTTCGATTAACTGTTGCACCCATACAGTGGTACAAACTTAAGACCAAAGGAACTGTTCTACATTAATGTGTAAAAAGTGATTTGGTCAGGTGAGTCATCCTTCACTATAGTCGCCATAGAGAGAACGGCACGGGGCTGAATGCTAGACCCCTGCAGTGAGACGGTCCGGTGGCTCTGTTATGCTGTGGAGGGCATTTTCCTGACATGGTTTGGGTCCACTTGTCCCCTTAAAAGGAAGGGTCACTGCAAATCGATACAAAGCCATTCTGAGTGATCGCCTTCATCCTATGATGAAATACTATACTCCCTGATGGGAGTGGCCTCTTCCAGCATGTCAATACCCCCATCCACTGAAAGGTTTGACGAGTGTGGAAATGATGTGGATCATATGATATGGCCTTCACAGTCGCCAGATTTCAACCCGATTAAACACCTATGGGAGATGCTGTAATAACCTGTTAGATAGGGACTTTCCATTACCATCGTCAAAACACCAAATGAGTGAATATCTTTTAAGCGAATGTCCATGCCTCCAGTAGAATTCCAGAACACGCACGCACGTGCGGGCACACACACACACACACACACACACTGGAATACACACAAGCGCATGAAGGCAAGCGTGGCCACTTGACAACACACTAGCATCTTACACAGATGGACACAGGCAAATATGTCCAATAAATTGAGGCATGAATCCTCCCCTACCTCCCATATTTGCATAATAGACTATGCTAACTAACAATCAAATAAATTGAATGCCATAGCGTGGGTGGGGAAACAACACCACATTGTGTTTCAGCATAAAGTGAAAAAAATACAATTATGTCAAGTCTAAGAAACACTTTGCGGTATATCAGCGGCATAGGGATTGCACACTGTTGCAATGCACCGGCAGATGTGTGCATATCAAATCTAAAACTATATTTCATATAGTGACATATACCAAGAAGGCACAGACATGAGATGTTGAATGCCACCCTGTCTCTATATCCTTCTCCCGTGCAAGAAAAGTAAAATGCATTGAACATGATCAGTATTACTCTGTATTACATATTACAAAGATCATTCTTCTCTGTAGAATAAACTGTGTGTGTGTGTGTGTGTGTGTGTGTGTGTGTGTGTGTGTGTGTGTGTGTGTGTGTGTGTGTGTGTGTGTGTGTGTGTGTGTCTCTCTCTCGCACGCGCGCAAGAGAGAAAGAGAGCGAGAGAGATGTGGGGGCAGGGAGTCTTAAATGCTGTATTATATTTATGTGGATGGAAGGGATTTTTTTAACACTCCATATTAGGCTATATGTATGTGGGATGGATTACTGCAATTCAGAGAGAGATAGAGAGAGATAGAGAGAGAGAGAGAGAGAGAGAGAGAAGCTGGCTGTGATGCCCCATGGTTACAAATGTGCTTGCATGGCCCCTCTGTTCTATCGCCACTAGGGGTCACTGTAGCTCTTCTCCAGTTCTCCACTCATTCTCCAACCCTCCGATGCACACGCACACATATCCCTCTGTTGACTTCCACTCACCAGCTCTGTGCTGCTGCCGCAGGATGGCTGCGTTCCCTGGCCGTGGCGAGGCAGAGGACTTGGCCACCGACGCGGCGGTCGATGTGCTGCTGGACGGGACGAGCCCGGGCCCGGCCTGCTGAGGCACCCGGGGCTTCCCCTGATGTCCTCCTCCTTGACCTCCGTCTCCTCCCGCCCCCACGTTCCCCTGGCCCTGCCACTGCCCCTGGCCCGGCTCGGACGTGGCCCTGCCCCCGCTGCCCGCCGCCGTGTTGCTGTTCCTCAGGGGCGAGCGGTTCTGGATGTGCGACACGGCCTCCTCCGCCAGCATGCCGTCGCGCGCCGCGACGCGGAGCGTGGCCTGCACTGTATATTCCTGAGTCTCGTCGGCCCACAGGTCAGACACGCGACACTCGTACAAACCTTCGTCCTCTCGCTTCACCTTGGAAAGGCTGAGGCGGTGGGAGATGGCGTTGCCCTGCACGCGCACGGTCTGCAGTGGAGTAGGTGGGTGGGGGGAGCGGGAGAAATAGAGCGAGAAGGGGAATGTGGCAGAGGGAAACAGACAGATAATTGACTGGGCAAATAATTAGGCAATGCTTACACAATAAATTTTTTAGCATCCGAGTCACTCGCTTGCTTTCATGGCGTTCTTACTCAGGGGCAGTAGCTTTCTCTTTCATTGCATAAGAGGGAGACAAATGAACAAGTTGTGACCTCATACTGGCTGCTTACCAGAGCCACTGGCTTGGCTCTAAAGAATCTCAATTAAGTTTTTGGCAAGAAACTGCACCAGAACAGTAAAGCACCTTGTCAAAACACTGAACACAATGCTGCCAAAGTTTGAAAACAGCCAAATCAAAGGCACTCAGAACCCAAGTAGAAAATGTGATTGTAGAAAATAGGACAGTCAGGGAAATGCCCAGCTGTCCACTGTGTCCACTGTATGAGACATTGGTGCTAAGCTGGATTTATGGCGTCTAACAGGGTCATATCCTCCTGAGTATGAAGACAATGGGATTCAATTTGAATAGTGCAGACTGCACAAGGGCTATCAGCTGGAGTGATGCTATCAATCTGCATCCGTTGGTTGCATATTATGTCCTATTCAGCACACCTCAATAGTTTTCATGCTGCAAAATTGCAATAGGCCTTCATTTTCTGTCAAATCTGGCTACATTGAACTCTTTGAACTCTTAAAACCTGTTAGTTTGAACATTTTCAGACTTTTAAAGGACACTTACGCTTATTTTGTTGGCTTCCTTAGTAGAGACCTGGTGAGAGAGCACAATGATTATTTATTAGAAAACATATTATTTCAATAGATAATTTTCTTACAAGTTTGGAACATTCTATCACACGAGTGGCAAGACTTTGAAACCAAATGGACCTGTAAGGGTCCATTTGGTTTCATTTTACACTCTCAAGAGTTAAAGATCTATAAGGGTCCATTTGGTTTCCAGCTCTCCATCATTTAGCTGGGGACCACCTGGAACCCCCCTCAAGGACCACTGGTGGTCCCCGGACCACTGGTTGAGAACCACTGCACTAGCACCATGGACAGCATTCCTGTGTGTCTACTGCTAGTGTTTAACCGGCCTTTTGGCTGCCATGTTAAGTGGGCAGATGGGTGGGCCGCAAATCCACACAAAGGTTGAGAACCTCTTTTCTAAACCATTGATATATACCTTTCTCCTGTCTGTCTCAACCTTTTCTCCTCTCCATGTGCCCTAACAATACTAGCATGAATGCCATAGATGGCATTGTCTTTGATTGCTCAGGTGGTTGAGATGCAGTGAGCTAAAAAAAAAAGGAGATTTGACATGCTAGAGAAATCCAACTGAGGTCTTGCACCTTAACAAATTGTGGCCATTTTATGAGCAGTGGAACTGATTGGAGCTGTGATACCCCAGGACAATAACAATCATAATCATCATCATCATCATAATCATAATAGTAATAATAATAATAAGACAAGTGTCCTGTCCTAACATGAATAACATCCACCTATACACATGATGTTGTTTACCATCGTTTGTCATATTCACTCATCAAGTCCTGATAATAAAGACCAATCAAGCAAATGATGCACTAAAGAGGTCGACCGCAGTCACGCATGGGTGAGGAGAGTCAAGTCCTCCACCACTGGTAGGCTAATGCCTTGCTGGGCTCAATCACGTTTAATTGCAATCGCTTTTTTGGGTGGTTGGAGAGAGTCTGGGTTGTGTGCGTGCGTGTGTGTGTGTGTGCGTGTGCGTGTGCGTGTGTGTGTGTGTGTGTGTGTGTGTGTGTGTGTGTGTGTGTGTGTGCGTGTGTGTGCGCACACAAATTCCTTTTGTCAATTTAGCCCTGGAAATGTAAAGAAGAAAAAAAAATGAGAATGTAAAAAATAAATCCAAGAGGAAATCCAGGTGAATCCACTGGAAGCTAACGGGTCAGACAGACTTTAAATCAATACTGAGGATTTTACTGTGCGCGCGCCCACGCACGTACGCACGCACGCGCGCACACACGCACTTATTTTCTTAATCATTCTTATTATTATCTTCTCTTTTTTTTTTTTTTCTTGCCGTGGCTGTGGGTCATTAGCTTCATTTCAATGAATTGAATACACACATCCCCAATGGAAACGAGCCATAGTTCTTTCTTAGGTTTAGTCCTTTACGCATCCTTTTGTATTGAACTGTAGGCCTACTTTCTGTGCTTTTTTTGTGCAAACTGTTAATAAAGTAATCCATCCATCAATCAATCAATCAATCAATCAATCAATCAATCAATCAATCAATCAATCAATCAATACCTTGGGTCTGTTGGCCGGCGCACTGATCTGCAGTTCTTGCTGCAGATCCCTGTTGGTCGCATGCGTCTCCTTCAGGTACCACCACTGGATCTCCAGCGACATGGGCGCCGCTCCCTCCGCCTTGAAGGCGCACGGCATCTCCACGTCCTCCCCCTCTCCCACGCTCACATCCTTCGGCACTTCGGTGAACGAAGCTGCTTCAGGGGTTTGACAGCAATGGGAAGGAAGGAAGGATGCAACACAATACAAAATATGTTTCTGAACGAGCATTAGAATAGCGCATGTTAACAAGGAATCTAACTTGGGCTACTTTGCATATTTGGCCAACTAAAGACATGTTAAACCATTACTTAATCCTTATGGTTTATAATCTGTCACTCTCTATGTAATTGGTTTAGTGTATAATGTTTGGTCAACTGAAGCAAGCGCTGCGTCTTCCAATATTTGCGGACTTTCTCTTCCCTTGTTTATGTCGTCTAAATATAATTTGGATATAATCCACCCTTGTGCCCAGTTGGAAGAACATTTATGCGGAGGCAAAGACAGCGTTGACTTTGACATCAGCAAGAAATAGGGATAGGCTATAGCAAATTTTAACCCTAATTCCTTATGCGGGCAATTGACGTTCGTTGCCTATATCATGCCAAACGTTCTCCTGGCCAAAGCTTCTAGACCTTTCTTGCCTTTTTTTTAATTTACTTTTACCTAAAAAAATATCTATTTTCCATTTAATTTTGAAGTTCACTTACCATCTACACAAAATATTAAGGGCGCATTGAGAATCAAATAGTAAAAGACGCCGTAGAGTCCCCGTTTTTCCATCTCACAGAAAGGTTGTTACGATTCAAAAGGGACTTAAGATGGTCATTTGACTTTATCTATATTCTACAGCAGCCACATTTCCACGGAGTCCTCAGCGGCCGTGAAAGAGTGGGCTTGTATTTCTTCTTTTCTTTTTTCTTTTTCTTTAATCAATGTCGAGTTTCCACAAGCAGAGGCTGTTTTTCCTTCTTTTTTCTTTCGCCACAAATCCAAATATGAGGCTAGAAAATCCCAATCCACGATCAGTCTTTTTTTAACGAGCCAGGCAACACGTACAATCCAAAAGGTGCGGTAAAACAAAAAAACAAAAAAATACCCCTTTTGCACGGCAGGCAGAAATATGAAGAAGAAAAGAAAAAAAGTGAACAATTCAGCTGCAGGTCGACCCGTCTGATGCAAGTTTCATTCCTGGCAACTCGTTTTTTTTAATTTCCCGTCAACCGTCGTCGTCGTCGTCAAGTGGAAAACAAACTTCTCGGTCAACGGGAGAGACCTGATCATCATTGCCCTGTTTCTCTCCCCGAGTAGGAAAGCTCTCCCAGGCGCCTCTCAGCAGCAACACCCATCACAGAACTATTCCCGTGTGCGAGGAATGGAGCCACAAACAGCCCGATCGGTGCAGTCCTACAGTCCTACAGACCTACAGTCCTACAGTCCACCACCAACAACAACAACTGGGAAAGGAGGATCAGTCTGTCTGTCTGTCTGCCTGTCTGTCCAGCACATACAGTCACCCGCTCCCTTCGTGACCGACCCGGATCCTGGCGCTGCCTAGTGTGCGTCGAGAGCGCACCGCGCAATCTGACAGCAATGGATGGAACAACCCTCTGGACGCGCAGGCTCTCTCTCTCTCTCTCTCTCTCTCTCTCTCTCTCTCTCTCTCTCTCTCGCACTCTCTCTCTCTCTCTCTCTCTCTCCCTCTCTCTCAGTCTCTCTCGTGCACTCTCTTCCTGTCGCTCTATCTTCTCCTCCTATATTAGCAACGCCTAATATTTCTATGCCATATTGGAAACGGAACGACACCAGATCATTTCCATTTCTGAACGACATAGACTATATATATATAGGCTACTTGGAATGACCCTAAAACAAAAAAAAAGATCAATGGAGGCTGGTTAGTTGAAGCTTGATGCTTTTATAGCCTAGGCTAAATCCAGATTCGTGTGTGTGTGTGTGTGTGTGTGTGTGTGTGTGTGTGTGTGTGTGTGTGTGTGTGTGTGTGTGTGTGTGTGTGTGTGTGTGTGTGTGTGTGTGTGCGCTTGTGTGCGCTTGTGTGCGTGTGCCAGATTCCAGATTGTGCCAGATTCATCTCACCTATAATAGCGTAGGCTACTAGAACCGACCCTCTCCAATATGTGTGACATATTAAGATGAGGTTTTTGTTCTGAACTTTCTCTCTGCTCTGCTACGAGTAAAACCTCCGACGCCTTCCGCACGCGCGCGCACACACACACACACACACACACACACACACACACACACACACACACACACACACACACACACACACACACACACACACACACACACACACACACACACACACACACACGCGCGCGCTAGTGTGTGTAGCAGGGTTGCCAGGTCCGCTTATTATAAGTGACTTAGGGCTTTCCCCCCCTGTAAAGTCCCTTGTAAATATTGGTGGTTGCAGGTGTTTTGGGATTTTTTTCTAAATGTTGTTTAAACCAGTGTTTCTCAAACATTATCAACTCAAGGACCCCCAAATTACTATGTAGGCTATTTGACTGCGGACCCCCACCTGAAAATATTTTATGCCAGGGACCCCCATACAAGATTTGTGTTGTTAAAATGTTTCAATTTTTTTTTTCTCAAATGTTCTTCCAAGATTGTTTTGAAAATCGCAAATCTCACAATGTGCATCACAACGCATTGTGAGCTTGTAGATCTGCTATTTTCTAATGGATCTCTTAATACAAATGCCTAGGCCTGGCTAGTTGGACTTCGGGTTATCTTATTCTTTGTATGATTCTTTGTCTCTGCTACGCTATGTTCTAGCTGACCTTTTTTAGCCTAAAAAACGATCATGCCTGGAGCCTTTTGGTAGTGTAGCCTACTTTCAATTGTTCAGTAGGCCTATACATTTGTATTCGTTATTTGGCCCATATTTTGCCTCAGTGGTGAACTATTCCATCCTTCTTCTTCATCTACTTTCCACCACACTGGATGCCTTACAGCACTTTGCTGCCTCCCACAGGTCAGGTGTATAACACAGATGATATCAAACTGTGCATGCGCCGAGTTACGGCTGCCTGCCTTGCGGCACTTTGTTGCCTCCCACAGGTCGGGAGGGAGTATAAATGTTCGAATCCAGGTTGTGTTGTTATTAGCAGCACACATAGCTCAGCTCAAACAACTTAAACATCAACTTCTCATGGCTGTG
>NC_137603.1:58791602-58821602 GCF_963280865.1 Gymnoscopelus braueri
TGCATTGAGGTGCCCACAAGGTTCAGGTACCCACTGGACCTGTATCCCTTTGACACGTTGTGAGCTTGTAGATCTGCTATTTTCAAATAGCCAGAGTATGGGTCTGTAGTTGTCAATGTACGTTTTGTAATATAAATCAAAATCTAGAAATTAACTATAGTAAAATAAGTGGAGTAAAAAGTACAACATTTGCCTCTGAGATGTAGAGGAGTAGAAGTAAAAGCACTGGAAATTGGAAATACTCCAGTAAAGCGAAAACACCTCATATTTGTACTCAAGTGCAGTACTTGAGTAAATGTACTTAGTTACTTTCCGCCACTGGAAGAGTTGACCTGGAATAAAACCTGTATCGACTGGCTCCACGGATGGTGTGAACATGTTGCCATGGGCGTTGTCCTCACCGCTTGGCGCCTGTTTGCTGTCAATCGAAAGATAAAAAAAGACAGGTTTTATATAAATCAAAGAGGAGAGGAAAAACACGTATCCTTAGTAAAACACAGATCATTTAGACCAGTGGCTCCCAGACTTTAGTTTTTTTTAATCATGACCAGGACAATCTCAAAAGCATTTGAGCCTTTTACCATCTGACCACTTAACCCTTGCATTGTGTTAGAAACTTGCTGACATTTTTGGTGTGGGTCAAATTTGTGCCGTGATTTTACTCAGACCAAAATACAAAAAAATATATAATTTTCATTATTTTTTTCCCCCACCTCATAGCTGACTTGTTATGCATTCATATCCATGTAAACACTTTTAAAAATATTATTTTGGGTTAGTGTAAGGGTTTAATCTTTCAATATATCTCGTTTTCAATTATACAAATGTTAAAATTCACTCATTACATTTCCTATAATGAAGACAATGGATATGATGTTATCTACTGTAGCTAAACTTTAGCTTAAAACTTTATTTTACTCCTAATAGCAAATGCAAATTGAGGACAAGTTTCTCTCTCTCTCAAACATGTAAACATGACAATATTGACAATTTGGAGGGAAATTGTGCCACACTTCTCTACCGGGTCAAATTTGACCCTTAACACCACAGATTTATTTATAGAGACCATCAGAATTAACCAAAATGGTGGGAATTACATTTGTTGTGTTAAAATAGCTGTTTCTGAGGATAACATTAAGCCTTGTTCCAGTAAAGAAATGTAAAGGGTACTTTTTACCTAGTTAAACCTGAAAACGGGTCAAAAATGACCCTGACACAATGGAAGGGTTAATGCGACAGCCGAATGACTGCCGTGTTAAGTGGTCAGATGGGTGGGCCGTGTGCATTTTCAGAGCATGTTTAATGATCAATCAATCCATTGTGTTCCGGCTTGGATCAATGGAACTAACGCTTTAAGTTCCTATTCATCGGTATCACAATGAAAACTCATTTTTCAAGGTTTTAACGAAGATTATTTTTTTGTAGAAGAGAGTTGACACTGGAGCAGCTTGGACAGTTAAAGCCAATTTTTTTTAGGGTGCCAGTACAAGTAGGAGTGACTGAGGTGTCGATGCTACTGCATCTTCCTCAGAGTCCTTAGAAGATTACTATCATTTTTTTACATTTTGTTTTATTCATGGGCCTGGGTTCAATCACAGTGGCTCAAAACAGGTGCTCTTCAGTGGAACAAGTATAGTAATAGAAGCAAAGGAAACCAAAGTTCTGCTTGTGGTGAGGCAGACTAGGGAAAAATGACTGAGGCACTCCGTGTTCAGGTGAAGAAATATAATGATTTATTTTAGCAGATGAGCAAGGCAACAGCTGACCATTTGGGGCCCCATTTGCAATATCCTCATGGCCCACCAGTGGCCCTGCCTCACAGGCTGGGAATCGCTGTATATAACTAAAATACCATCCATCATTAGATGTATGTAAAACTCCTATCATTTGAAATAAGTAAACCACTATCCATCTGTAGATTTAAGTAAAACCCCATTCATTGTTAGTTGTAAAAATATAACCAGTGCTCAACAGTGTGAGTTAGCTTTTGGCTTGATGCACTTGGATCAACAGCATTATAGGTATTATAATGGAAATGATTAATATCCAGTCAGGGTGAAATGTTGTTGATAATTTATTAAGAAGATTCAGGCAGAGTAACAGCATTCACAGCAACAGAGCTCTTGCCTCCATGGCCAGACCTTGGACCCCGTGGGGCGGAAGACCTCCTCAGCACCGATCCCAGACAGTTATTATAGTTCACTCTAACAGCAATGCTGTCCTTGAATGGTCATATTCTACATGAATGCTACACTTCTACAGGCATGCTACTCTTATACACATCATCAATGGTATTGCTGAACCAGCTAGAAAGAGAATATTGTGTAAATAGACAGTGGAACAGTTGTTGCTTAATGACTGCAACAGGAGCTGTGAAAAGACCCCTGCTGTGAGTTTAAACCTCTATGGTTCAAATACAGTTAGATAGAACAGAAACGATTTAGAACAGGTTGGCATTCTAAAATATGCATTTGGTACCTGTACTTTATTCATCCCGAGGGGAAATCAATTATTTAATTAACAGCAGCTCTCATAGAGACATTAATAAAAAACATTATAATAAAAAACATCTAAAATAGGCATCTAAGCATTATAGTCAAACCTACCATATTGAGCGACAGACCAAACACTACTAAGAGTCCAATGGCTTGAATTCAACACCCCCTCCATCCTAATCAGCCTGATCAAGTCAATCAGAGGAGGAGTTGTACAGTCGTATTGCTGCTGAAAATAACTCCTATTATACATGTATAAGGACATATGAGGCATTCACTGACTGAATGGCGGACCCAGTCTGACACACAGAGACATGCTATAGTTCCACCTCTGTGTTTCCAGTTCCCCTGCCCCTCCGTCCAAGTCCAAGTCCAACATTCTCTTCATAATTATCATTTTTTTGGTCAAACTTTCTTTTGTACATGATTCAATTCCCTTTTGACTGGATCTAAACTGTTAATTGTGCTGTGGTACCACAAAGCGTGTTAACTAGAGCTGCTGCACCTGTCAACACAAAAATATAGCCTGTAAACGCTCTATCAGTTGGCCATGATAAAAAAGCCCTCGGCGGCGTTAACGAGTGCCTTGTCCTCTACATCAACAGTTGGAAAAAGAGACTTTTTCTTTTTTTATAGCATCACTTAGCATTGTTTACAGGGAAAAATGAACAACCTGCAGTTTGGACTTCAAGTGTCGTCTCTTCTCTGCGCACCCTTGCTCCGATATTAAGTATTTCAAGTCAAGTCAAACCAAGGCAATTAGAATTGAATAGTGTCAAGGCAAACCTTACAGCACATCATTCACAGGGGAAATATCAGAGGTCTTCAAAGGGAAACAAAATGCATACAACAAAATATACATTTCTATACACCACATAGAAATGACCTCAGAAAAACACTGTCGGTCATTGCAAGTGATTGTTTTTTTTTGGGTGGGGTAGAAAACTAGTTAGATGTCGGAGGAAAAAGTGGAGAGGGTGGGTGCCATCACAATTATAGCACAGCTGGCTTTTCCCAAGGCAGCCTTTAACTTGTGATTACCCCAGGATGTGTTAATTAACTGACAAACAGCCTCAGCGAAGCAACGGGCTCTCGCAGCACTTCTCTTAACTCAGCAACTGGCAGCCTTTACCCACTGAAAAAAAGGCCCTGAGACCTGTCTCGTGTCAGAGAGAGAGAAAGAGAGAGAGAGAGAGAGAGAGAGAGAGAGAGAGCGCTCGTGGCAAAAAAAACCAAGGTTGGATTCTGGAAACGCAGAACACGCTGTTAGAGGGAGTTCAAGTTCATGGGAAAATCAATAAAGAGGTCAGTGATAGAACATACACATCGTAAAGAGACTTGGAAGCATAACCTGAGCAGCATTACTTCAAGGAGCTATACTATGGTGCAGACTCCAACTTAACCACTTAAACCCTTTGTACTTCATTGACCGGGATCTCCAAGGCGTCTCTGCTCGGCCCCCTCCTTTTTTTCCCCTTCTACACCAAATCTCTTTACTGAAAATAGCCACTCTACAAGCCCTTAATTTACAGTTTAGGCATTTATCCAGAGCGACTTACAATAAGCAATTTCAAGTTCAAGTTTATTATGTCCCAAACTGGGCAATTTATGTTACTGTAGATAATAATAAGAAACTCCAAGACACAGTAAACATACATACACAAGACATAAACATAGACATAGACATGATCACAAGATCCAGATAATAATAGCTAATAATAGCTACCTCCCCCTGCATCCATTATTGATGGCACGGTTAACACATACATCAGAACCAATTGTTAGCATATTATCACATGCCCAGAATAGGGACACTTCCTGTAGAGTGCATGATATAAATGTCATTTGCGCCGATATGATGCAATTGCGGCTATGTGACGGTGTGCAGCGCTTCTGAGCTCATGACGGCATCTCCAGCCATGATTGGCTGGATACCGGTAGTAGACTAAAAGAAAACTACAGAAGAAAAGGTCAAGTTCATGTTGATGAGAGGGCCAATATGTTCTTTGAGCCACTCTGTCGTCAACCATGAAACGGCATCACGTCCGCACAGAAACTTGAACCAGTAATCTCTACTCCAACTATGTATAGACAAACACAAATAATCCCTCTCCATCATCACTTATGAGCCACTAGAACAGTAGCCTGAGGCTACGAGCTCAATCCATGGTCTTGAAGGGCGGACCCAAACACAGCCGCCCGGATTTGTGCGTGGCTTCCTATTGCTTCACCAATCTATGTCCCCGCCTCCCCTCCCCTCCCCCCCTCGGCCTGTGCACGGAGCACGCTGACGTCACCAAATTTAGAGCGACGCCCCTCTGCACTCTGATTGGTTAGGAGATAACAAGGTCCAAGACCATCGTTCCTGCATGGCTCCCCCAGGCTTTTTTTCTTTTGTAACAAAAAAAAAAGCCTGGGTTTCCGAGGCTACTAGAACAGTGGTTCTCAACCTTTTCAGGCCGTGACCCCCAAAATAATCATATTTGAACTGGGGACCCCCCATTTAGTTTGACTCCGTTCCACAGATAAATATTGTGAAAACAGCAGATCTACAAGCTCACAACGCCTCGCGAGCTTGTAGATCGGCTATTTTCACAATGTCTGCCTCTTTCTTCTGTTATTTGGGCAATGTTTTAAAGTATAGTTTGTTGATTACTTGTGATGCAGTAATGGTCTTTTTCCTTTTCTTTGTCCCAAAAGTCCTTAAATTGTCACTTCACTATCATCTGGGGACCCCCCCAAAATCATGTGGGGACCCCCCAAGCCATTCTCTCCCCAAGCCATTATCATTTAGCTATATCGTTATACTAAATTGGTTGATGCTGGCTAACATAAAAGTTGTTAGCCTATTGAAAATACCAACCGGATGTGTCCCAAGTAGTTTGCCTTGTCTCCAAATGCAACATGTGAGTGTTCGTATGAAGCAGCATGAGCTATTCTGTAAATGTTGTGAGCTGTCATTGTTTAATTTACCATCGTCGTCATCATCATCCTTATCCTGCTTTCCATAGTTTTCTGCATCATTTAATCACAATCATCCTTCATCAGTATTGTGGTAATCATCATCACCTTCATCATACAATTTACCGTGTAGGTGTTTAGCAGACACTCTTGTACGACAGCGGGTTGGAGTAAAATGGCATGAACCCTAATCAACCAAGAACAGAGTAAGTGGTTGAGTAATTAGAGTGGAAAGAAAAAAAGTGCCACAAAGTAATTATGATAAACGTTAGACATCAAAGATCACATTTATCCGAATAACGTACATGGCATCTTAGCATCTGTGAACAAGCAAGTGACATACTGTAGCCTACATCTATTTAACCCATTAAGGAACGCATCTGCGTGTCATTTTTAGATTCCTTTGGCTATTCAAAAATGGCAGATACACAAGCTCATAGCGCGGGCGCGGCACCGAGTTACCGCGCTATGAGCTTGTAGATCAGCTATTTGTTTTTGTGAATATATGTGCAAATGTTTGAATAATATATATATTTTTAAAGCAAACATTTGTAACTCAAATCTTTGCTTCTGGGGATTTTTTTTTCTTTTTTTTTGCTATATATCAGTGGTTCTTAAACCTTTTCATATCAAGGACCTCCCAAAATATGTATTTGGCCACGGACCCCCATCTGAAAATATTTTGTTCCAGGGACGCAAAGAAGCAAAGATTTGAGTAAAAAATATATATATTTCAAAATGTGCACACATTTCACAATTATTTTCAAAAATAAAATTCAGATCTACAAGCTCATAGCGCTATGAGCATGTAGATCTGCTATTTTAGAATAGCCCAAAGAAATCTTAAAATGACACTGATGCGTCCCCAGTCTTAATGGGTTAAACTAGTCCATATCCGGGGATGCGCGGGCCCAACTCTGCAGACTTGGGACCATGACGACAGATACCATAGTCTCTGCCAAAAATGCAAATGAACGGCTTAAATTTGGGAAATGTGAAAAATCTGCTTTGTCAGTCACTTCATATGCCAGTAGTCAATGCCCATGTGCAATTTCAGATCGATTTGTCAACCCTCTAAGGAGACGAATATATGAGGACAGAGTGACTGGCACAATAGCTTTCTAAATAACTAACTTAACTAGAATGTTTCTGAGATGTATTTTTACAGTCCATGATTCTGATTGGCTGGGTAAATTGGTGAATTTGCCTTCAGGTTGCCTGAAATACTGGATAAACACACTCTGCATGTACAGTATCACTGCGCCAACATCTTATTTACAATATTCCCTCCATGGACGTATTACCGTTTGCAATTTTGCGTTTCATAATTCAAGGTCATGAGGCATGCTCCTTTTGGTCCTGTGTGCAAGGATTTACAAATCAATTTTCAAACAAAGCCGAGACTGTCAAAGTAATCACAAAGACTACTTTCTTGCAGAGATTATTGTTGTAGTGTGAAATTGTTATTAAACACTGTTTTATTTGGGATACAGTATGTCTCCAAAGAGGGTCAGAAGCCATCCACTCTGTGTCAGGCATCCTACACCAACTAGCGTTGTAAAATCCAATTCAAACCATTATGGCTTCTTGTGGCTCATTGCGTGAATCTAAACAGGCAACACGTGTCAAACTCGTTAACATGTCTTTAAAGTGTTTCAACCGGCCAGCCAAATGGGTTATCAGTATAACACTGCTAGCGATATTGTACTAATTCCGTATCCGTATTCATGAGGTAAATGTGTATCTTCCAAAATCATAACTCGATCCTTCACCCAAATAAATAACTTAATTAAAAGCACACATGTAGTTGCTGCGCTTAGGCTTTGCAGGGGAGTTGGAAGAGCCTGAGGTGAGGTTTCAGACTGCAGAGGAAGATGGGGAGCAGCGGTGTAAAGTAACTACCGGTAAGTACATTTACTGTACATTTACTCTACTGTACTTAAGTACAATTTTGAGGAACTTTTACTTTATTACCGGAGTATTTCCAATTGTCTATCCTTTTACTTCTACTCCACTACATCTCAGAGGCAAATAGTATGCTTTACTCCACAACAATTATTTGAAAACTTTAGTTACTAGTTACTTTGCAGATATAAATATATTACATTATAAAACATATATTAACCACTTTAGCCCTATTTTATACCTAGGCTATTTGAAAAAGCTGATCTACAAGCTCAGCTCAGCTTTGAGCTCGTTAACATCAGAGTCAGAGTACTTCTAATTTGCAGTATTGATACTTTTACTTAAGTAAAACATTTGAGTACTTTTTCCACCACTGATGGGGAGTGAGTCTGCAGTCCTGAATGAGGGGGTGGGGGGGAGGGGGGGGGGGGGGTCAGAGGTTGGATGAGGAGCTGGTCAGAGAGACTGGTGCTTTGGATGAGGAGCTGGGCAGACTCTTTGGCCAGGAAGGAAGGACGCTGTTGCACAGTGCAAACCTACTTCCTTGCCTACTTGTTGTTAACTAGTTGTACGAACTCTTGTTTTATTGTTTTATTGGATCTTGTTTATTCGATACACTTATTTGTTTTAGCTCGTGCTCATTTGATTTTCCTATTTGTCTCATCTGTTTAAGAAAGTAGGTATTGATATATTGCACTTTTACCTTAGCGCTAAGGATACTCTTAGTTGCTTGTTTTAGAAGAGAATGCACTTATGACTTCTGGTGATTAGCAGTTTCGTTCCCTACCTATGTTGAATGCACTTATTTTAAGTCGCTTTGGATAAAAGCGTCTGCTAAATGACTGTAATGTAATGTACAGCACAGCTTCTCAACCAGTGGTTCATGGACAGTGGTGGCATAATTGCTGGTGGTCAATGGGAAATTGTTGTGAAATGTATTTAAAAAAGAAAGAAGGTTTAAATACTATTTTGTAAGTCCATAAAATGTTTGGAGTAAATGTATAACTAATAGTAGTGTGAGGGAAAAAAAGATTGAAATACTTGGTATACTTCTTTGTGCATTGTTGCACAATTAGACGATCTACAAGTTAACCAGTGCGCAAATAAGTATAAATCCACCTTTTTAGACCAGTAATGTAAAATATTCAAATAGAAATGTTTGTGTTATGCTGGATAGATGGGTAGATGGAAGGATGGAAGGATGGAAGGATGGAAGGATGGAAGGATGGAAGGATGTTGGGAGGCAGTATTAATTTTGACAGCAAAGTTTCATGTTTTAGTCATAGTCTTTTGAATAAAAAATGTTTTGGTCATATTTTAGTCCTCTGAAATGTTTTAGTTTTAGTCTAGTTTTAGTTGACTAAATATCAATATTTTAGTCAATTAAATCTGCTGTTTCTTTAGTTGACTAAAATGTATTTTGGCGGACCATGTTGCCGTCGTAAAGCCTGATTAGTCGAAAACAGCCGATCGGCTATCTTGCCTGCTATTTCCGGAGTGCGACACCAAGCATAACATGACTTGTCTTAGTTCTACTGGATCTCTTCTCCACTAGTCCCTCCATAACATTTTAGTCTAGTTTCTATTTGTTGACGAAATTGTGAATATATTTAGTCATATTTTTAGTCATCATAGCTTAGTTTTTATTTAGTTTTCGTCGGTGAAACCAACATTTTTCGTCCCAGTTTTACTCGACAAAATGAACCCTGTTGGGAGGTGGGATGCGGTAGTCCTTAGGATCGAGAGCCACTTCATTGAAGGTCAGCTGACTGTCCAGGCTGTGGTCTTACACCTGCATTAGGCTACTATTCATGATTTATTTTTTCTGGAGCCAAGGTATGGCACCTGCCATACCCAGTTGACGCCCCTGCTGCAGGGGGTAAGACTTCCCAATGGAAGAAAAGAGAAGCTCAGTCTGTCTACGATCAGCTCATCATCGCCATCATCATCATGATGAGCCTTACTCTCCTCTTTCACAGTTATCACCGTAGGAATGAGCTCCACGCTGCCACCGCGCCCCAGCAGCCTTTATACCTCTAAACAATAAATGGTAATGACGTTCAGCCTGACCTTGCCGTGTCACCACCGACACCATTAGACTTGCTGAGAGACGAGGAGAGAGCACTGGCTTTTTCTCCCCGAGGCGAATCTAACTTCATCTTAATCACCTCTATTAAAAAAAGAAGGGGGGGGAAAAAGAGTGAACAGAAAAGGAGCACTTTCCTTCGTTAAGGCAAGTCATTGCGTTTCAAACGCGAAGAGAAAGCTTTGCCCTATTATCTCAGTGTTATCTCGCATGGATAAAAATGTCATTTCATAACCTTGCATTTCTCTCTCTCTCTCTCTCCCTCTCTCTCCCTCTGTGACACCTCGTCTCGACTGAAATCCCCCAACTTCTTTCATCCTGCATTCCACCGGTGTGTTGTCAGCAGATGGAATACAGGCGGTGATGTGATGTGATCAGACGGTGTGAGACCTGGACAGAATCTTTTGGTCACAGATTTCCTTCGGAGAGGTATTAGGGCTGTAATAAAAAAGACAAACCTCCGCAACACGTCTGCACAAACAGGGCGTTGAGAAAGCAATATTATACACGGTGCTAGTCGACACGGTAAAATCCCCAATGTTAATTTAACTCGAATAGAGTGTAAAAAAACTGGTCCCAGGTGTATCTTTCTGCATAGAAATACCTCTTTCCTCCATGCTCTCCCATCCACTGATGGAGGGAACACATTCCTTGTTCAATCAGAAATGAATTGTTTGGTGGCCAATTTGATTAAAAATGAATGTGCCCAGAAATATAATTGCATATAGAATACCCCTGAATCTTCTCTCCTGCTCCTACCCTAAGCTAATCTCTCTCTCTCTCTCTCTCTCTCTCTCTCTCTCTCTCTCTCTCTCTCTCTCTCTCTCTCTCTCTCTCTCTCTCTCTCTGTTCCTGACAGACCACATTTGGAGACAAAAATGTCCCCAAAAGTTCGCATAAACAGCGTGTGTGTGTGTGTGTGTGTGTGTGTGTGTGTGTGTGTGTGTGTGTGTGTGTGCTCGCGCGCATGTGTGTCATGCCTACTACTAAATTTAGACTACATATCCTCTGCTCTTGTCATCTGAAGCAGATTCGGTTCCTTTTCCTCTGACTTACAAAGGGTTCAAAGCCAGCTGTTCTGTGACAGGACAGAAGCAGCAATGCTCAGAACTCCCCAGCATTAAGGCACAGCTCTGCAGTTCCTCTCACTGCACTGTAAATGAATACGCTGTATCGCCTCGCGTGTCACTTCCAATGTGTGTGTGACTCCTGGTGTCATCAGCAAACTGCAGGCTGCCATGGAGATGATGACGGTAGCAATGCCTTTGTCCAAATGAATGTGTGTAAAGTATGCATGCGTGTGCATGCATGTATATGTGCATGTATGCGCGCACGCATGTGTGTACGTGTATGTGGGTGCGTGTGTGTGTGAGTGAGAGTGTGCGTGTGTATGTGCGTGAGTGTATGTGTTGTATTTTTTATCTATCGTCAGTACAACTGCAGGGTGCATACTCCTTAAGCTCTTTTTTAAATTATATATTTGTGCCAATTGCCTATGTAATCCTGGGCGCTACTCTCCCTCTGCCAGCCTAGGGAGTGCCCAGAACTGAGCTAATGCTTCCTTCAACGCGTGAGGAGCTAGCAAGCCGCTTCTTATCATCTGACAGGGGGGGAGTTTCACCAGTTGGACGTAGTGTGTGGAAGGAACACGTTATTCCAACCAGTTCCATTCCCCTCCATCAGGCGCCCCGGCTGACCAGGGGGAGGCAGTATAGAGACCAGGATTACTGCATGTTTTTTTGTGAGGGTATACTACCTACCCTGGGGGACACAGGGAGAACATACAAACTCCACACAGAAAGGCCCTTTCGCCAACCCCACCTAGGGGCACTGATGACGCAGAGGAGAGAACACGCCCACAGCGTCCCCGGCGGCAATAAAACCCATGACCTTCTAGCTGTGAGGCAACAGCGCTACCGACTGCGCCACTGTACCCCACTCCTTAAGCTCTTATAAGCTCTATACAGTCAGTCGTATGCTTGGCCAATAAAAGCCATTATGTTACTGTAAGTTTTGTGAAATTTGTGTGGCATTTTGCGTAACGTTTCTTTCATGACAATTATTATGTGGACATGCACCCACGTACCAATTTTAATATAAAAGGAGATGATGACATGCCCAGAATAGGGATGCCAGGGTTCATATCGTTGACTCATCTTTGCATAAAGAACACCATATATATGCAATGTAAACACCAGGCAATCGGCTTGAACTATGCTTCTTTGCACTGTATTATCACCTTATTGAAAGAATCCAGAAATAGACAGCCAGCTGCATTCTGATGGAGTGAAGTGATTCTGACCTTATCAAATTCACCTACTGTAAGCCTGTAATTCAACTCCACGTGTAATGCAACTAACTAAATAACATGAACATATGGCAGTGTTGCTGGAGCATGCGTTGCCTCCAGTGGTGGATAAAGTACTCAAATACTTTACTTAAGTAAAAGTATCAATACTGCAATGCAGAAGTACTCTGTTACAAGTAAAAGTCCGGAATTCAAAATGTACTTGAGTAAAAGTACAAAAGTATTGGTATCAAAATGTACTTAAAGTACCAAAAGTAAAAGTACCATCAAATGTTTGAAAAGCCGATTTTTGTAGATTGGCTATTTTCAAATAGCCTAGGTATAAAATAAGGCTAAAATTATTAATGTATGTTTTATAATGTAATACATTATATCTGCAAAGTAATTAGCAACTAAAGTTTTCAAATAATTGTAATGTAGTAAAAGTAAAATATTTGCCAATTTGACAATTGGAAATTACTAAAGTAAAAGTACCTCAAAATTGCACTTAAGTACCGTACTTGAGTAAATGTACTTAGTTACTTTACACCACTTGTTGCCTCCAAGTCGGAGCTCTTCCTCCTCCTCATCCTCCTCCTCTTCCTCAAACCCTGTCCTCCTACGAGAGGCTCTCTGTGGAAGAAATGGAGAGGAGGGCGAGAGAGGAGCGGAGAAAGACAATGAGAGCAATGTTGTTGTGTGAGAGAAGAGAGAGAGAGAGAGAGAGAGAGAGAGAGAGAGAGAGAGAGAGAGAGAGAGAGAGAGAGAGAGAGAGAGAGAGAGAGAGAGAGAGAGAGAGAGAGAGAGGAAAGGGAGAGAGGGAGAGAGGGAGGAGAAAGAGGGGGAGAGAGGGAGAGAGGAGAAAGAGGAATGGGCAGGGAAAGAGACAGAGAGGGGTAGAGAATGTAGGGAGATAGATCGAGTGAGAATAAGAATGAGAAATGGCAAGAAATAGGAGGGGAGAGAGAGAGAGAGAAAGAGAGAGAGCCAAGAGGAGACTCACCCTTGTATTTATTGTGAGTGAAGACCCTGTGATTACTGACGTTTGTTATCTGAGTGGAAACAAAACCAGCAGGCTGCTCCCTGCTGCACACACACACACACACACACACACACACACACACACACGAACGCACGCACACACACGCACACGCGAACGCACACACACACACACACACGCACACGCGAACGCACACACACACGCACACGTGCACGTGCACGTACACACACACACACACACACACACACACACACACACACACACATGGACGTGGACGCGGACGCATACACACACACACACACACACACACACACACCCATACACACACACACACACACGCACACCGACACCCTGTCCACACAATATGTTGTAATCTGCCTCGCAGCTAAACCACATAATTTGCTTCCCATTGCTTGATTCAAGCTCCATCGTTGTACGGTGTAGCGCGCGTCCCAAAAAAAGGTCAGATCTACAAGCTCACAGCACATGGCGGACGCCATGGGTTGTTGTGAGCTTGTAGATCCAACTATTTAACGGCACACAACATAGTTGCACGACAAAGTTAAATCGGGCTTAATTCGTCCCACGTCTATCTACATCTCTTATCTTCTCTTTATTTGAACCCATTAAAACCGGGAAAGCAACGGTATCATTTTAAATGTTTACGTTGGCTATTAAAAAATAGCAGATCCACAAGCTTTCAGTGCATCACTTTGTGCCGCGCTGTGAGCTTGTACATCTAAAAGAAAAATACATTTTTGGAAAATCTTGAAAATGTTTCAATTTTTTTGTAATAATAATATTTTTTTTAACACAAATCTTGTCTTCTGGGGGTCCCTGGCACAAAACATTTTCAGATGGGGGTCCGCTGCCAAATATATATCATTTTGGGGGTCCAGGGCACGAAAAGGTGTGAGAACTACTGATTTAGAAGGCATTTGTAGAATCGGCCTTAGGTCTTAATGGGGTAACTATAACTCTCTCTCTGTCTCTTTGTCTCTCTGTCTCTCTCTCTCTCTCTCTCTGTCACTCTTGTTTAATTTTTAGGGGATTTTCTTTTGGCTTGTTCCTGCAGTCACAGAGATGTCTTATCTGACATAGTTGATGGTAGCTATTCGCTGAGAAAGATGATCAGCAACTTGGAAATGAACCGCCCCACCCCTCCCCTCCCTCCCCTCCCTCCCCCGGGGGCTTACTACAGTACAACGGTGTGAAATTGGACACCGTGGATGTGCTCCGTCGATCCTAATCATCACATCGGTGTCACCGTTGTGTCCTGTCGCTTGTAGTTTCCCCCCGCGGCGACTCGAGATCTCCGATTCGATCTGCTGACGTGCCAGCGTGTCAAGTCGTCGCTCTGAAGGGGGGTTGAGGTCGACGGGTCAGAAACGGCGGAGGCGGACTGGCTTCCTGTTTTGAATTTGCAGTTATTGATCAACCTCAGGCCTGTGAAAGGCAAAGGCATTCGCTGCCCTGGTCGTTATATCCACACGTACCGCTGTGGCGTGGGTTGTTATTCAGCTAACGACCGTGTGGTAAATGTCAGCCGCTGTGCTTTATTCTGCCGCGTCTCTGTACCGTGACATTAAATCACAAATGCCTTAAACCACATGAACCCTGGCTGGCGTCCCTATATTCCGGGGGGTGCACATTCGGTGAAAGTAGCAGATCTACTATAGCTCGGCTTGTGAGCTTGTAGATCGGCTATTTTTGGGGGAAAGATTTGGTTTAAAGGAGGGAAAAGGAGCGGACCGTGTTGAGCCCTGGGGGACACCGGTCAACTAAGTATACTGTTGTGGGGTGTCAGGGGTTAAAGCTGAAGATCTATTTTTGATCATTTCAATGCCTGAGAACTGTATGTTTTGATGGTTATTACTTGAACCAATCTCTTTGGTGTCCATCTTTTAGGTATGTCATTACATGAACATTTAGATTTGTTGCCCCCTTAAAAACAAACTAACAAAAAAAGGCTGATCTACAAGCACACAATGGGTCGTGATGCGACGCGTTGAGCTTGTAGGTCGTATATTTTCGCCGCACAGTATAAAAAGTATAAAATAGGAGTCAACCACATGAACACTTCAGCAAAAATAGCACATACAAGCTCACAAGTAATTGTAGCCTTGTAGATCGGCTATTTTCAGCCAAGATATTAGACAGGGGGGGGGGGGGGGGGGGGGGCTGGCCTAATATAGAGCCCTGGAGCACCCCGGACAACGAAGCACAGTATATATGGTTAACTTTGTGTTACTGTTGTTTTCCCCTTCTTTCCAAAGTATGTCATCATAATCCAAAGCAAAGTAATCTTAAATCCCACCCTCGGAGCGCTCCAGAATATATGTTACTGCTCTTTAGGCAGACATAATTGAGGAGAAGTCTTATTGCTTTGCCCTGCATGAGATTTGCTGAGTGTTTGCATTTGGAAGCCCCATCAGCTCTCTGGAGTCCCACGTGACCCCCCCCCCCTACTACTAATGGGGCATACCACTTCTACCGGGGTCCTCTCCGAAAGTGCCTGGATCTGCAAAAAAACAACACAGTGCCTCCAGCCCAACCATACATCATGTCCAGCACTCAATCTACGAGGTGTCTGACTTTAGTCTGTTCACACGCGGAGCCAAAAATATTTGAAATGTAACCAGGGTGCGCTGTGAGACCGGATAGGAGTAGGAGGAGAGGGAGGACATATCTCACAGTAAAGTCATAGTTGTAGTGCTCCCTACTTCTTTGTACCAGGAATCTCGAGAAAAAAAAAGCCGATCTACAAGCTCACAGTGCATCGGATGGTGACACGTTGTGAGCTTGTATAGGCTATTTTTTAATAATACAAAATTTAAGTATGACCCATTTTGCCACGTCAGGAGCCCGTGGCGCAGCGGCCACAGCCACGTTGCTTCAATCCTCACCAGTGTTGTATTGGTGATTTTGTTAGTGGTGGGATGCTATTTTAAAGACGTCACGCGCACGTCGCTTAACACCTACACTACAGGTCACACAATAAACAATTGATATGCATCTAGAGTTATTCCTATGTTAATTCATGCTGGTGTGACACCCGGCAGTCAGTAAACTTTGTTGAGGTGTGAATTAAGGGTTGTTTTAAATCGATGTGTCATGCATGTGCGTGCACGTGCTCCTGCTCAAAAAAGGGGTTGCACAGCGTGTTACTGTGTCCCATGACCAATGCATCTCTGATCCTCACCAAACATGGTACAAATGCTGTTCGGTGTCTGCCATGAGAACAGTCACACCATAAAACATAATTGCACCCACACGAGGCGCTCCAGCTGCGTTACAGCAGTGTTTTACAGTTCAAATAGAAAATAACTTGGTGATCAACGTAATATAGGACTGGATTTGAAGGCCGCGTAGCTTTGACCCCAGGGTTAATGTGGTTAACATACTATGACGGCCGAGAAGTGCAACGCCTCGAGTCGGGATCGAACCTTCGATCCACGGCGCACTAGTCTGGCCAACAACCCCCTGTGCCAAGAAAACTTTCTCCCTCAGCTATGATACATTTCTAATGTTCTTTTTTTGGTCATATTATCTAACATAAATATCAAACATTATAACAACATTATAAGTAGACAGTCTATATTTCTAAAAAGGAAATGCATGTGCATACAGCATACAGCCTGACCAAAAGCAAGGATAAAACATATCCCCACCAGCCATAATAATGAATGACCGGAGAGAGGGGTATCAAAAGCAGAGGCATGGGGCCATTTCCCAAACAAATCCAACCCTGGTTGTAATAACGAAAAGTGCTGTAACTTAAAGGAGTAGTTCACCCAAAAAATTACTTATTTTCTATCAATTACACACCCCATGAGGCATTGAATTCATGGAGATTTTTTAGTTTTTGTCGCATTCCTAAGACAATAATTTGATGACTGGCAGAAAGATGCTAATCAAAGTATCCGGTAGGAGACTCAAAGTAGACTCTTTGAGTCTCCTACCGGAAATACACCCGGTCATCAAATCATTGGCTCAGGAATGTGTCAAAAACATACACATCTGCTTGAAATTAGTGCTTCATGGGGTGTGTAATTGATAGAAAATAAGAAATTTTTGGGGTGAATTACTCCTTTAAAGGATCAAACTAACATCAATACAGTGTCTGTATTCAAAGCCTTGACCATTTATATATAAACAGACCATTTTCCCATTAATGATTTTGAGTTTGTTTCCTTTTTCCTACATCATTAAAATGTTACTCACAATAATAGAGTCAATGTCGGCTAAACATCATAACGAGGCTAATTCAGTATTTTCACATAATTTGAATTGTGTTCATACATTAATCTTTTTTTCAGGGACTTTTTGTAGATAAACATTTCAAATTAATCCATGATTTTTAAACGATTATATAACTTTGACAAAAAGCAACCACACAATATTTAATGGATTTCGATTTCAAGCAAAGGCTCTGCAAATTGAGTCTTTAACCATGCTACGATGAGGGATTTATTTATTTTTTCCTCCCAACTAAACAGTGAGCCTTGGATCATTTCTGACATTGCTCTCTACAAAGTAACGGAACTTAATATTTAAATGCATATGATGTAACCCTCTTCAAAGAGCACCTGATTCCAGTTTCACATAATAACAGATGAACCTGCTTTGGAAAAAGGTTCACTATAATATCACATAATGGGCAGTGGTGTAAAGTAACATTAAGTACATTTACTCAAGTACTGTACGTAAGTACAATTTTGAGGTATTTTTTACTTTACTGAAGTATTTACAATTTTCAGTACTTTTACTACTCCACTACAGCTCGGATCCAATTTTTTTTTTTTTTACTCCACTACAATTATTAAAAAACTTTAGTTACTTTCTAGATTTTGAGAATTATTGCAAAACATACATTACCCACTTCAGCCCTATATACATTTCGGCCATTTGAAAATAGCCGATCTACAAGCTCACAATGTGTCGCCTTGCGACGCATTGTGAGCTTGTAGATCGGCTATTTTCAACATATTCTTTTTGTTGAAAACTTTAAATTCTGCATAATAAACTTTTACTTTTGGGGCACGGTGGCGCAGTCGGTAGCGCTGTCGCCTCACAGCTAGAAGGTCCTGGGTTCGATTCCCGCCGGGGACGCTGTGGGCACTGGGGGCGTGTCTTCTCCTCCGCGTCATCAGCGCCCATACCCTAGGTGGGGTTGGCGAAAGGGCCTACTCTGTGTGGAGTTTGCATGTTCTCCCCGTGTCTCCTAGGGTAGTTAATACCCTCACAAAAACATGTAGTAATCCTGGTCACTATACCGCCTCCCCCATGACAGCCGGGGCGCCTGATGGAGGGGAAGGGAACTGGTTGGAATAACGTGTTCCTTCCACGCGCTACGTCCAACCAGGGAAACTCCCCCCTGTCAGGTGACAAGAAGGTCAGTTGGCTCTCATGCCTGAAGGAAGCATGAGCTCGGCCCTGGCCTCCCTACTGTGGGGTGACAGGTGTAATACTGGTGTAGGGCTGGTGTAGTGCCCAGGATCACTTAGGAAATTGGCACCGGGTGAAAAAAATGGGTTACAAAAATCACGGGATAAAAATTATTTAAAAAAAAACTTTTACTTTTGGTATAGCCTACTTAAAGTACATTTTGATGCCAATACTTTTGTACTTTTACTAAAGTAAATTCTGAATACCAGACTTGTCCTTGTAACAGAGTATTTCCACATTGCGGTATTGATACTTTTACTAAAGTAAAAAAGTGTGAGTACTTTTTCCACCACTGCGTATGGGTATATATTCCATTGCCGTACACAATGTTTCTAATGTTTCCATGGTAAGACTTTGTTACTGTTCTTATTTTGTTTCTGACTGTACGGTACTTTTGGTCTTGTGAGCCACTCTGCTGAACCCCCCCCCCCCCCCGACCCCCCTCTCCTAGTGCTTTTGAGTGTTTCTGTTCTGCCTTCAAAAACCTAAAGGCACTGTGGCGTGTAAACACCGCTAGGCCTGAGAATCACACACAAGGAAACGTCTTTGTTCAGAGACAGAGCACTATATAGACCGCTGCACCGCAGCACCTCCAACTCAACAGGTCTCTCCCGGTGCCTTTTGAAGTAGTTCTACTGATGTTAGCCTTCAAAACAACATTTGATGTGACGAGAGGGACTTGACTAAAGAAGAGACACATCAAGACACGTGGAACTCGAACAAGGAACCGCTGCATTTATAGTGTGTGCACCCAGGCAATGCATCGCGACACCTTAACACATGACACGTTTCTCAAAGCACTTTTGATGTTACACTGAATGCTAGGTTTCAAAAGGTATACTCGTGGGGCAATCTCGATTGATGTCCTTCTGCTCAACCATACTATATTCTTTCTTTCTTTCTTTCTTTCTTTCTTTCTGTCTTTCTTTCTTTCTTTCTTTCTTTCTTTCTTTCTTTCTTTCTTTGACATATTGTACTGTAGGCGACAACTATGGTCATTTTTGATGAATTAGTATTTTTTCCTATGAATGGAAATGTCGACTATATACTTTTCTATTTCTGTGGTGTGAAGTATAAAGTATAAAAAAGTCACTTTTTAGCTGATGAAGCAGAATGATCAGTGCCAACAGTCAGCAGAAAGTCAGAGTGTCTTGTTCTGTTGATGTATGTGTTGTATCAGGTTGAAACGCTCTTGGAGATCACATACTGTACCGTACGTACACTTCCACTTCCGTCTCTGGGGCTCAGTGTGTTGACTTGAGCATATGGCTGGAGATTTGGAGATTGCTCAAAGTTCAAGACCCCTGTCAAGAATTGGCTCCCAAAAGCCAAGTCGATGAACTCAGCGGTCTTGTCTGTTCTTTGTGCCGCCATGCCAAGCTGCTGAACTGAAATCTGTTGTTATTTGATGTAAACATTGAAATCCTTGAGTTTATTACATTTTGCAAACACTGAAAGAGGCAAGAAATGCGAGCCAGGTTACCGTAACTTGATTTAAAGCCTGATTTATACTTGCTCGAGCACCAGTGTCACGCGCCAAAATATCTACAAGCTCTCTATACAGTAGAGCTTGGATATGGGCACTCATAATATTTTATTTTATGATCTTTATCTCATGTGATCAACACCGATCTGTCCGATTTCCCATATTCCATCCTCATTGGCTAAGGTTGGCTTCCAAAGTTTGCAGGATTGGTCCGTTTTGAACAAAATGCCTCAAAGTATGCACGCAGCTTGCAATTTCCGTGAAATTTCCCACGCACATTCCCACTAGGCCCTTTTCACATTGGCCTATTATAGCGCCACCAGGAGGCCACAATAACGTACCTGACCTGGTAAATTATTTTTATTTTATTTTATTTTATTTTATTTTATTTTATTTTATTTTATTTTATTTTATTTTATTTTATTTTATTTTATTTTATTTTATTTTATTTTATTTTATTTTATTTTATTTTATTTTATTTTATTTTATTTTATTTTATTTTATTTTATTTTATTTTATTTTTATTTTTTATTTTTTTATGCGGTACATGTTACTGTGCATTTCACACATGGGTAAAGATTATCCTTGCCATTGAACTCATCCTAAGTATTAGGAGCAGTGGGGAAGTGCAATTAACATGGCACCCAGGGAGAAGCTAGGCGTTAGTCTTGCTCAGGGACTCTTCGACATATAGATTGGGCGGACCAGGGACCTTCTGATTCCCAGACAGCCTCTCTACCCGCTCGGCTATGGCCTCAAGATTAGATATTCTAGCCAACCGAGAGGAGCAATATCATTCTTTTTAAAGGCAATCTATCATTTTTCTCAATAACCTTTTAAAGCTGCATAATGTCACTCATTGCCGTTTTGCGCTGAGACTTCTACAAGCCCTCTGCTGTGCATTTTAAACGATTTGAAGAAAGAAAAAAAACATTGTACTTCCAATTTGGTTTGCAGATGTGTCTGAGAAAAGCTTAAAATCATTCTAATCTGCACTCCTCTTAAAGCCAAGTATACTTTTATCGGATCTAATGTTTTGTTTCATAAGGACCGTAATCAGAATATGGATTCTTTCTTGAGAATGATTATAAGTCCCATATATTTAAGTACCTCCTTCACTCAGCTGCAAACTCTAATTCCACTGAGAGGTGTTCACTTCAATACATATCATTCCCATGTACAGATCTATATTGAAATCAACTAGATCGAACAATGCAAGTTGGGAACGCATGCCTCTCCGGTTATTCAATACCATTGCACTCGTTGAACCCGTCTGTCTCTGTGTCCCTTTTCTGCTCATACGGTATATGGAGATCTCTGTATCTGTCTGTGTTCGTTTCATGATGATATATGGAGTTCCGTGTCAGTTCCATGCCCAAATATGCAACCCAGGCCAGTCTAGGAAGTCAGTACTATGACCTCATATTGATTACAGTTGTAGAGGTTTCTACTGCTTCGATATTTAAGATTATTTATTGTTTACTAAAGGTAATCCTTAGATGCTGATTCTTTGTGATTGCCACAAGTGAAGGTGGGAGTTGAGAATGAGTTCTTCTTGGGTTAGGTTATAAGGCTAACCTATTCTTCTTTGTCCTGGGTATGGGATATCCGGTGAACTCGGCCTTTCGTTAAGTCACGTCCGGAAGGGAACGGTGTGTCGTGACTCATTGACCGTTCCCCTTTTTATTGTCTTTGTCTACACCTCCACCAGACCTCATCGTCTGTGAGATTCTATGAGACTCTATAAGAGTGAAGTATCTCGCTCTCAAGTATCTAACTCTCAGTCTAAATAATTACCTGACTTTTGGCTCCCTCCATTACTGTGTCATGGTAGTCTGTGAAAGAAAAAATATGTAAATAAGAATATAAAACTACAAATGAACTCAATCCACAAGTGTCCTTCCCATGTCGTTTCCCTTTCATTTGCTGCAGCTGAGGTAATTGCTTTTGTACTGAACATGTAGAAGTGGTTGTATGTTTGTGATCATCTCTTCAGTTCAGTTGAGTGTGAAAAATGAAGCGCACTGGTTGGCAGTCTATGATGGATGAATGGTTTTGTTGTCGATTGTGTTCAGTTGGAGATGCCTTTAAAACGTTCACAGTCAATGCACTTGCTTCGGGCCTCGTCTATCCCAGCCTGGTCGATCCTCATCCTCCAAATATAAATCAGCCCCTTGTGGAACAGAGAGATTTGGAGAAGCTACATCTGGCTCCATCCATTAAGTCAGACTTTAATTTCAAACATTATACTTTATATACTTATATACAACGGGGCCGGTAGTCCCCTGGGGCTCTATTCTTGTCCCCCTGCTTTTCCCCCTCTACACCAAATCTGTTCACCCAGAACTATAGCAGATCATGCAGTTAACTTTAAGAGATTTCAACTTGGCTTTTTGGAAGCTGAGCAGTATACGGCCCTTTAAGTCACATGATATTGTATATCCTTTGGATGTGGTACATCTGGACTCAAGCAGGCAGTATTTTGACATGAAACAAACCTTAACGAAGACCAAAACATTACCCTAACCTTAACCAAAATAACGTTGCCATATTTCTTATAAGTAACAAATTGACAAATGTGCAGTTTAGTTTTCATATCGATGTTACCAGACCCATAGATTGCGAGAGTTAAGACACGCTTTGATATCACCGCAAAGTGGGCCGCTATGGGCTATAGTTCCAAACATTGGAACTTCCTCATTGGGCGTTTCCGCATTCCATTCTTACAATGGGAGTCAACGCTATAGTGTCGTCACTCTCATATTAGACCACGCTGGATGTTACCAACACAGGAGTAGCTGCTACCTTGTTGGCAGCTACTTCATGGGATACAAATAAGGAACTTTATGTCTTCAATTGGATCCCCATTAGCTTAACATTAAAAAAATGGCAGGATGGTTGGCGTGACAACCTGCTAAGCTGCTCAGAAGCTCAGCTTGGTAAGTTAAAGGGATGACTTCACCCTGCTGACTGGAGATCAGTTTGTATAGTCCCTGACTAGACTCTGAATCTGTCAGTCACCAACAGGTATAGGCAAAATCTCTCTCTCTCTCTCTCTCTCTCTCTCTCTCTCTCTCTCTCTCTCTCTCTCTCTCTCTCTCTCTCTCTCTCTCTCCCTCTCTCTCTCTCTCTCTCCCCCCCAGTGTTGCCAGATTCTGTGAGAGAAACAAGCAACCAGGTCTAGGAAAACTAGCCCAAAATAAGCGACTATGGGCCACATGAGCACTTTAACATATACATCAGCTATTTGAAAATAGCAGATCTACAAGCTCACAACGCGTCGCATCGCCACACGTTGTGAGCTTGTAGATCGTCTATTTTCAAATAAAATCTTGCGGGGAAATTATGATAAGCAGGTCTGGCAACCCTGCTCCCCCCTCCCTCTCTCCCTCCTGTGGGACCCCTGAAATCTCATCCACTAAAAGAATCATTGGCTTTTCATGTGATTCCACTTTAGATAATAATACGTTAGATCTTCAAAGCCTCCCGCTCATCTGTGGCTCAATACCTAGGCCTTGCAACTTCCTCAGAGGCAAACGTATAATATTATCATGACAAAGGCACAGCACAGCCTCTCGGCCGCCCCGCTATTCATTAGCATTTATATTGACGACGAATGCCACGGCGGACCTCTGTAGAGCTTAACTCTGCGCCGAGCATAGCGTGCCGTGAGCTGACAGGGGGCCGGGGAAAAACTGCCTCGAAAACAATATCTGTATACATCACAGGACGTGTAGAGGCAGGTATTTGTTTTATGGGGTTGTCACGCTGTCACTAGAAGTATGGCTCCGTCCCGGGCGCCGCGGCTGATAAGATCGTGGGTTCTTTGTTTTACCTAATAGAGGCGAAAGCTGATGGGACCACTGTGTGACGATGGTAGTGCTTAAGAGTGGTGTGAAAATCGTAGCTCTCCCATGGATTAGGTTTGTTTGGGTTTTAGGAGCGGGGGACGATAGAGATGTGTATTTATTTCTCTCTCTCTCAATTTAAATCTAATTTAAAAAGCTTGAGAGGGAGACAGAGATTCTGATGATGAGTGCCCTTTAGTTTGACACCCATGTGTTTACCACCGTTACAACGCAATGTTTTCTGTCAGTGTTTGAATTTTTCATCTGAGGCATGGATAATGGATCGAAGCCACACAAATATTACATTTCCTGCTGCAAGTAATTATAACTTGAAAATATTATTGTTCCGAAAGAAACTGTATGGGCTTGTTGTGTAGTATAGAGAGAGGAAGGAATCAATAAATTAAGGAAGGATTAAGGAACTTCATAATGAGATTGACATTGATCATACATTGATTCACAGTTGACTGTGAAATGATAGGCTGTTCACTTCTGGTGAACGTCACACTGATTAAAGGCGTTAGATTGACTGTTTACAGCAAAAGGAATATGTTTTAGCTTCACTCTGTCAGTGATAAGTAAAGTTGAAAAAAATTATAACTTAAACGTCGTTTTTGTCGCATTGCTAAGGCAATAATTTGATTACCGACATGAAAGACGCTAATGTGTCCGGTACTCAAAGAGTCTACTTTGAGTCTCCAACCGGAAATGCACCCGGTCATCAAATTATTGGCTCAGAAATGCGTCAAAAACTAACAAATCTCCATGAATTCAATGTTTCATGGGGTGTGTAATTGATAGAAAACTAGAAAAAGTGCTCCTCGGAGCACAGGTCAGGTAGGTAGGTTGTTGTGGGCCAGCAATGTTCGGAATTCGCCAATCAGGATGGAATAGGAAAAATCGGACGGAACCATCTTGATCACTTGACTACAGAGATAATATGTACCGATTTGCATGATGTTTGGACAAAATGTGTTGGAGTAATATAAAAAAGAGAAGTGTTGCAAAAATCGGCCTCCTGGTGGCGCTATAATAGGGTGTTACGTTCCACTATGGTTGCTACTGTGGTTTTCACCAACCCATCAGCTGTCAATCAAACTGTTACCTGGCCCCACCTTCATCCAATCACCACCATCTGCTGCCTATAAAAGGCTGGGTTCCACCTCAGCTCACTCTCTCACCAACATTTCACCTGAATGCATCTACATTCCCAGAGATAACCTTAGCAGCTCAGAAAGTGTTCTACAATTAACCTGCTATGTGTATGCTGCTGCCTTGGGACAGGAAAGACAGAGGCCTCTGTACATAGCCATCATGTAGGAAGAACATTGTTAAGCACACTAGGTAAGGGGTGTTTGCCACCTATGTATTTTGACACTGGTCATTGTTAGTGTAGTTAGGTAGGCAGTCTTTTGTTTTGTACTAGTTACAATTTAGTTAGGTAGTTAAGCTGTCTTTTGTTCCCTAGCTGTTTTGTTTGTTATTTTGGCAGCACCCGAGTCCCCTGGTAGTGGCTTACTTTTGTTTTGGTTTAACCTTATGCCCTGTGCATATTGAAATGTACATATTGTAAATAACACTGCTTGAAGAGTAAAAGCACACAGCACCTTTTGCTCAAACCATTGTGTGGCCTCCATTATTTGCACACCTTTGCTCAACAACCTGTTTTCCATCCTTGTGTTACAAACCCAAACCTAGACCCTAAAGGGTTTTCGTAACATAATGCAATGTTAAAAGGGTGGCATTTGTTCCTCAACGAAGTGCGAATGTGTGTGCAAAGTTTCACCGCAATCGGACGCTGGGTTCATGATCCTGCAAAGTTTAGATGTCAATGTTAGCCAATCAGGATGGAATATGAGAAATCAAAGAGATCCGACTTGATCACATGACTATAGAGATCATGTGTACTGATTTGTGTGAAATTTGGATAAAATCTGAAGGCTTAAAATAAAAAAATATTTTACTTTAGACGGCCTTGGTGGTGCTATAAAAGGCAAATGTAAAAAATGCAGGGCAAAGGTTTTTCCTTGGCCTCTAGAGTGTGCAAACAAAGTTGTACACAGATCGGTGCAGTTATTGGTAAAAGCACGAATCGGCCTGTTATAGCGCCACCATGAGGCAGATTTGAAAAAGTGGCATTTCTTCCTCGGCTTAATGGGAATGTGCGTGTGAAATTTCACGGAAATTGCAAGCTGCGTTCATGATTTGAGGCATTTTGTTCAAAACGACCCAATCCTGCAAACTTTGGAGGCCAACCTTAGCCAATGAGGATGGAATCTGGGAAATTGGACAGATCTGGGTTGATCACATGACTACATAGAGATACTGTGTACCGATTTGTATGACGTTTGGATACAATCTGTAGGAGTAATATAAAAAAAATGGTTTTGCACAAATTGGCCTCCTGGTGGTGCTATAACAGGCCCATGTGAAAATTTTGGGGCAGAGGTTCTGAATTGGGAGTGTGTGTGCACAGTTTCGCTGCGATCAAGCCAACGGTGCCAGAGATTAGCGACGGACGGACGGACGGACGGACGGACAGGGGGTAAAACATACTCTCTCGCCATGCCTTTCGGCCTGGCGGAGACGATGAGATTTTTTTTGGGTGAACTAATCCTTTAAGTGATAGGGTTTGATAATTGTTGTGTGTGGTTAATGGTGGATCAAATTCATTGCACACACCTCAGTGATGAGCCTTTCACTGTTTTTTGTTGTATAAACGTTTGGGTGCTGCAGGTGCTTTTAGTGTTACAGATGGCACGGCTCGTCAATGTCAGTTTCAGAACAGTCGACCAATTACAAAAGAGAAGGGGTGGGACCTGTGTCCATAGTTATATAGACAATAAGTAGTAAATTAATAATGACTTTATGATGACACTATTTTATTGTA
Source organism: Gymnoscopelus braueri (assembly GCF_963280865.1). Taxonomy (NCBI): domain Eukaryota; kingdom Metazoa; phylum Chordata; class Actinopteri; order Myctophiformes; family Myctophidae; genus Gymnoscopelus; species Gymnoscopelus braueri. The sequence goes on from NC_137603.1 coordinate 58,818,009, forward strand.
ACTCTGTATCAAAGCAATTCAAACTCAAGTAGGAAAACAGGAGAGGAGCTGCTCACTGCAATTTATCAGTCAGTGTGTTAACCCCAAACCCCATGCAACATATATGGATAAAGGAATGTACAAATAATACAATGTGGGCACATTCCCGGGGGATGTTGGGAATTCCTTCTCAGCCCCCACAGTCAAATTAGCCAGAACCGGCGTGCAACAGACCTGCCAATCGGGCTCAGCCCCAGCTTTATCCTCAGATCATTTTCAGAGCTTCCGCTCTCCAGACTGTATGACGGAAGCATTTGAACATTGTGGGAGGCAACAGTCTGGCTCGCGTGACTACCCACTCACTTAACACTATACTGTAAGTCCCGGGATGTTGAGGGGGACACTTCCCTCGCTTCTCTGGAGCCCGGAGGCTGTCTGTCGCCACTCTCTTCTTCCCAGGCAGGTCAAACGCCCACACCTGTAACTCTGAGGCAAAGTTCCCCCCGCACAATGGCAAGCTACTGGCACTCACCCTCCTCTTTAGGTGTTCACCACCTACAATACAGCAGGTCATCAATAACAGCGAGGCTGGCCCACTGAGAACAATGCACCTTAGGCTGGATATTGATATTGTGATATGAGACTAGATTGACTAGATGGTTTTAATCACTTTAGCCCTATTTTATACTTTAAAACATGTTAAGAAATCTTTCGAAAATGTTCTGCAAACAAATCCACAAATTGTTGAACGTTATCATCACAATACAATATTACTGTCACAACATCGATGTTGAGGTATTCGGTCATAGAAGAAACATCTTGATATTTGATGTTGTCCATATGGGCCAGCCCTTCTTACTGTTCTTATCCAATGCTTCTTACTGTTCTTATCCAATGCTTATCCAATATGTTGCCCCTCCCCATTAGATCTGCCCAGTCGATTGGGGCTTTTAAAACCTTACTAAAAACTCACTTATTCTCTCTTGCTTTTAGTCGTATTTAGCTATCCTGTTCTGTCCTAACTCTGCATTGTTTTGTTTCTCTTTTGTTTTTCTTTTGTTTTTGCCCTGTGTATATATTATTTGTTGATGCTTCTGTGTGTCTGAATTACCTTGTTTTAACCATGTTCAGCACTTTGGTCGGCTTTGGGCTGTTGTAAATGTGCTATATAAATAAAGTTTGATTTGATTTGAATGCTGCCACTGTCGACCATAAGGGTTTCCTTCCGGAACCAAATCCGCCTTCCTTCTCACTTTTAGCAGCTTGTATGTGTTCACACCCACAACTCCATATCCATCATAGATATTGATGAGAAATGCCATTCCAATGCAACAGCAGTTGCAAGCAGTGGGAGGGATTCTCTTTGGCATAATGACTAAATTGGGAGAAAATAAATGTCTAATGTATCAAACTTTTATATGAAAACTATTTAAAAAAACGCGCGCACACACACACACACACACGCACACACCCTTGTCAACCTTGTGGGCCCCTGAAGATATTGAAAATGGGCCCCCAAATAATTGGCAAAACGGTAAAACTTTTCATACATACATGCATACATACATACATACATACATACACACACACACACACACACACACACACACACACGCACACACTGCATATACTGTAAATATCAGATGTCATGAGAAGATTACTTTAGTACATTTTAACAGAGTTTCTGGGAAATAACTAAGCAATAGGCAGACAGGACTGCCGAAAAACGGCCCCGAATAAAGATGTTGCAGATGCTGAGAAATTATGCATCAGTATTTTTATATGCATTTTGATATTTTATTCAATAAAACATCAGCTTCACACAACCTCAAAGCATGAAACGCAGTACTTTAAGGATGTCAGATTACTGTTGCGCTCCCAAAAAGATAATTGGGGTGGGCCACTCAGTTCAGTGGATAGATTGGTCTGGTCGACTCATCCTGTGATCCTGACAGCATGAACCAGCAAATTGCAACACGCAGCATGTGATTTCTTCTAATTATCTTCTATATTTCAAGCAACTTTTTATAGTTTAAAAGGGAGTCTTTGCACCAGTCATGTTAAGTAACACATTTTGATATGTATGCCTTTGAATCGCACAGCATTAGTTATTTATTCTTTCATGAATACCGATTAAATGGCTGCTGCGTACAAAGTACTTTATCTCCATGATTATTTAAGATGCAGATGAAGGATGACGTAAAAAGCTGACCACCCAGATGTCTGCTGTAAAATAAATTCAGTCGATTTTAGATCCAGAGAAAAGGAGAGAATTTCTACATGATGTGTATGGTGTATGAGTTACATCTTCTGATGCCCTCCAACCAAGTTCAAATATACGAAGAGAACCATCCAGGGGATTTGAAGCTTGTAAAAGTGCACGTGGCACGTCGAATACAATAGCTATGTTATATAAAGCATTCATCAGACGCTTCAAATGTGCTTTGTGCATTAAACCTGAAAAAGACAATTGTTTATTTTTTTACTCTTCTGTAGCATTTAAACTGTTTGTTTTTTATGCCAAATATTGATTCCTTTTGCTCTGCCTTTCATGGAGTAATCCCTTTGGAGCATGTGTTGTTTGACTATTGTTTAAATACGGAAGCAGATGCTGGTTCAGTCAGGAGATGTAGTCAGACAAGACAAACACAAGTCTTTTAGCTTAATATAACCTGTTTTATTGTCAACACAAAATAACACATCCCCAAACCAGAGGTGCAGTTGTAAGCCAATTAAAAACATAGGAACATTCGATTTCCAATGTCAGACTTTACTCCAGACCATGTTTATCCAGTTACTCAGGGTTCGATTTGAAGAGAAAAACAAACAAACAAACAAACAAACAAAGTACAGTAGCCTACCTCTACAGTACAGTATGGCTACTTCTTCATACGACAAATAGTGAAAATAGCTAATCTACAAGCTCACAACACAATGCATCACACATGTTGTGGGCTTGTATTAAAAAAAATACAAATTATGACAAATTTGATTTGAAAAAGTACGGAGGAAAAATGTGATACCAGGGTTAATGTATATAATGTTTTTATTATGAGGTTGTTATGAGGTTGTAGAGCGATTAATTCAAGAACAAATCAACAGCTACCTCAGCGAGCATAAACTGTTGTTTGAATTCCAATCGGGCTTCAGAACCTCCCATTCCACTGACACATGCCTACTGTATCTGACCGACTACATCAAACGTGAGGTAGACGCGGGCAAATACTGCGGCATGGTCATGTTGGACCTCCAAAAAGCGTTCGACACTGTAAACCACTCAATTTTACTTGATAAGCTGAGGGCGATTGGTTTTGACTGCACATCACTAAACTGGATGAGATCTTACCTGGAGGGAAGAGAACAAGTGGTTGACATCAACGGAACCATGTCCTCATCCCTCCCGGTGAGCTGTGGGGTTCCTCAGGGCAGCATTCTAGGGCCGTTACTGTTTCTTCTATACATTAACGACATGAGTGCTGCCTGTAACTGCAAATTGTTCCTGTTCGCTGATGACTCGGCATTCCTGATCTCGGGAGAGGACAAGTTGCAAGTTGAGGAGGCGCTCAGCTCCGAACTCTCAAAAATCCGTACTTGGCTTACCGATAACAAACTGTC
>NC_137603.1:58826602-58999102 GCF_963280865.1 Gymnoscopelus braueri
AAGGTGAAGAAGGTCAATTATTGATGAACACATTAAAAGATAAACAAGATGGTGCTGCAGATGGTAGCCTTGGTAGTGAGGATCCTATATGTTCACGTTAACCAGATGAATAGTCTCTATCCAGTGGTTCACAACCTTTTTCCATGGAGCCCCCCCTTCTTACATCTGACAAAAGCTAAGACTCCCCACACGCACGCACACGCATAATAACACACTTGTGGTTTTCAATATTTTAACCACTGAATCCCTATACTTCTTGTGCGACGACCTATAGCAAAAATAGCGGGTCTACAAGGTCACAACGCATCACACATAGTGATGCGTTGTGAGCTTGTAGATCTGCAATGTTTTGCTATTTTCGAAAAAGAATTAAAGGGTCATTTCCATTTGGCAAGCTGTACTGATATCACGTTGAGTGGATGAAAACAAGTTAGGATTTTGTGCTACCTCCAAACAGACAAAGTCTGTGATCAGTGTTGCCATGTCCGCTTATTATAAGCGACTTTGGGCTTGTTTTTTCTCTAAAGTCGCTTGTAAATATTGGTAGTTGCGGGTTGTAGTTTGGGGTTGTTTCTAAAGTGTAGTTGCTTATTTGGGCTTGCTTCCATTTTTGTATTTATTATTTAAACCAGTGGTTCTCAAATATCAATATCATCATGAAAACAGCCGATCTACAAGCTCACAATGTCTCACATCGCGACGCGTTGTGAGCTTGCAGATCGGCTGTTTTCAAATAGTCTATAGTTTATAGGTTTAAAGTGCTCATGTGGCCTAGTCACTTCTTTTGGGCTTGTTTTCCTAGACCTGGTAGCTTATTTCTCTCACAAAATCTGGCAACGCTGCATGTGATCTCTGGCGTCCCCCAAGGGGGAGGCCTGGACCCCAGGTCGGTAAACACAGGTCCATGCCACCCGACTCAACCAGATCTGTAATATCCATGGAGTTTTTTGGACTTCGTTCGGAGCATCAGCCGCAATAACGCTCCCGGTGCAGAGCCAACAGGGTGAGGTAAACAAGGTTGTTTGCCGGTCAGGCTCTCACAGCGGGAGTTATGGACTTCATGACCCGGCGAACCGCTGCTCTCTGCATAATAACATGGACTGGTTTCTGGTTGTATATATTCTGTGCTTCACAGAAACCTGGTTCAGTGAATCCGTGCAGTGTGTAATGCACTGTCCCGCGTGTCCTGGGTTTTAATCTCTGCAGAGTGGATTGCTGTCGCACAGCTTACAGGGAAATCGAGAGGCGGTATCAACAAAGGTTCACAGTAAAATCTTTGGTGTTAGTAAAGCCCATTTTAGTACAATTTTACAGTCATCAGTTAAAGGGGCATGGAATGGAACCCTAGGCTTATTTTGTACTTTTTTCCCCAGGTGAGCTTACAAACTACAGCAGGGTAAAAGCATGGCAGACTGGCACTGCATAGACTGACCTTAAAGCACAGCTGCAGATCAATCAAATAATAATAATGGGTGTATTAGTTTCAGGTGTGTCAATGTGCATTGCCCATACTGTTGACAACAGTCTATGCTTGCACATTGGCGCACCGATATCTCTGGGCACGCCTACATCTAACGCAGCCATTATTAATTTGATTATCTGCAGCTGAGTTTCTTACTAGCCTGCCATGTTTTTTTATCTGTTGTATTTAACCAGAACTGGCAAGCAAAACTACAAAATCAGCCTGCCCCTTTAAAGTAAAACTGAGGATTGTGCTGTGTTGGCATACTGATGTCACAGTGGTAAAGGAATCCTGCTGCCTGGATCTAGAATCCCTTTTGATAAACTGTAAGCTGTTTTATTCTCCGTGGGAGTCCTCCTCATTCATCCCGGTCGGTGTGTGTACATCATACGCCAAAGCCTGCGTGAGAGAGGCACAGTGGTGCTTGGCCAGCCAGATAACACCCAGACTCCGCTCGTGTTGTTTTGTGGGATTTAAACACAGCAAATCTCTGTGTCATGATCTAAATACAGACAACAGATTAAAGTATCCCGCCAGGGGACGGCAACAACCCGGGCCAACATGAACGGTAGAATCCCTATTTAATTATAGGCAAAACATTCTGCGAAAATAAGGCAAGACATTTGGCAAAACAAATGGCTGATCTACAAGTACGTTATTTGGTGTTGAGGGAAAAATTAGGGGACTCAGTATAGACCCCATGGGGACCCCTGTACTGTAGTCAACAAGGTATAATAGGGTTTAAAGGGATAGTTCACCCCCAATTTTTTTTTTGTGAATTATCCCTTTAAGTGGTTAAAAGACCCTATCACGCTACTGTCCCACGTGCAGCTCTGGGACTATACAGTAGGTTATCATTTGTCTGGTTCATCTTCCCAACCTATAGGCAGAAACTAAAGGCTGCTAGAAGCATCGCAGTCAACACAAGAGATGGAGCACAGAGGCCATTATTGAGCTACAGTACAAGCCTGCTTTGACTTTGACTGACTGACCGGAGTGTCTTTGAAGTTTCAACCACCAATCTGGATCAGGCTCACTGACATTGTTATGTCTTACATCAGGCTGTTGTGAGGATTTCTGTATTCCCACCAGAACCCGTATTAAATACAACTACAGCAAGCCCTGTTTCACTACTGATCTCTGACAGATTTGTCAGGTCATGGAGGAGGGCTACAGAAGTGAGGACAGGACCCTGGGCAATATGGAAAGGACCCCACTGAGGAGAGAAGTGTGACACAGACCCAGAGAATGGGTACGCCCTTTAAGGTACACCTTAAAGGGCAGCTCAAAAACTATGTGCAAACTGATTTTGGTCTTGATTGATTGATTGAATATTTTATTAGGCAAAGAATGTAAACATCACAATTACATTCGTCTGTCTAACAGGAAAATGGTACTACTATACCTCCTCCTTTGGCCTCCAGAAAGGTGAGTTTTTAAGGCTGTTTTAAATGAGCCCAGCGAACTGCATTTTTTGAGGGATGGGGTTAGAATATTCCAAACCTGGGTGGCAGTGCTGTAGAAGGAGAATTTGCCCATGTTTGTTTTATGGGTGGGTGGTACCAGATTGTTGTTAACGCTCCCTCTAGTATTGTGACTGTGGGTGTCACTAACTTTTTGGAGGTATTTAGAGTTAAACACGTGGATTAAAGGCTGCCGCATACTCCAAACGATGCCAAACGTTTTTCAGCTTTGGAAGGGCTTGCCGAACTCAGAAGAAAGTTTGGCGAGGGCTGAAGTGCTGCCTCAAAACTTGGCTCTGAGTTCTGAATGCGAGACCCTACCCACACAGTATTCTGCCTGGATTTCCGTTGTTTGTTTTCAGCAATCTCCGACTTGTTTGACATCATTTATCTGAAGAGTTTTCAACATTTCTGTCGGCAGAAAAAAAAAAAGGACAAAATGTGTAACTTTTGTTTAATTGAAAAAGAACAATCGACACTATTCATAGTGACGGATAGAAGCCAGAATCAAACACTTGCCTGAGACTCATCGAGATGAATTGTTTTCCAAAAGGAGCTCCACTGCCGGGGAAAAAGTACCCCATGCAAGGGAATGGGTGGAGAATTTGGCCCAAATTTCCTCTCTTCACCATGGTATCCAGGGGGTCCAGCCCGATTCCCCATCACAGAGCGTGCTTTTCTGACTGGCTTGTCAATTTTGCACACATCACTCTCTGTGATGTTGCTGATGTTGCTGACATACAGCTGCAGGTGGTTCTCATGCTCCAACACACACACATCTCTCCACCAGACATGAGTTCTGCTCCGTCTCGTTCCTGCTTGTCAGTGTGACCCCCCACGATAGAGCTGCAGCTGTCAGAGAAGCTTCTCGAGGTGACAGGCACCCGAGCAGTGGTGTAAAGTAACTGAGTGCATTTACTCAAGTACTGTAGCTACTTAAGTAATTTGTTTAGGTCTTTTTTTTTTTTTTTACTTGAGTGTTTAACATTTTCAATACTTTTACTTCTACTCCATCTCAGAGGCAAATATTGTACTTTTACTCCACTACGATTATTTGAAAACATTAGTTACTAGTTAAGATCTTGAATATTATTACAAAACGTACATTAACTACATCCCTGTATAATACTGTACTTTGGCTATTTTCAAAATATTTTGTATACATATTGAACTTGTGAGAACTTCTGCATAATGAGTATAATTCTTTGGTGCGTTAAGTACATTTTGATGCCAATACTTTTGTACTTTTACTCAAGTAAATTGTGAAAACCGGACTTTTACTTGTAACCGAGTGTTTCTGCATTGTGGTATTGATACTTTTACTTAAGTAAAACATGTCACTAGGCCTACTTCTTCCGAGTTGTCGCAGAAGTGTGAGGTGCAGAGGGTGAACATAGAAAGGAGACAGGACTGTCCCCGTGGAGCTCCAGTACCACATTGGACCATACAGCTTAGAAATCGTACTGTACTGTACTGTACGCACTGTGGACTACTGGTGAACTGGTGAGGTGTAACCCAGTCCATCTTATCGTGTCAACCTGCATTTTTCTGAGCTTGTCTATCTCCCAGCAGGTGAGGTACCCACTTGCACATGATATTATATTGTATTGTATTGTATTGTATTGTATTGTATTGTATTATATTATGGGCCGTGAGGAGATTGTAAGTGCCCCCCCCCCCCCCCCCCCAAATAATTGGCAAAACAATAAGAACTAAATGATAATATACCATTAATATAAACAAATTAAAATGTTAATAAAGTAAACAAAAAAAAAGTAAGTCTTCTTTAAAACCTTGAAAAAATTGTGACACCAATAAAAAGGAACTTAAAGTAATACTACGCTCATTCCACTGATCCAAACCACAACATAATGGATTGATTGATCATTCAAATAAGCATGCTCTGAAAATGCATGGGAAAGGCTGCCGTGTTAAGTGGTCACATGGGTGGGCCGCAAACAAGATTGTCAAGTGGGCCCTGCCTGATCCAGAAAAGGTTGAGAACAGCTGTATTATATTATACTATTTATTTATTTATTTTTGTTATAACCTTTCTTACAACCATTGATTTAAACTCAACCTCATGTTGACATGCTGCATACGGTACATGCAACAATTTGGACTAATACTTTCACACATACTACTGTATATCCAACAAATGAAATATGGTGGATTTGCTTCACCAACATTTAATTTGAAACGTCTTTCTTTAACATTATTAAACATGATACTGCACATTTTGAGCTCTGACTTGTTCCTTAAACAACCTGACACTTTAAAACACGAACAGCTGCTCTCCCTAATGCTCTGGAACAAGAATATTAATCACATTTAACAAAAGATGTATTGTCCTGAGTTATCTCTAGCCAGAACTCATTGCATGTGGTGGAGCAATATGTCTCCCATCCATCATTTGTCTACTTTCAATACGCCGTCACGCGCTAGATATCCAAAGCACGACTACACTTGTAGACATAGTTAAAACAAGTATCCCCAAATCTCCATTGTAAAACTTCACTTCCTTCACACCTTTGCTTGACTTGTCTCTTTTTCACGGTGCCAAAGAAGAAATGTTATGCTTTTAGTTTTAAAACTATAATCCTTTTAACTGTGTTTGTTTAATAAGTAAGCAAGGATGAAGGGAGGCATATGTATGGAGTACTATTGCAAGGGTTCCCAAACTGGGGGTCGGGACCCGGGGGGGGGGGGGGTCCCCAAATTATTTTGGGGGGTCCCCAGATGGTTAGCTTAATGTGCAACATTTATTTTATTACTCAACAGTAAACAAACTAACATGCAGTAAGTGTATACACAGGGTATCTGCACATTTCTAAAGTGACAATTTAATGACTTTTAAAAACATTTTAATTTCAAATTCGCAAAGTTGGCAAATATTACGTAAGAAAGAGGAAAACATTGTGAAAATAGTCGATCTACAAGCTCAGGACGCGACGCGCTGTGAGCTTGTAGATCGACTATTGTCGCAATGTTTATCTGTGGAACCTAGGGGTGTGCCGATATATCGTATATATCGCATGTCTGAATAATGCAAAAACAGAATTATTTGTTTGCATTTGCTTTTTTTCTCCCCCATATATTTTTCATAATAAAAAAGTGCGTATCGTATCGTATCGAAATCGTATCGAAGTTGTGAGCCAAATATCGTATCGTATCGTTTGGTGAAATTAGTGTATCGGCACACCCCTAGGAACCGAGTCAAACTAAATGTAAAATCCTACAATTCCAAGTGCTTGTCAGGGTGGGGGGTCCCCAGTTCAAATGTGATTATTTTGGGGGGTCGCGGCCTGAAAAGGCTGAGAACCCTTGGCCTATGGGATAAAGGTTCCAGGGGAGAAGAATATGAGACCCTGAGACTTGGCTCGAGGGTCCGTTTGTTGCGTGGAAAATGGAGGACGCTGAAGACCTCACATCGTTAACCTGTCAGTAAATGACAGAGGAGAGAGACACGGGGAAAAGGGAGAGAAGGAGGTGGTTGGGGCGTGTGAGATACAGAGCACACAGACGGGCATACATGACAGCGTAGAGATACACCTCACACTGAGGGGAGGAGATAAGGGAGGAGTTGTTACTATCGAGCATGACATGCTATCTGCGGTGGAATTCCCCCTTGAACATGCATTGTTCCAACTCCATTAATGGAGGACAAGAGGAAATAACCTCACTTGACATTTATGAATTAATTTTCATATTGAAATGTCAATTTCAGTTCAGACTTTTAACGGGGGAAATGATTGACTGCTGGCATTTGAATACTCTGAATATTTGTTTAACTTGTTTTGTTGCTTGCTGTTTGTTTGTACTGTTTACTATGCATATTAACCCATTAAGACCGGGAACGCATCTGTGTCATTTTAGGATTTCTTTGGCTATTAAAAAATAGCAGATATACAAGCTCATAGCGTGGAGCTTGTAGATCTGTTATTTCTTTTTATTCGTGGAAAATTTGGGCATTTGGAAAATATTTTGTTCCAGGGACCCCCAGAAGCAAAGATTGGAGTTAAACATTTTCAAAGATTTGAAAAAAAAATCAAGATTTTGGAAAAAATGCAGATCTACAAGATCATAGCGCGGCACTCGGTGCCACGCTATGAGCTTGTATATCTGCTATTTTTGAATAGCCAAGGAAATCTAAAAATGACACAGATGTGTTCCCGATCGTAATGGGTTAAGGATTTCTTGTATATGTATATATAGCCTGATTCTGATTCCGTCAAACCAGACTTCTGATCTATTCATCATTTGACAGGATTTGACTGATTTAAAGCTTGTCTACTCATCATAGACGTATTTGACTGATTGACAGCTTGTCTCCAGCCATTTCACTTCCCTGCATTCATTTTCCAAGGTGTCATAAGACAATCACGTACATTGGAGTCAATGTTTGGCATTTGGATTAGATTTAGACGCTGTTTTCAACTGAGCTCTTCATTTATCCAATCAATCTCCGATCACATCTTCCGCAATGATTTAATGATGTTGAAATGCATTTGGTGATTGAGGTCTCTCAACGTTAGACGCTGTCAGTATAGCAGCAACAATCTCGTGTATCTCCCTGTGATGGTTTTTAGTGCATTCATATTCCTGTGACACTCAGACAAACAGAACTTCCATTTTGATGGATGCACCGCCACCCCTGCAACTCTCTTCAGAACATTTATCGTAATAAATGGAAAGTTTCCATTATGATCTGATCTCCTTGCATCTTGTAGCATGGAGACAGATCACACACACACATGCACGCACGCACACACAGGTGCAGACAGATGCACGCACGTGCATGCACGCACACACACACACACACACACACACACACACACACACACACACACACACACACACACACACACACACACACACACACACACACACACACACACACACACACACACACACAATGGTACTGTATAATAGCATTGCAGGAGGCTCAGAGAAGCACATCACGGAGTGAAAGAGGGAGAGGAATTGAGGACACAAGGGGAGACATCATGTGGATGATGTATGAGGGGATGAAGGGATGGGGAGAGAGGGGATGAGGAGGTAGATGCATGAGGGGATGAAGGGATGAAGGGATGAAAGGATTAGGGGAAGACGGGATGAGGTGATGAGGGGATGAAGGGGTAAGTATGGGGTGTATTTGATCGATTGATCAAATAATTGAGAAGCAAGGTTTATGGGTTCATATTTTTTTGTAATATACGTTAACAAATCTACACAAACATATTATGATTTTTGTATAATCGATTCACTCGATTATTCTGATTATCCACTTAAACCCTATTTTATACTTTGTTGTTCAACGGTGTCACACAAAAAAATATGAAAATACCCGATCTACAAGTTCACAACACGCTACAACGTGATGTGTTGTGAGCTTGTAGATCTGCTATGTTCATTTACTTTAATAAGATCTATACTTTTGTTTGAATAATTGTTGCACTAGGGTGGAGGTGTGGGTAGCCTTGGAGTCTGGAGCTCGAGGATGAAGGTTCTGTGGGCGGGGGACATTGAGACTTGGGCTCATGGGGGTCCATTGTGCATTGAAGTTTATGCTATTGTGTATTTGTCTTGTATTGTTCTGTCCTCCTTTGTTGAGTCCAGTGAAAGACGTTGAAGACCCCCCCATCAAGAACGTGATAGTGAAGGATGGAGGAGAGAGAGACAGAAAAAGGGGTCAGAATGGGGGGAGGGGGGAGGGGGAAATACATAGACACTGACTGACAGGCTGACATGAGATACCTCTCTGAGGGGAGGAGATGAAGGGAGGTGTATAGGCTGGATTCCGGTGTTTTCTTCCAGTTACATGTCAATCCATAACCCAGCTCTAGTACTATCATGTAGTTGTTTTCATGTCTAGGGCTACATGGATTGAGGTGTCAATGTATTTGTGTTATAAACTAAATTCACATCATCTCATGCTATGATCCGTTTGTACACAGCATTTGTGTTTGGAAATGGCAAGCCAACGAACGCATTTAATGCGTTCGTTGGCTTGCCATTTCCAAACACAGATTTAAACTATCCTAAGCACCTGCAGCTTCTCATGGCTTCGCTTGTCTCTCTCTCTCAGTGTTATGCTGGCACGACGTTCGTTCGGTTGTCAGTTGACGTCCTCTCCTTGACTCGGACAGCTCCGGTCTTTGTTTGTGCCACGTTTGAGCGTGCATGATGTGACATAGACTAAACCGAACTAAACCAACAGTATGGGTAATCAAAGGGTCATTCCATTGTCTGTACCAGAATCCACTTGCTCATGAACAGGCCACACTCCACGCAGTGGGGGCTTAATGCAAGGGCTTTAGGTGCACCAGCCTTGGGGGGGTAGGGGGGGGGGGGCACCAAACGGTGGGGCAAAAGTGAAAGAACTATTGCCACAAGCGCCCACATTTTGAAGCAATGGCTGCTGAAAGAGCACCAAAAGGGTGAAACGTGTCCGTGAAGCTACTATTTTCCGCACCCGCATGGGGGTGGGGTGGGGGACCACCAAAATCGGTCATCGCACCGGGCACCACAAAGGGTTAATCCGCCCCTGACTCCACGGGTGTATCGATCTGCTGCGTTCCCGTTTCTCTCAGTGTCTCTCCTATCCATGTCTCACTGAATCCCCCCGTGAGAACTGGTCATGCCTTTCAAGGGTTCAAAGCAGTCAAACCTATGACATTACAGACACTAACTTATACTGTACTGGAAAATGCCAGAACACTAATCAACGGGACAGGAATCTAATACTCTAGCTGCGATATAAGCCCTTAATATAATTAAAATGGATCGAATTCACGGATTAGACCGTAACAATGGAGGACAAGAAGAAATAGCCTGACTTTATATGTATTAATTCATTTCATATTTAAACATTGATCTCTGTTCTGACATTTAGGCGCATGGTAGTACTGGTATTTCTGAATATTCTGAATCTGTGTTGCTGCTTCAAGGTCACATTGAGCATCGTATTGCTTGTACGTGTGAAAACCTGTTTCTCTACATGACTTGTGAAATATTCAGTGTAGACGGTTTCAGCTGATTGTATTTGAAAGCTTGTCTCAATCCATTCCACCTCCCTGTAGGCCTATTATGTTTCCTAGATGACATTCAGTGAGGCAGCTGTGTGCGCTGATGTCAATATTTGGCATTTTGTGGCTCAACTATGCACAACTCTAGGTCACCCTTGTTTTTGAAAAAGGAATACATTATAGCAGGGGTTCCCAACCTTTTCTGGATCAGGCGCCCACTTGCACTTGACGTGCATTTTTTTTCAGAGCATGTGTATTGAAATAAAAGTTTATAACCTATTAATGTTATATGATCCATAAAATCTTATCGTTTTAGCAATTATTTGGGTGCCCACTAGCAATATCCTCATGGGCCACTAGTGGGCCCCAGCCCACAGGCTGGGAATCGCTGCGTTATAGAAACAGGTGCATGTGAAATGTCAGCTGAATTACACATATAGACACCTGGATTAAAGTTCTCAGTCACCACGACTGATTTGAGTCATTTGGATTCCACAGAAGTCTTCAATGGAATCATGATGTGCACAGAAAATAGCCTATCTACAAGATCACAACGCGTTGCAGACGCGTTGTGAGCTTGTAGATCGGCTATTCCTCGGTTAATAATTATTTTAAGATGACAGAGTGATTGAAGTGTTCAAACTAGCAATAGGTTAGATTAGAGAGTGCTTGAATTGGTCTAAACCAGTGGTTCTCAACCAGCAGTCCAGGGACCACCAGTGGTCCTTGAGGGGGTACCAGGGGGTACATACCAGCAAAATGTGTTAACATAGCGTCAAAATCATTTGAACCACTTAGCTTTGGCTATTCAAAAAATAGCAGATACACAACCTCATAAAATAAATATACAGCATTTGCCGATGGGGGTCTGCGGCCAAATGTATATCAATTTAGGGGTCCTTGGCATGAAAAAGGTTGAAAACCACTGGTCTTAACTAAATATAAAATGTTATGTTCAGAAGCATCTTCGAAATGGTCTCTGATATTTCATAAAGCCTCAATCTGCGATTTCTTCAGCAGGAATATTCAAAAAATATGAACAAAATATCATAATTATTGTGCTTATCGTTTAGGAAACACTCAGTTTCACAAATCACAGATTGGGACGTGGCCTAACAAAATGTTTCAGTCATGGGATTTTATTTTGCTTTAAACCACCCATGGATACACAATACAGACACTGTTTTCAACTAATCACATGCAGTTCCTCATTTATCCCTGCAGTCACTCTTGGACCACATCGTCGGCAATTGTGTGTCTTTCAACATTAGACGCTGTCAGTAGCAGGAACAATCTCGAGTGTCTCTCTCCGTGATGCTTTTTGTTCATTCATATTCCTGTGATATTCAGACAAACAAACCTCTCTATATTGATGGATGCACCCCCCACCCCTATAACTCTCTTCCAAACATTTGTTGTTGTAAATGGAGTGTTTCCATTGTGATGTGATCTCATTGCATCTTGAAGCACGGAGACACATCGCGCACACACACACACACACACACACACACACACACACACACACACGCACACGCGCACGCGCACACACACAGCGACATTGGCAGGATGCTCAGAGAGGAAGGGGACTGGGGAGAGGAACTGAGGACACGAGGGGAGACATGAGGGTTGTAAACAAGGGGAACAGATGTGGATGTTGAGGAGCGTCCTTGGTGTAGCCGGGTGTTTATTCTACTGTATGTGTGCATGCATGTTAATTCTTATTATGTTTGTTGTTTCAGTGCCTATTTTTTTACATGTTTATTTCAGTGTATATTCAGTTACACTTTACTTAAAGGTTGGGTCTATAATGTATTATAATGCACTTGTAAGGCATTATAACTTAGTTATAAATGTTTATAATCATGTATGACAACTTATAACAAGGTTTATAACGTATTATAAGTGCTGGTCATAATGCATTATAAGCTCAGTGAAACAGCACATTGTAACTACCTTAAAGGAGAGATCCGGTCATTTTAAGTGTTATCTTTGATGTGTCGCTAATCACTCACCAACATTGAAAGGGACGTTGAGTTATTCCAGAGAGTCCCCTGTCGTCCAGTCTGGCGACCCCCTCCGTTGGCATAATGGGAGCCGTGTGTAAGAGTGAAAATCGTCTATTATAACCGATGAAAACTTTTTTTTCTTTCTACTACCACTCATCGTGGAGTCTCATGATACTCCTCAAACATGTGCTGAATGTCGCGCACGAGCTACCGTTCGTGCAGACCGAGATGACGCTGGTTGCTTGTTTCTCTCACAGACGCCAGGTTCTGCCAGACTGGACGACAGGGGACTCTCTGGAATAACTCAACGTCCCTTTCAATGTTGGTGAGTGATTAGCGACACATCAAAGATAATACTTAAAATGGCCGGATCTCTCCTTTAACTTAACTAGTTATAAAGTGTCTGTTATGAGTTGTCATGCATAATTGTATACATCAGTGTTGTGAAGCATTATAAGTGCATTATAATAGATTATGATGCATTGTAATACATTATACATGCATTGTGTGGTTCAAAACACATTATAGAGCCGACCATAAAGTCTTACCGTTTATTCTTTATATGTTTGGTATTTCAGTGCATACATGTTTATTCTGTATATGTTTATTTCAGTGTATACGCATGTTCATTCTTTAATGTTGTTCAGTTTCTCCCACTCACAGTCGTCTCATCTGTTCCAGTCCTCTCCTCTCCCGCTGTCTCATAAAACGTCAACTTTGAGCTCTTTTCTCTTCCGCTCTCTTCTCTTTCCCTCCTCCTACGTTCCTCTGTTCTTCCTCCTAATTGGTGCTGATGTATAAGGCTCCCTAAGGGATCAGCACCTCCATGATCCAGCACAACGTGTATTCTTTGATATCCTGTGAAAGGCTAAACTTTGTTTTATATCACCTAGGAAAGTGATAGCACAATTTAAACTACACATGTGTCAGCTTGTTATATAAGAATTTCCTGCTTCAATCATTTGGTCAAGGTTGGGTATGTTTTTTTTGTTGTAGTTTTTTTGTGGATGACTAATTAACATTGTCGTACTTGTGTGACAACAAGGCGATCTACAAGCTCACAATGCATCACATTGTGAGCTATTTTTTGAAAATATTCAGCTATGATACCCAGAATAGG
The DNA here is from genome assembly GCF_963280865.1 of Gymnoscopelus braueri. NCBI lineage: Eukaryota > Metazoa > Chordata > Actinopteri > Myctophiformes > Myctophidae > Gymnoscopelus > Gymnoscopelus braueri. The sequence goes on from NC_137603.1 coordinate 58,839,682, forward strand.
GACACCATGGTGAAAGTATCCTCGCTCCCCGCCTTTTCTCATCTCATGAGGAGAAAACTTCATACAAAAGAGTCTATAGCGTGGTACTTCCGTTGTATATGTACTTCTCTCTGAAGCTGTCTTTTTTTTATCACAATACAGTTTTCATGCCCTGGAAAAGTACAGGCAAACAGGTCCGCAAAATATACCTGCACTTCCACTTACAGTTTTGTAGCTGTAGTTTTAGTAGCAGTTCTTGCAAGTTGTCAGTGGTTATTGGTTAAGGTTAGGGTGTAGTTACCAGAAACCATCGCAGGCTGATGTTCCATTACAAACCATAACAATGAGCAGTGTGCCTCTCAAATGCCACGAGTCTGAAATGCCACCACATTTGTTTAGCAATATTACCCCATGATGGCACTGGGGTACAACCTGTGAATAATTCAATTCAATCTTTATTTCAGACTCAAGGTCCATATCACATACCAAATGACAAAATACAGCAACAATAAATACTAAAAAAACACATGAATAATATAAAATCAGTCCAACTACAGCTAGCCACACATAATATGCTCACAGTCTGTAGAGGCTGTTGCGCCAATGTCTCCAAATCATGGAAGAGAACCGAGTAGAACTCTTCACAGCGTTGATTAGAATCATAATAACATGATTGTCAGACTCTTCCAACTCTTTTACTTTTCGTAAAAGGTCTTGACAGGTAGGTTCTCCCAAGTTAACAAACAGCTGGCTGGCGCTGTGCCATCTTGGTACCCTCACCAGCAACCGTAAAGCATCATTGTATGCAACTTTTAGTTTTTGCCTTTAGTTTTTGCATACAAACTGTGATCAGAAACAAGGATGTAGAGGCTGCAGTTTTAACCCTTTTTGGTTACTGTATTGCCCTTGTTTTCTGTGTTTATGGCACAAAAAAAAGTGATCGTCAGCGGCGTGGACGACGGCAGTGGCTCAGGAAGTAGAGCCGTCTCCTGGGAATCGGAAGGTTCCTTGTTCGATCCCAGCGCCACCCAGCGTTGTGTCAAAGTGTCCTTGAGCAATACACTAAACCACCCTGACTGCTCCCCTGTCGCTGTTCAGTAGCTGCCAACTGCTCCTAATAGTTAGGATGGATTAGATGCAGAGGACAAATTCTGGGAATGTGGAAATGTACTTTAATTAATCATGTTGATGTAATGGGCATGCCAGGTTGGTGTCTACATAATATGAGACTCTCAAGGACCACATACCAACAACCCATATTATCCACCCGCTCCGAGTATGAAATACTCAGTAAGCAATTAGAAACAATTTGATTCACCATTGAGGAAAACTTTAACCTGCTGAAGAGAAGGTGACATTGACACGATCTCTTTCTCTAATTATTGATATTTGTATACCCAGAATTATTTAGTTTCCTTTCAACAAATAGGAGAAATAGCTGAACGAAATAGGGACTCCCGAAATAGGAAAAAAAACGCCTAATTAATGTATGCCTATTTTCGCCGAATGTTCGCTTACAATGACATGCCCAGAATATGGACGCTTCGGTACTGTATCCTCCCTGCCTAGTGAAAATATGCTCATTGCTCAATCTGGCTTAAATAAATATCCATCTTAGCGCTTTCTTACTCCAGACAAGATGGCACAGTCTTTAGTCATAAGATGAATAACTTACCATTATGTAACAAATCGACATCTCATACCTGGCTATGAATGTCATATCCGGCTATGAAACTCTTACCTGACTATGAAACTGATACTTGACTATGAAATTCATACCTGGCCATGAAATTCATACCTGACTATGAAACTCATACTTGACTATATGAAGGACGATGAAAAACATTTGCGTGACTTAGTGAGCAGGCACAATGTGAAGGACTGTCACTCCAAACGCAGGCATCTATCTGCAGATGTTTTCCTCCCTCAGCAAATGATACAGAATAAAAGAGGACTTTGTCCTTCGTGTTGTCACTGTGCTTGTGAGCATGCTGACTTACAGTAGATTTCAAGGTCCAACACTCGCCATGACACATTCATAACAAAGATGCTTTTTTCAGGTACAGCGTAGTACAGTGCAGAACAGTACAGTACAGTGCAGTATAAGTCTCAACAGACAGATGACTCAATCTGATAGATTTGTTGTTGTTGTTGTTGCTTCATCCACAAGAACAAAATAACAAAACTTATGGCATAAGAATCAATCACTATATATATATATATATATATATATATGAGAGAGAGAGAGAGAGAGAGAGAGAGAGAGAGAGAGAGAGAGAGAGAGAGAGAGAGAGAGAGAGAGAGAGAAACATAGCACATTTGAAAATGTGCTATTTTGTGATTATTTGTGTAATATGAATCATACATTTTCTGTGAGTAGACGTCAGTTCTGAGCTGAGATGCATATTTATTCATGCGTCGGCGGGGCAGTCTGGTCGGAAAGCTTTTGATCTGTGACCTATTTAAACCCTGTCACTGTCTGTGATCATCTGGATAAAACACGTTCACAGGGAAAGCTATTTGCTTTACTCTCTGCTTGAAGACAGGTTAGTAATGTTGATGGGAAGGCTTGATCTGTAAAAGAAAACAGAGCGGGGGACATTTTCTCAACCACAGAGCTATAGCACGTCGGCTAGTTTCAGTGAATAGTTGAAGAAGTTGGAGTTGTTAGAAGAGCTGATGTAGAGGGGGCCTGGGGGGTCTCTGGTTAACAAAGTATATAGGGTTTAAGTTGTTACTACTTAAAGTAGCACGATGTACTTTCCTCTTTTATTATTTTTTTTAGGGGGGGGGGGGGGGGCGGGGCACTGGTACTTATTTTATTTTTTTTACCATTGATTTAATAGAGCCTGCCTGCTTGCTCAAGGGATAAACTGGATCTTGACCATCAGGTCTAAATTTGTGTCAGAGCCTGTGTCTAGACCTTTGACAAAATCTAAATGTCTCAATAGAAGAGCAGGGAGACACAATACAACCACCCCTATTGTATAAGTGATATTGTATTAACATACTCTACCATACAGATTGGACAAAATGTAATTGTATTCATAAAACAAAGTTACATAGTGAGGCCTTATATATATATAGGCCTTTTACTCTATATCGTTGCTGTCGGGCAGAAACTCCATAATATATTCTAAGTTAGAATATCTCCATATTCTAACTCTTGTTTTTTTTTGTAAATTAACCCCCTACTTGATCATACTACAGCGTCACACAAAAGCATCAAAAGTAGCAGATCTACAAGCTCAAAACGCAGCGTTTTGAGCTTGTATATTTTTGCTATTTTTGCTGCATTTAAATTTGTATCCTGAAAAGTACCAGTTTTGGACATATGAGGTTTCCATCCGACAGAGACGATTATTTGGTTGTATGACAAACTGCTAAAATAGGCAATCTACAAGCTCACACCGCGTTCCAATGCGACACGTTGTGTGAGCTTATCTGCTACGTTTTACTATTTAAAAAAAATAAAATAAAAAAACTGAGATATTATCAAACTATAAATATAAAACAATATCAGACTACATTTCCTAAAAGAAAACGCATGTATTTAATTCGGTCTGACCAGGAGCAGAGATAAAACATATCTCCTCACCAGCCATAAAAATGAATAACCAGAGGGGGGATATGAAAAGTACCAGTGCCCCGCCCCCCCCCCCCCCCCCCCCCCTAACGCCCCCACCCCCGCAAATCGAACCCTGTTGATGGTTGACGCCGGGTGAAGGCCAGACCATTATGGCTCACTGCCAAACTACATTCAGAGTAATGCAAACCCGTACATTCAATTAGGCCTACTGTGATGCTCAATAATTATAAAGAGTCAATAATTGGGACTATTATCGACACGAAACTGAACTTTGAAGTAAATTGTGAAGCCGTCTGCGAAAAGGGGCAGCAGCATTTGTTTTGTATGAGGAAACATGGCCTATTTCCACATTTGGGGAAAGAAAAAAAAAAAACGTGACCTTATTCTATCATGCTGCTAGTGAATCAATTTTATCTTGTCATGGTTTGGAAACCTATCTTTAAAGAACAGAAACTCTCTGGCTCAAATGGTTAGATGGTCTAGTAGGCTGAATCACAGCTTAACCCATCCCTCTACACCAGACAGTTACAGCAGATAACCAGCTCCATTTTAAATGACGACTCCCATCCTTTTGCACAGTGAATTTCAGCTCCTTCCTTCTGGACGAGGGTTTATAGTCCCAAGGTGTACAACAAAGCCGTATTAAAAATAGCTTTGTTCCAGCAGCCATCACTCAGAAACAAGATGTAGCACCATTGCACAGATGCTAGATGCAATCTGTGTTTGTTTGTTGTTGTTGTTTCCCTGCATTTTACTGTATCAATTTTAGAGGCTAGTTATTTTAGTGTTGTTGTTTTTCATATCTCTTTTTAAATTCTTATTATTTGATAAATTGAGCACTTGTATGTATTTCTATTGTATGTGTTGTTTGTAAAATGTGTGAAAAGATGTATCCCTTGTCTACAAGTCAAATACACCAAGAGGTATAATTAAAGTAACCTGAACCTGAACCTGAACCGAAGGCAGCTTCAATCAAACGCTCAAATCTGCCACATTAGAAAAGCTGCATCAAAGGAACGAGACCTGGGATATCTTATTTACATATTTCTATATTTTCACAAATTACATTGACGCAGCATTGGAAGGAAGTCACCAAGTGAGATGAAATTATTTATACATTCGCAAAGATGTGAAATGTTGCCTAAATATTGATGCTCACTTATTAATGTGAAAAGATTTCCTATTGACCTCAATATTTGATGATATATCATTGGTTACGATTGCCTTCCACCATTTGCGGGAGGGGCCCGTTTAGCAAGAACATCCACAAATCCAGCAGCCCACAGCTGCCCCAACTTGAATCACACATTGAGGGCCCTCTAAACAACCCAGGGCCAAAAGCAATTTCACCTCCACCCATTAGGGCTGCTACAAATGTCACTGTTTGTTGCAGAAGCGTGCTTTTCCCCAACAAATTAAGCACAAATGGCCCTGTGAGTCACGATGACCATCAAAACAGTTTTTTCATGTTTACCTGTAAATGCCTTAAAAAAGGTCTGGATGGGGCCTATTTCTTGGCTGAGGGAACATAGGGCTGAGGGAATATATAGGGTTGAGGGAACATAGAGTCTAATTTGGGATGGGGGAACATAAGGCTGAGGGAACATAGGGTTAAGAGGAAGATAGGGCTGAGGGAACATAAGGCTGAGGGAACTTGAGTACGCTCCCGTGTTTTGTATCTACAAAACACCACACACATGAACAGTTTCACCGTCTGTTGTACAATCTCTATTTTTCCTGCAGCTTCCTCATGTCCTGACAGCCACTCACACAGCCCTGAGTAGGCAACCAGGCCTGGCGAAGATCTGGGGAGTACACTTTTCTACACTTTTCTACACTGCCGTGGTGGGTGCCCCATAGGTGTGCAATATAGTTTTTCAGTGTGACTATTTTCATGGCAGACCCCTGAACAGTGTTTATGCCACGTTTGGTGAGAATTGGGGCAACGGTGTGCCTTTGGCTGACGGGGGGGCCCCTGAAGTGGCCCCTTGTGTGACTATTCTCATGTTCGACCCCACAGGACCACAATGGAAACGAGCCCTCAGGGATTTTTGTGTTATCTTTTTAGCATTATTGTATAACTGTACATCTGTACTTTTTGTAAACTGTTGAAAAATACAGTTTGTAATTAAAAACAATTAAGTATCCAATCAATCAATCAATCAATGAACACTGTTTGTGCCTAGTTTTGTGCGAAATGGATCAATGGTGCACGGTTGGCCGCCCCCACCCTCTAGGCAATTTTAATATAGGATAAGTTAATACATTATTTATTTGTAAATATGAATGATGCATTGCTGTTGAGAACCAAATTAAATCAATATCTGCATCTGAGTGAGGGAGGAGTGTAATATATGAAACTTTTCATTCTCAATAAATAATCCATATTCTGATAGAGGTCCTTATGGACCAAAACATTAGACTCAATAAAATAGTTGTGGTTATTGCAATAACAATGCAAAATGTTTTGCCATCTTTTAAGATATTAAGTTTCTCTCCAATGATTTTGCAAAAAATATATAATTACTGGATGTGCAATTTTGATGTTCATTTTCTTCTAACCTACTTTAAGTGCAATGTAGAGTGTCAGAGTGGCTTTAGAAGGTTATTGAGATAAATGATAGACTGCCTTTGAAAAAATTATAGCGCTCATGAAGAGACTCCTCGGGGCTGGATAGAATGTCTAATCCATTCACATTTTAAAGCTTGGCAAATTATTTGAGGGTTCAATATTCACTGGATCCTCCAAGCAAGGACACACCATGGTCAGAGTAAAGTTCACACTGAAGTGAACTACTGAACACCACTCTAAGGTCTTGTTTACATCAAGTTCACCTGTCTGGGAGCAGGTTAGTTTATATACCACTGTGAGGTCAGGTTAGCATCTAGCCTGGTAGCAGGTTTGTTTATACCAGGGGTAGGCAACGTGCTGCTCTAGAGCTGCATGTGGCTCTTAGGCCCTCTCCCAGTTGCATGGGCAACGAAGTATGTAAAGGAATAAAGTTTAAAGTTTTCTTTTGTTTTTGTTTTTTAAATTTTAATCATAATTTATTATTGTAGGCAAAAAGTTCTTACATTCTGTAAATAAATAATAACCAGATAAAAATAAGAAACTAATTATTGAAGGAAAATAAACAATTTGTTTGCTTTCTCCACCAATGCTGCTGGCTTACTGGTATACTTGATCTGCTTTGAGAAATTGGCAAACAATAATAAAAAGTTATATTGAAAGCCCCGAAAAAGCTCAAATAAGCAAACATATTTTGCGGCTCCACACAGATTATTAATAATTTTTTTGGGCCAAAAATTGCTCTTTTGATAATAAAGGTTGCCTACCCCTGGTTTATACTATAACCTGTGCCAAGGACCCCCAAATTGGTATGTATGTGGCCGCTGAAAATATATTGTGCCAGGGACCCCCAGAAGCAAAGATTTGTGAGATTTAAAGATTTGCACACATTTTCAAGATTTTTCAAAAATAGCAGATCTACAATATAATAGCCAAAGTATAAAATATGGATAAAGGGGTTAAAATGATTGTGACGCTTTATTAACTCATTTTGCTGCATGGGGACCCCCTGGTATCCGGCCAAGGACCCCTAGGGGTCCCCGGACCCCACTTTGAGAACCAATGGTTGGTTAGTTTCAGAGCATGGCTTGCCATAGTAGCAGACACAGAACTGCTGTAAGTAAGTAAACATTTTATTTATATAGCACCTCTCACAGAGAAAACTCACAAAATGTTTTACATACAATAGAAATACAGCAATTAAAAAGAATAACAGCAGCACAACTGCACAATAGAACTCAGAACAAAAACAGCAGACATATTGCAAAGAAGAAAAAATTCTGCGAATACCCGTCCAAACAAAAGTGTTTTCAAGCGGTTCTTAAAAATGCCCACAGACGCTGCAGCTCTCAGGACCTGCGGAAGTGCATTCCAGAGTCTAGGAGCTACTCGCCCTTGGTTATATAGTTGGTTCGAGGGATGACTAACAGACCCTGGTCGGCTGACCTTAGGGTCCTGCTCGGCACTTGTTATTCTAGCAGGTCAGTTGCTGGTGCTTGACCATGCACAGCTCTATTATGTAAGCACCAGGACCTTGAAACGCACCCTGAAAGCAACAGGAAGCCAAAGCAAGGAGGCCAGGACTGGAGTAATGCGACACCTTCGGCTGGATGAAAGGAAGGCCGATGAGCGAACGTCAAGCACACTCCAAACGAGCGAGGACATCCCTGACCCTGATTAAAAGGCAGGGATAGTCAAACATATTTAAAAACAATAAAACCGGATGGAACTGCTGTGATTCACATTTTTGGAATGGAACATCTATGTCTAGGATGTCCAAAACGTCCTGGGCTACCAAATAGGTTGAGTTAACCGCTTAAACTCTATAAACTTCACACTCCTATACTTCCCTCTACTAAATTTCTTTGCTAGAAATAGCCGATCTACAAGCTCACAACGTGTGACACCGCATCTCATTGTGACCTTGTAGATCTGCTGTTTTGATCCCCTATTTTTGCCAATTGTTCACCTATTATTACATGTCCAGAATAGAGACCCTATGTGTTCATCAGTGGTGTAAAAAGTAACTAAGTACATTTACTCAAGTACTGTACTTGAGTACAATTGTGAGGTATTTTTACTTTCTTCAGTATTTTCCACTACAATTATTTGACTCATTTGATTATTATCACAAAACATACATTAAACCACTTCAGCCCTACTATATACATTTCGGCCATTTGAAAATAGCAGATCTACAAGTTCACAATGCATCCCGATGTGACGCATAACAGAGTATTTCTATATTGCAGTATTGATACTTTTACTTAAGTAAAGAATGTGAGTACTTTTTCCACGTACTCATGGTGTTAAATCACTAACCTGTTTTCTGGAATAGACCCCTGACTGGTTGCAACCAGATTGAGACCACTCGGCCCACTCAGTCTGCATTAAGGACTAAATGATCCATATTGTTGCATTTCTGGCATGGCTGAATGCTGAACTCTGATGCCCTTTGACTGCCCAGGAACGGAAAGATGGGAAGCAGATGTTTGTGTGGGCAGGTTTTATTTATTTGTCTTATCCTTTTGTGATCATTACTGTTACCGAATCACTTTATAATCACTTTAATAATTCATCTCTCTGCTTTTTTTTTGTTTATTTAGATAATACTATTTCTCTAAAAAATCATCTTCCTTGTGTGGTTTTAGGCATGAGTCCAGTTTGTACTGAGATATGACTGACAAAGGAACGTTGTCGCTGACGTTGATTATAACATTCTCCTCTGACTTTCTTTTACCCAAAATGTAATCTTCTCTTCGAGGCAACCTATTATATAATATATTATTCCTACTGAGTTTCATGAAAATCCAGCCTCCTTGTTTTTGGTTTATTTGAGTTGACAGACAGACAGACAGACAGACAGACAGACAGACAGACAGACAGACACAGACAGACAGACAGACAGACAGACAGACAGACAGACAGACAGACAGACAGACAGACAGACAGACAGAAATACCCATACAAACATTGCTGCAGGGAGAGTGATAAGATAAGATACGATAGATAAGATAAGATACAACTTAGCGGGTCATTACAGATGCTATGGATGGGGTATAGTTAAAGCACCCTTTTGTCTATAAAAGCTCAACATGTACAGTATGCTTGGACCATAGTATACAGCTTATCTGGGGTCAAATATCTGAAATATAAAATATGAATATGATATATTAATATTGTATATATAAAGCCTATATATTGTTCCGTAAGAGTGCAGTACCCGCCCAGCATTAGCTATTATACAGTTCTGAATAGCTTGCACAAAAAAACATTTGCGTTGATGTCTTGAGGATACGAGCAGAATAGATAACAGGTTGTTGGGGTTTCTCACACTTTTCATCACAGTAATGATTCACTTATGCCACCCACTGAGCCAAGAGACTGATGGTTACTGCAGTATAATAGTGCAACAAGCCCGCCAAGATATGCCTCTTCCTTTTTTTGTCTTTGCAGTTATTTTCTGTTTCTCTTGGCTACTTCTATCAGGTGGGCCCTGTAGTCACTGTCGCCAGCAGTGGCGGAAGAAGCACTGATTTTTTGTATTTATTTAAGTAAAGCTTAACAAAGTAGTTACAATGTAGAAATGTTCAGTACAAGCAGTGGAGGAAAGCATTTACTTAAAGGGATATTTCACTTTCAAAAAAACGTTTGGTAATTTTATCATCTACTCAGGCCTTTGTGAGCACCCCAGACAGTTTTTCAGTTGCTTGATTCATTATTTAGATATTTGATATTCATTTTATCAGACACGCCCCCTTCCTATACAAGCCCATTGTAACTTCAAACTCCATTTTAACCATGTTAGATTAATCAAAAACACCCGTCCTTGGTTCTGGTGACTCACCCTGCCCTCCTAATGCGTGAGGGGGTGTTTTTTCGATTACTTTTTTCATTTATTTTATTTACATTTTTAAGGCGATTGTGAGCTTGTAGATCTGCTATTTAAAAAATATTTGTTATACATTTGAAAACTTGAAATAGGACATTCTGCCTAATGAGTACTTTTACTTTTTGGTACTTGAAGTACATTTTGATGCCAATACTTTTGTACTTTTACTCAAGTACATTTAGAATTTCTAACTTTTACTTGTAACAGAGTATTTCTATATTTCTATATAAAGTACAAAAGTATTGGCATAAAAATGTTCAATATGTATAAAAAATATTTTGAAAATGGCAGATTTACAAGCTCACAACGCGTCGCTTTGAAGTAAAAGTATTGAAAATTGGAAATACTCAAGTGAAGTAAAAAAATCACACCCTGTGTGAAGTGGGCGGTGTCTTCCTAGCTAACCACAATACTGAATGGAGTCAACCAATGATATATGATATATGCTTTGATCTTAAAGAGCCACTTCTAGGAAGACTTTCTATTTTCTTCTCAATATCGGTTTTCCCTTTTCTCATTTCAGCCATAGTGATCTTTGACTTCTACTTTACTGTTATCACGAAATGGACAGTATCTAAGTAATATACTAGTGTTACATCACAGTGGTTTTAGATTAGTTTCGTCATATGTATCACTAGCCAATCACAGCATGTGTCTTGCTAGCTAATCACAATACTGAATGGAGTCGATCAATCATGTACAAAAGATAAATACATTTATTGAAACACTCTTTATGATGGACAAAACCATAACTTAAAAAAAACAAATTTATGTTTTTTTTTAAGTTATGGTTGCTTATATAGGGCTATGCACATGTGTCATGTGACACTGGCCAATCACAGTCCTGAATAGATTGTGATTGGCCAATCACAGCGCAGGATAATTGTACAAATTTCCAAACCTCACTTTCAGGGCCGGTTTCACGGCCCAAGATATTTGTACATTTTTCCAAATCTCACTTATAAGGGCGGTTTCACCGCCCAAAAAAAATACCTTCACATTTTACTTAAGTACATTACTTGAGTAAATGTACTTAGTTACTGTACACCACTGGTCACCAGACACTGTGTGTTTCCAGACAGTGGTGTTGTTGGGTCTATGAATGTGCTGACGGCGTGTCAGCGGGAGAGAGAGACAAAGAAAACCCAGGCTGGCTGCAAACCAATCCTGTCAACGTGACATTATTCAATTAGCGTTAAGCACTTTGCACTTATGTTGTCATAATGCGAACAAATGGCATCATAAGACAGAGAAGGTGTTGAACAGTGCACGGAATCCCCCCTCGCTCTCACGCCAGACAGCTGGATAAAGAGGGAGACGGAGAGAGAGGACAGAACGAGAGACAGAGATGGACCAAGAAAAGAAAAGGGGACAAAATAGAGCACTGCGGGATTTATATCCCGACATTAGCATGAGGGACAATAACATTATGACACAGGCCTAATGACAAATTTGTTCCGTTTCTGTATTACAAATATGGCTGTGAGAAATGAGAACATTAGGCTTAAGGAGAGATCAGCAATCCTCTTTGAGTCAAAACGGAACCAAGGTAACGTGGTTTAATCTGCCTGTGGCCAGCAGATTACAGCCACCGGCCAGATGACTAGCAGTGTTTGTAGACCACTGGCTGAATGACACACTACAGACATTATCTGGGAATTAAATCTTTCCGCTGACGCAATTTTTTGTTGAGTTAGTGTGTGTGTGAGTGAATGAGTGTGTACGCGAGTGTGTGCACGAGTGTGTGCATGCGTGCACGCGCGTGCGTGTGTTCGTGCCTTGGGCCATTGCTCCAGCTGAATGTCCTGATAGGAGCAGATGAGGTTTAGTCGACTCCTCACTGCAAGGGGCTGTTTTAATCACTTAACCGCCGGTCCCATCCCTATTCTGGGCACGTCATAATAGTCAAACATTTGGCCAAAAATAGCAGAATTACAAGCTCACAAGCTCTGAGCTTGCAGATTGGGGATTTGGTGTAGAGGGGAACAAGAAAGATGGGGCCAAGGATAGACCCAAATGTCCAAAATATTAACTTTTCAGGAAAGAAATTACACAACACAACACTATACTTACTATACTATAGCCTACTACCTCATCAAAGTTGGTATGGTGACTTTATACATTGTCAGATACTTGAATGTGTCCTTATATTATCGTCACTTTACCTAAATACAGCTCAAGTGGAGTTAGGAGGTTTTGGACCATTAATGTGGAGATTTTTCCCATCTGACTTCGTCATTCTAATCAATGGGGGACAAACCACCTAACTCCACATGTTGGGGTTACGTGGTTTGTCCGACAGTTTGAGGATCCAATGGAGTTAGGAGGTAAGCAGGAGGTAAAACCCACACACAGACAAAACGGGTGTTCAATAGCACTGATTTATAAAAAGAAAATTAAAAGTTGGAAAATGGCGGTTTCTCCCTGACAGCGACGATATAGGATTTAAGTGATGCCTCCAAATCTGCGGACATACGACTTTGTCGTATGTCCGCAGATTTGGAAAAAAAAAAAAAAAAGATGGCCGAAGTTTGGCCTAAACAGGGACGCCAGCAGGTCAATGTGGTTAAAGGTCAGAGTTCAGATTAAGGTAAGGTGTGAGGCCTGTAATCGTGAGTGTTAAGAATAAGGTTAGTGGATTACGGTAGTCAATGGAAGGTCGGAGGTCCTTCCATAAAAGCAGTCCATTTATATATAAATGCAGCGGACAACTTACCAAGCAGTGTATGCGTGCGTGCGTGCATGCGTGTGCATGTACGCTAAGCTCTGTCCCATAAGCCTCCTCACTTAGCTCTGCACTGAAGTGCACTCCTGACATCCAAACTCAGACACCAACGGATGCGTCTGATCTCACTGTAGTATATCTCACTCTCTATCCACTTGACTCGATCACTCATTGTCTATACCTCTCTTCTCCCTCCTCTGAAAGCGGAAGACAATCTCTCCTCTGCTGGTTTTTTTTTTTGTCATATAGTTCTGCTGGGTAATAATTTCCACTTCAAACGGTGGAGTGGTGGGACCGGGATGAATATTGTCAGAGCCGCAGCTTCTGTAACACGTCGTGGACCGATTGTGGGCAGAAAGACACACACACACACACACACACACACACACACACACACACACACACACACACACACACACACACACACACACACACACACACACACACACACACACACACACACACACACACACACAGGGGAGAGGAGACGAGGGGAGAGGAGACGAGAGATGGGGAATTGACAGGAGATAGACGAGTGGAGGCATGAGATCAGATGGAGTAAAGTGAAGTGGAAAGGAGATTAAGGGGAGAGCAGAAGAGAGAAGAAGGGTAATGAAGAGGAGATAGGGTGAGAGAGGAGAGCCATACATGTGTGTGTGTGCGGGACTGCTAGCGATGCTTCAAGGTTTCAAACAAACCAGAAAAGAAAAAAAAACGAAAATTCAAATGGAAAAATGTAATTAACTGGAGCAAGGAATCCACTTCCAGGTATGATTGGGAATCGGATAGATGTAATTTTCTTCTTACTTAAATGGCTCCGATCTTCCTTTTTTCTTCCTCCCCGTCCTGTGTGATGTTTATCACCGGCACTAATCAGCAGATTCCTCCCGTTTTGGCTGAGCTCTCTGACAGTGATCATCTGTAGAACGGCCTAACAGGGCATTTAAAGACCTGCTTAAAGGTCTATTGTCGCTAATGGAAGCCAGCAATAAACGCAGGAGGAGTCTCTTTCTTATTCCGTTCACAATGAGAGAGAGAGAGAGAGAGAGAGAGAGAGAGAGAGAGAGAGAGAGAGAGAGAGAGAGAGAGAGAGAGAGAGAGAGAGAGAGAGAGAGAGAATTATCCATCTGTTTAATGGAGGTATTTAATGAAAGTTGCACATCCTATTTTCTTTTATTCTGTGCAGGTACATTATCCACTTTTCATCGGTGCATTTCCACTTTATGTAAAGCATATTGTACCACATTTTAGTATGTGAGACGTGAGTATATAAATGAGGTTTGACATGGTCTGTATAGAAGGCGTAATGCGCTGTCACTTCATTTCACATCCTATGTAAGCGGCAATGTCTACCTCGGCAATATATTTGATGCAGATTATTAACACTTTTCTTGGTAATGAAGGACGCAAAAATACATTTCAAAAATGAATAAAATGTCCAATTTGTCTCGGGAGAAACACACTTTTATTCTTTATTCATTATCAAAGTGCCCTGTTTTCAAATTGTGGTTTGACAGTTTGTCAAACCATCTGTCCTCGACCAGAGGCCATATTGCTTCTTCTCCTTTTCAAAGACAAAATACAAAAAAAAAACATTTGAAATGGTTATAGGGCAAAAATGGGGTGCAGGTTATGTACAGTATTCACTAAAATATTAGCACATAGTAGTAAACAGCAAGCACAAAAAGAGCCTTAAAGTAAAGTGAAAATCATTACAAAGCTACAAGGGGCCTTGAAAACAGAAAGGCCATGGGGTCACCAGGGTTCAACCTCCAGCCACGCGTTCCTGTTTGGGACCACAGTGTTTGACGGATGGCTGGACCATAATTGCCATCCTCAGAACCCTGCAGGTAACAGGGCTAAAAACATCCTGTCCATCCATGTGGTATATTACAGGAAATATGACTAGAAAAGGTGCACTCAGTAGAGCGCAAATCTCTGCCAGGAGGCATGGCCTACTTGCTACCGTCTGCCTGTCTGTCTGTCTGTCTGTCTGTCTGTCTGTCTGTCTGTCTGTCTGTCTGTCTGTCTGTCTGTCTGTCTGTCTGTCTGTCTGTCTGTCTGAAGCATGTGATGGCAATGTTTTGGGGTTGTGTGCGTACAATAAAACATCCAGGACAACGCTCCACACTTCACAGACTCTTTTCCCTCCTGGCTCCCAAACTCTGGAACAAACTCCCCATTGCAGTTAGAACTGCAGATTCACGCCCAATTTTCAGCCGTAATCTTGACGTAGCACTTGACATGGCCTTGATGTCCATGCAGACTTAATAGTTACACTCACACAATGTAGTGTCCAACTTTATCTGACAGTTGTTTTAAGCATTGACACAAAAGGATGGACCTTGATGCATCACAACAAAAGACACATATTGGTCAGCTAAATGTTCCATTACTCAAAGATCATTCACTATGACCCCACACACTACTAAAGCAAATCACACAATGTCATAGTGTCCAACCTCACATGGGGGAAATAAACAAAATAACAAAAAATAAAACTAGAAACGTGTGCTCCTCAGAGCACAGGTCTCCGCCAGGCCGGGTTGGAAGCCAGTCATAGCCAATTGGAATGGGCTCTGACTCATACATCTTGATCACATGACCCTAGTGTGTTTTGAAGAAACACATATGGCAGATAATGTAATCTAGCACAGATACATTGCGAATCAAGGGGGGGCAGAGTGTCCCCAGTGTCATGGCTGGCTCAAATCCATGACAAATAAGGGAAGGAGCATCAGGTGTAAAATTAATAACAAATGTTTATTAAAGAAATAACCTAACATATTCAATTACGATATAAATGGATGGCATAACTGAACAGATGAGATAAGGATACTGTGAGGTGTGGAGTCAGTAAATCAGTAGCCTCGATCTCCAGGCTTTTATTTTCCTTCGCATTTTGCTCAAAAATAAGCGCCTGGACCAGGGTGTTGACGTTCCTGGCATAGGAAGTGGGAGTCAACCTTTCATTTCCCCAACCAACCAGAGTGCAGTGGGCGTCGCTCCAAATGTTGTGACGTCAGGGCTCTCAATGCTGCACATTGGGGGAGGAGGAGGGGCACGGAACGGGGCAGGGGCGGGCGCACAGATCGGTGAACCAATGGGAGCCCACGGATTCTCTCTCCGGAGATTTTGAACCCGCCCCTCTAGACCAGATATCAGACGCGCTAGGGCAGCCTAGTAAATCAGTGGTGTATGAATGTGTATACTATGGATGTGTGGAATATGGTGTAGTGCAGGTGTGTGGATGGAAATCCGAGCCTATAAGAAAAATAACATGGAGGAGCACTGAGGGAAGAGCGCTGGCAGGTCTCTTAAGAGAGAATGACATGAGCTGAACTTGTAGGCCCTGGAGGCACCGGGCCCAGGTGCCCTCCATGAGCCATCAAGCCTGATTACAGGCCTGCTCACCTAGGAATAAGCAGAGTTAGGCAAGGCAGGTACACATTGCAGGACCTTAAAGTGCTCGGGGGGTTATCTGATCGTTAAGCATTACACACTGCAGGAGTTTATTTCTTGAAATCGGCTGTCATAATATCGTTGTGGTCTTCACAACAGGATTGATCCCCGACAAGGGCTGACACACTGTAGGATAGTTCACTAGGATGCTATCTCCAGAGTCAGACCCAATACATACATTTGAGTTTATTCCAATTCATTTTAATCGACGTATCCCGTGATATGCCTCTCTCCCTCTCCCCCCTCTCTCGCTCTTTCTCTCTCTCTTTCTCTCTCTCTCGCACGTCAAGTGCAGAAGCGGTCAGTGACAGCGTTGCCATGTCTGCTTATTATAAGCGACTTTGGGCTTGTTTTTCTGTAGAGTTGCTTGTAAATATTGGTTGTTGCGGGGTGCATTTTTGGGGCTTATTTGTATAGTTGCTTATTTGGCCTCGTTTCCTAATGTTGTTTAAACCAGTGGTTTAAACAACACATAATATGTATTTGTCCGCAGACCCCCCTTCTGTAAATATGTTGTGCCATCATAGACCCCCATACAAGATTTGTGTGGATTTGGAAAATATTCCACAATTTTCTCAAGATTTTTCTTTGAAAATAGCTGCGACGCGTTGTGAGCTTGTAGATCGGCTATTTTCAAATATCCAATGTATTTGTAAATAGGTTTAAAGTGCTCAAGTGGCCTTTTCTTGGGCTTGTTTTCATAGACCTGGTTGCTTATTTCTCTCGCAACATCTGGCAACGCTGTTCTGACACAACGTGCACATGCTGCACACTCTCACACACACACACACACACACACACACACACACACACACAGAGCTCGCTCTCGCTCTCACTCTCTGTCTGTCTCTCTCTCTCTGTACAATTCCTCTAAAATAAACAGCCCACCAGGCTCGCTCACTCTCTCATTTTGTTTTATAATGTTAACTTAATACAGGACTGGACGGTAATATTGCGGTAGGGACTGTTTGTTGTGGTCAGATCCAGCGACGCCCCCCTAGCCACGGTGGCTGTAATGTGCTCTCATTGGCTGTAGCGTGCATCTCTTCGCAAGGTGGTCGCAGCCCCGTTCATATTGTATGATATTGTCTGCTGTCCTGTCCCAGACAGAGCTGAATATCTAACATGGTAGTTATCTGAAAACGGTCGGAAAGCCGTCGCTGAGCGGATAATCGCGGCCATATCGTCTCGCGGTGCCTTTCACACACAGCGAGCATTATCTCGCAGATCAAAGGCCGATCTGCGTCAGATCGGGAGGTTTTGTCGGCGAGCGCCAAAAAATGTCGGCGACAGCAATATCGGACCCAATCTCCTGCAGTCTGTACGGGCCCTTAGGCAACCCAACTGACACTCACCCACTGTAGCCTAGAGTGGGACATCACACCATAGATATAGATACCTAGATACCTCATTGGCCTCTGCAGTTCATTGGAGCGACCTGTATGGAATACAAGGCTCTTCCGCAGGGGAAGCTGCCACTCTACTACTGGCTAATCACAGTGCGTTGACTACTGGCCAATCACAGCAGTACCGCGGGAAGTAGGGGTGCTGGGGGTGCGGCCGCCCCCCCTCCCCCCAGGTACCGCACCCCCTACCGCCCCCCCCCCCCCATCAAAAAATATATATATATTTTTTGATAATAAATCGGTAAAATCAGGCAAAAATATGAATTAAATAACATTACTCTAACCTAACCCTAATCCTAACCCTAAAACCGAAATAAAGGAACCAAAAACTGGGAAAAAAAACGAACCCAATCCGCCCAGAACCGCGGAAATTTTCCGCACGCCTTTTTTTCGCACACCTCATGCACACGCGCTGCGCGCGCGTGCATGAGGTTTGCATACCGTACCCCTAACCTAAAAGGTCTTCCCGCGGCTATGAATCACAGCCCGTCTTTTCCAGGACTTTCAGAATCTAGTTGTCCCGCCCCCCACCTGCCTCTGATTGGCCTACCGAACGCCCCCCTTCTGTGATGCACTCGGAAGTTTCCCGCTAGCCCTGCGGAAGCGGAAGCGCACCCGAGATACAGACGCTTCAGAGCCGGAGGAGGCGTCTACCTTTATATGTCTTTGCATCACACCAGCTAAATTAGTGCAGATGCACCGTTAATATAGTGTCACTATCATTTTAACCACTTTATATATATATGTCTCAGGTCATCCCTGTAAATAACCTTTTCATTCACAGCACCCCTGAATAACATCGTTACTTTATAGCACCTTACATTTATGTCAAATTACGCTACGCAAATATGTCAATCTTTCCCCCTAAGATACAGCGTGTCACAGAGAAAACTTGAGAGAATATCAGTTTCCTTTAGGATTTTGGACAGATTGACGTTATACTCGTTTAACCACTTGAACCCCAGCATCCCTATTCTGGGAGGAGACATTAGCCAAACATAGCCGATCTACAAGCTCACAAACAGGTCGCAAGGGCGACAAGTTGTGAGCTTGTAGATCTGTAATTTATGGCAAAGATTTTTGGTGTGGATCAAAAAAGAACGTAGTGAGGTCCGGTTTACTAAGTATAGGTGGTTAAACTGAAGTGATATTGATGAATTCCAAATATTATCAAAGCATCCTGCTGTGGCACCCCTGGACTTGTGTCACGGCACCCTAGGGTGCCACGGCCCGTGGTGAAAAAAGTACTCAAATGTTTTTTAGTAAAAGTATCAATACTGCAGAAGTACTTCGTTACAAGTAAAAGTCCGGAATTCAAAATGTACTTGAGTAAAAGTACAAAAGTATTTGTATCAAAAGGTACTTAAAGTACCAAAAGTAAAAGTACTAATTTTTTTGAAAATAGCCGATCTACAAGCTCACAACGCGTTGCGATGCGACACGTTGTGAGCTTGTAGATCGGCTATTTTCGAATAGCCGATGTATAAAATAGGGCTAAGGTGGTTAATGTATGTTTTATAATGTAATAATTTGTATCTGCAAAAGTGCAAAGTAACCAGTAACTAAAAATGTGAGTAAAAATGTACTTAAGTACAGTACTTGAGTAAATGTACTTAGTTACTTCACACCACTGGCCACGGGGCACCCACTTTGAGAAACCCTGGCCTGGGAGGTAGTTAGTTATTGCTCCACACTCCCTAGGAAGCAGGGAGGGAAGGAGGGGCGGGCTTTATAAGTCCTCCAATTGTCAGCCCCCCCCCCCCCCCACACACACACACACACGCAGTTTGTTACAGGCTCTGCAATGTTTTGGAAGTAAAAGAGCAAAATAAACAACTCATAATGCAACTTTACTCCACATGAACGTTGTGTAGAGTTGTCAGTGTTTACCAGAGTGGTGAAAGCGGCTATAAACACGCTTGTGACAAGACATTTTCTCCATCTGACCAAACTGAGGTGAGTTTCTGCAGGTGACTTAGCTTAGCTAATTAGCTGCTAAGCATTAAAGGAATTGATGGAATTTCTGTGTTTAATTTCACTTTTATTTTACTTGGTAAAGCAACAACCAGTCAGGATGAAGCATTGTTGTGATGTGATGTGATGTGATGTGATGTGAATTGATGTGATGTGATGTGATGTGATGTGATGTGTGATGTGATGTGAATATGTTGTATTGTTGAGCTGTGTTTGATTGTGATGCTAAGACAGGGGTGCTCCTTCCATTCCGACATCTCACCACTCCGACTAGTGGCTTCTGCGTGCGGTTAAGGTTAGGGTTAGGGAATGGTTTGGGTTGGACTTCAGTGCTAAGCCTTTTTTAGAAAGGGCATCCTTTCCGAAAAAGGCAGAGCAAGGAATTTTTGCTCTCGCCATCTTGTTTTTGAAAGAAAGTCTTTTTGGGATCCAGTTACTCTTTAATTTTAAGGTCCTTGTACTTTTACATTCTGTTTACTAAGTCTTTAATCTAAATTCTAAATCTTAGCCCTAAGTTATTTTTGGCTGTTTCGCCTTTCCTAAGAAAGGATTCCCCATTAGGGTTAACCATTTTCCCTTTCTTCAAAGTTTAGGTTTTTAGGCATGTTTACAAACTATAAATAAAATTGCCAGTGAACTTTGTGAGGAATGTTCACTGGGGACTGTGCATGGCAGGTACGTCCAGTCATCCTGAGTCCCACCTTAGTTGGACCGCATACCAAAAATCATCCATAGTCTCATTATAAGAATGTTTACAGGACTAGGACTCAATAAAAGATTTAAGAATACAAATGTAGTTATGGACCCAACCGCGATGGAGGGGCGCAGTCTCAAGCGAACTTGAGCCACGGGAAGCACCACCGAGCGCGCTAAGGCGCGCGAGTTTCCGTGCTGAACGTTGCGAAGTTCGCTTTGAGCCTACTCAGCCCCGTCCGAATTATGTACCGATAGGCACAGAATAGTAAATGATGTTTGTGGGGACTGCGTTTGCCCCAACTGAACCTCCCAGTGACTACTGGTCAATCCTAGTGCGTCTTTCCTGGGACTAGAACAATTCTTTATTTCTGCTACAGGGGTTAGGCTTAGAGTAATGAGAACCTTAAGACATTTATTTTTAAGGTCCTTATTATTTTGCATTTGTTCATCTAAGTCTTCCTAGGTCCATTGTTTGATTATGTGTGTCTTTAACCCACTTAGTCCTTTTGAAGGTTGAGTGGGCATTTGGGTTGACTACTCTCACACCTATTTGGGTCTTAAGCTATGGGTCAGGAAGAAACCCCTTGTCTTCCCCTAGGGTCGTTGATGCTTCTGTGATTGTCCTTAATCTAGTATCTAGGTCAGGTGTTACTCCTCCTTTCTCTGAGTGGGTCTTTGTTCTTTTAGTTCTCTCTGAGTACCTGGTGGTCTCTTTGTGTTTCTGTGAGTTTGTTTGATTGAATTAAGAAGGGTTGGTTTGTGTGTTTCTAATGTTTGTCATATTAAGTCCCTCTGGAAAAATTGTACCTAATCTGTTTATCCATTGTCTTTCGTTATATTGTCTTTGTCCTAGTGTCCAATTTGGGTTATGTTCTAGGCCAGAGACTTTTAGGGAATTTATGCCATGTGTCATAAAGTGTTGAACAATTATTAAATTGGTCTTCTTGGCATTATTTATATTATATCTATGCTGGTTTAATCTGGTGGCGATTGTGTTTTGTGTTTCACCCACATATTGAAGGTTACATTTGGTGCAGGTGATTAAGTAAATACAGTTTTTAGTGTTAGCTTGTATTTTTTGTTTAATGCCAAACACCCTTTTGTTGTGTCTGTTGGTCACCATTTGGGTGCTTTTAAAGTAATGTGGTCTCCTGTTAGTTGGTCCATTCGTTCCTTTAAGAGTGCTGTGGACTAGATAATCTTTGAGGTTCTTATTTTTTCTGTAGGCTGAAATGATTTTACACCCATTTAAAAGAGTGTTTCCTCTGTTCTGGAAATTCCTTTTTATCCTGGTGTTAGCTAATTTGCTTTGTGAGGAGTATGTAGTTACCAGAGCCAGCTGTGGGCCCTGGTATTTTTCCTTTACTTCCAGAAAGGTGTCTTGGGCCTTTCGTAGGAAGGTCCTTGTGTACCCTCTTTTTCGTAGGGCGCAGAATAAGATCTTGCAGGCTGTCTTAAAATCCTGTTCTTGTGTGCAAATTCTGTGGAATCGTAGTAGCTGTGATTTAACAATCCCTGTGTAACAGTGTGGTGGGTGGAATGACGTTTTATGTAAGAGAGCGTGGGTGTCAGTTTCCTTAAAGTAGACTTTGAGATCTAATTTTCCACTGGTGTTAAACAGTGGTCCTTTGAAAATGGTTACATCCAGAAAATCAATTTTGTCTGTGTCTGTTACAAATGTTATAGTGATGGATCTGTGATGTGTGTTTAGAACTTCAATAAAATCTTCAAATTCCTCCTTGGAGTGCTCCCAGATCCCAAAAATATCATCCAGGAATCTAAAATAGTGGGTTGGTTTTAGAATACATTTTTTTAATGCTGTTTCCTCCCACATTGCCATGTAAATATTAGCATA
This sequence comes from Gymnoscopelus braueri, assembly GCF_963280865.1. NCBI lineage: Eukaryota > Metazoa > Chordata > Actinopteri > Myctophiformes > Myctophidae > Gymnoscopelus > Gymnoscopelus braueri. The sequence goes on from NC_137603.1 coordinate 58,861,829, forward strand.
CGAAGGAGCAAACCGTTTTCCCATTGCTGTCCCCTTTGTTTGTAAATAGAACTTATTGTTAAATTCAAAATCGTTCTTGGTCAGATTAAGGCTTAACAATTCTAATAATTCAGCATCTGGCCTTCCCCTATCCGGATATTTGTTGAAAATTTCTTTCACTGCCTTCAACCCTGCATCCGTCTCAATGTTGGTGTATAGGCTGTCAATATCAATTGAGAATAACAAGGCCGTTTGTGGCATTGTTATTTTCTTGTTTTTTTCAACAAAGTCATAAGTGTCTTTCACATAGCTCGGATGCTGGGTTGAGAGAGGTTTCAGGAAATATTCAACAAATTCTGCTGTCTGATAGGTTTCGCTGCCACAGTCAGAAACTATTGGTCGGCCCGGTGGGATTTCAAAGGGTACGGTCCATGTGGCCGGGTCTTTATGTATTTTTGGCAATAGATAGAAAACTCTTGGTCGCGGTGTATCCTGACCCGAGAGGTAGGCCTCTTGTTTGCTACTTATTAATTTCTTCTCTTTCAATTGTTTTATAATCCTCTTAGCTTCAATTGCTGTGTTTTTGTAGATTGGTTCCCTCAATTCTTTGTAATGGTTTTTATTACTAAGTTGTCTCTCTGCTTCAAAAATGTATTGGTATCGGTCCATTATTACTATGCAGGATCCTTTGTCAGCAGGTTTGATTATAATGTCTTTATTATTTGCTAGTTGTCTAAGTGCCCTTACCTGTGGAGTTGTCATGTTGTCTGTTTCTTTCAAGTGTCCTGGGATCCTGTTCAATATCTTACTGTCTTCTCTCAGTAGTAATTTAAGGCTGTCTGGGAGGGAGCCGTCTGTTGGTTCCCAGGTGGAGCTCGTCTGAAACGGTGTTATTTCTCCCCTCTGTCCCATTCCAAAATGAGTGGCTAACTTTATCCTTCTATGATAATCTGATACATCTTTTTCCAGTCGCTTGGTCTGTTGTTTGTAGATGTCCAGTGTGGGAACAAATGATAATCCTTTCTCCAGAACGTCTCTTTGAGCTTGGTCTGGTTTGAAATAGTGTGATAAGTTAATTATGTTTGATTTTTGCCCCGTCTGCATTAGCCTTGTAGGGCATTCCAGTTTAAACTAGTAATCCAATTCTCTAGTATTGCTTTGGCTGTTTCTGGTACCCAGTGTATTTTGTCCCCTTCGGTTTTGAAATCCCTGTCTTCCAATTTGGGGGTGTGTTTTACCTGTGAGATGGACCTGTTTAGGTTGTCTAGTCTCCTCTGTTCTGGTACCCTGAGTTTGTCTGAGTAGTTAATCAAAGCTATGTGTATGTTGGCACAAGGAATTTTTTTAGTTGCCCAGTTAAGGGTTTGTAGCATCCTTTTATGTCCTGTTTTGTCTGTGGTTGATACCTACTGAAATGAGGCAGTGTGCTACCTTATTGTTTTCCATGGTGTGGTCTTTCAGTAGGTCCACGCAGGATTGGAAGTCCATCCCTGGGAAGCTTTCGATCTGGATGTCACTTCTGGCAAAAGGTGGGATCCTTGCCAGGTTTGAGTCACCGAAAATCAGAATCTTCTTCTCTGGGTTAAGTCTCCAATTCTTCTTGTATTTGGACCCTGGGTGCCTGTGTGGTTTTGTCAGGGGACCTTCTCTCCCGTCTGTTTCGTTGATGTCCTCCTGTTGTGGTTCTGATCCCTCCAGGATGGCTTCTTGTGGTGTGGTGTCTGGGTTGGTTTGTGTCTCCGTGGTTTGGCTTGGTGCTGGGGAGATTTGGTTTGGGTCCTCCTGTGTTCCTTTGGGCTTCCTTCTCTTCCTCTGTTTCTTTGGTGATGGGGTCTTCCTTTGTGATGTTGCTAGGTCTGGATAGTTTTCCTGTGTCAGGTGTAGTGCTGAGGGTCCCATGGCTAGTGGCTTCTGCGTGCGGTTAAGGTTAGGGTTAGGGTTAGGTATAGGGTTCGTCAACGTCGGAAAGGCGACATGTCGGAAAGGAGAAATGCACCCGCTAAGACAGGCTATGCAGGCCTAGTCAGTGGTGTAAAGTAACTAAGTACATGTACTCAAGTAGGCTACTGTACAATTTTGAGGAGCTTTTACTTTACTGCAGTATTTTACATTTTCTATGCTTTTACTTCTACTCCACTCCATCCAAGAGACAAATATTTTACTCCACTACAATTATTTGAAAACTTACTAGTTTTTTGTAGATTTGGATTATTATTACAAAACATACTACTTCAGCCCTATAGCCTATATAGTTAGGCTATTTGAAAATAGCCAATCTACAAACTCACAACACGTAACGCTTTGTGCATAATGAGTACTTTAAGTATATTTTGATGCCAGTACTTTTGTACTTTTACTGAAGTAAAGTTTGAATACCAGACTTGTACTTATTATAGAGTATTTCAAAATTGCTGTATTGGTACTTATACTCAAGTAAAGCTTTTGAGTGCTTTTTGCACCATTGGGCACATTCATCAGGCTTAACCCATTTAGACGGGGGAAGCATCTGTGTCATTTTAGATTTCTTTGGGCTATTTTTTTTTTATCTTGAAAATTTGTGCAAACATTTTAACTCAAATCTTTGCTTCTGGGGATTCTACAAATGTCTTTTAAATCCTAACAGTTTTTTGAAACGCTTTCATGTCAAGGACCCCTAAAATAATACGGCGCGGAACCCCATCTCAAAATATTTAGTTCCAGGGACCCCCAGAAGCAAATATTTGAGTTACAAATGTTTGCTTAAAATATATATATTCATAGATTTGCAAAAACTTTTTTTTAAATCAAAAATAGCAGATCTACAAGCTTGTATATCAGCTATTTTTGAATAGCCAAAGTGTAAAATAATGCTTTTTAGCTCAAGTCAAAAAATTACACAGATGCGTTCCAGGTCTTAAAGGCTTAAAATCATTTATAAAAAATATTTTCGTAAATCTCCATGGGAAACATTAATGGGTTTTCTATCAGTGACACCACAAAATGGCCGCCACTGCTATGCCCTATAAGTGTATACAGGGTATTGTCACATTTCTAAAGTTACAATGTAATGACTTTTAATACTAAATTGGCCAAATGGTCAAATATTACGTAAGAAAGGCAAACATTGTGAAAATAGCCGATCTACAAGCTCTACGTATACTAGGCTGTGTATGCTGTGACAGGATACAGTATATGTATACTAGGCTGTGTATGCTGTGACAGGATACAGTATACGTATACTAGGCTGTATGTTGTGACAGGATACAGTATACGAATACTAGGCTGTGTATGCTGTGACAGGATACAGGATACATAGTGTGTGTTATGCAGTTATGACAGGATACAGTATACGTATACTAGGTTGTATGTTGTGACAGGATACAGTATACGTATACTAGGCTGTATATGTTGTGATAGGATACAGTATACATATACTAGGCTGTATGTTGTGACAGGATACAGTATACATATAGGCTGTATGTTGTGACAGGATACAGTATACATATACTAGGCTGTGTATGTTATGCAGTTATGACAGGATACAGTATACGTATACTAGGCTGTGTATGTTATGCAGTTATGACAGGATACAGTATACGTATACTAGGCTGCATGTTGTGACAGGATACAGTATACGTGGCTCTCGGTTACTTTCTTTCTTTCTTTCTTTCTTTCTTTCTTTCTTTCAGATACTCAAGGCTGGCAAAGGTGTTGCAGGGGACACCCCCCTCCCCCCTCCTCTTCATTATAAGCGTGGACTATGAAGACAGGCCATCAGTGGAGGAGGGGAGCAAGAACTGGGCTTCACTACTACAACTAGGAGGTCTAGATGACTCTCTAATGTAGTCTTTTTTTTATTTTACAAACACACACACAAACACACCCCACACACACACCCACCCACCCATCCCACCCATAAACCCCCACACACATACGTAAATGCCCAGAAGACTGAGGTTCTCACCTACAGTGTAACACCCTCCCAGACCATCGACCTCTAATAAAGTACTGGTGAAGCTAACCAGAGAGATGTAAAGTACTGGTGAAGCCAACCACGTGTACGGAGGATGGAGATGTAAAGTACTGGTGAAGCTAACCAGATGTATGGAGGATTGAGATGACGGGAGACGCCCGCTGGAAGGCTCATCCGAGGATGCCCTGCCCTAGAGAACGAGATCTCTCTCTATCCATGGGTTTGTCTGCATGGGGGATTCCTCCGAAGACTTGGTCCGCACGGTCGAACGGCCGAAGACCTTGTCCTTCTCGGGGGTTTCCCCTGAAGACGGCTGATGAAGACGACTCAAAGTAGGAACCTCTTTAGGGCTGTCACGATTATGACATTTTACTTGACGATTAATTGTCGATCAAATAATTGCGATTAACTAGGTCGAATTAATTAATCATTGCGTCGTACACTGAACAGTGTAACATTAGTAATAAAAATGTGTTTATTTAAAAATGTGTCTGTCTTCGTAAACAAAAGGTGCACGGGTCAGATATGACAAATAACTTGTGTAACTCAATAACTTTATAGTTAAAAAAAAACATGAATAGTGGAAATAGCAGTCTGCTATTTCGACATTTTTCAACATGGAAATGATTATGTCGATTATCCGAAATAGTATTGCGATTATCTGAAATATTTGCGATCAGGTGATTATGTAATAATTGTGACATACCTAATTTTTCCTTTTCCTTTGCTGGATGCTGCTGCTGCTGCAGTTTGTGTTGTATGATGTATTTGTTGCTGTTCGTGTTTGATGCTGTTCGTGTCATGTGCTGATGTGGTTCAAGATGTACAGTAGCTCTGTTGCTGTCATGTTGGGGCCCGGTGTGGCAGTGAAACATGTTCAGTGACTGTTGGTTTGTGGCTCTGGAATTGAAAGCTGTTGTGTTCCAAAAATGTGTTTTGCAAAATTAGACCTGCTGGTGGCGCTATAACAGGCCAATGTTAAAAAGGGTGGCATTTGTTCCTCAACATAGTGTGACTGTGCGTGCAAAGTTTGACCGCAATCGGACGCTGCGTTCATGATTTGCGGCATTTTGTTCAAACAAGCCACTACTGCAAACTTTAGATGTGAATCTTAGCCAATCAGGATGGAATATGAAAAATCAAACAGTCCGTCTTGATCACTTGACTATAGAGATCATGTGTACCGGTTTGCGTGAAATTTGGATACAATGGGAAGGAGTAATATAAAAAAATTGTGTTATGTTTGTGTTATGTTTTACATCCTGGTGGCGCTATAAAAGGCAGATGTGAAAAATGCAGGGCAAAGGTTTTTCCTTGGCCTCTAGGGAGTGCGCATACAACGTTTTCCACAGATCGGTGCAGTTATAGGTAAAAACACGAATCGGCCTGTTATAGCGCCACCATGAGGCTGATTAAAAAAATCAGTGGCATTTCTTCCTCTGCATACTGGGAATGTGCGTGCGAAATATCACGGAAATTGCATGCTGTGTTCATGATTTGAGGCATTTTGTTCAAAACGGAGCACTCCTGCAAACTTTGGAAGCCATCTTTAGCCAATCAGGATGGAATATGAAAAATCTGAAAGACCCGTTTCGTTTAATTAGACTATAGAGATACTGTGTAGCGATTTGTGTGATGTTTGGACAAAATCTGTGGGAGTACTGTCAAAAATTAGTTTTGCAAAAAGCTGCCTCCTGGTGGCGCTATACAGTGACGCCAACAGTGCCGGAGATTAGCTGTACACAGACAGACAGAATGACACACGGACGGACGGACGGACGGACGGACGGACACACAGACGCACGGACACACAGACGGACGGACAGGGGGTAAAACATACTCTCGCCATGCCTTTTGGCCTGGCGGAGACGATAACAAAAACATCCCCTTCTACTCTGTGGGATCAAGACTCCCACGCGCTTCAACAAATGCCCTCTTCTCTGTCTTCATAACAGTCAAAGCATCCAACCAAAGTTCCCACTGTTAGTCACCCCGAGGTAACTATCATTGCTGAGTGATGTCCAACAGTCTCTACTGAGCACAGCCGTCATAGCCTGTCCCAGCTCCAACGCTACTATATTGTACACTGTACTGTACAGCAGTGGTGGAAAGTAACTAAGTACATTTAATCAAGTACAGTACTTAAGTACAATTTTGAAGTAATTTTACTTTGCTGGATTATTTCCAATTTTCAATACTTTTACTTCTACTCCACTACATCTCAGACGCAAATATTGTACTTTTACTAAACAGTTATTTGAAAACTTTAGTTACTAGTTACTTTGTAAATAAATTATTACATTATAAAACATACATTAACCACTTTAGCCCTATTTTATACCTAGGCTATTTGAAAATAGCAGATCTACAAGCTCAGATCAAGTGAGCTTGTAGATCTGCTATTTTCAAACATGTTTGTACTTTTACTTTTGGTCCTTAAAGTACATTTTGACACCATTACTTTTGATTTTTACTCAAGTACATTTTGAATTCCAGACTTTTACTTGTAACAGAGTACTTCTACACAGCAGTATTGATACTTTTACTTAATTAAAACATTTGAGTACTTTTTCCACCACTGCTGTACTGTACAGTGCAGGCGCTGGATAGGATCTGAATCATTTCAAGCAGAGCCTCGTCCTCCACGTTTAGTGCCACGTGGTTCCTAAACTCCAGGTCAGGCAAACAGTCATCATACTAACATGTTAGAGAATATTCAACCTTATCTCCATATAATTGGTCCCAGGCACATATGCACACATAGACATCAGAGGGGGCTTGAGCCCCTGTCCTTACGGCAAACAGAGCATTTGCCGTAAGGCATCCGCATTTGTGGAACAATCTTCCTCTGGAAATTAGACAGGCTACCTCACTGGCCACTTTTAAAACTCTTTCAAGACTCACTTCTATAGAATGGCTTTTAACTAGAACACTGGACAAAGGACTTTGTGTTTCATCTGAGGACTTTATGGTACAAACTGTTTTGTTTTTGTTTTTCTTTCCCCACACTGTTTGTTGTGGTTTGTGTTGTGTAAACTTGTTTTTGAAAGGTATTACTTCCGTCTGTAAAAAGTACCCCCTTCCTATGCCGTATCTGAAGGCAGCATTCAAGAAAATGTCCTTTTCCAAACTCCCCAGAACTTTTATGTTGACAGAATTGCCCTCTTTGTATAAATCCATGACGTACGTCGCATCTAGAGGCTTGATTATACTTGGTTGAGTTTGTAGATCGGCTATTTTCGGGTTTGAAATGTCAAACAAAATTCTGTGCTATTTTACAGATTTCAGCCCCTGCCCCTCTAAACATTCTCTGCACGTCTCTGATTGGTCCTCACTGATATGAGATGGCACATTTACCGTCTACTCACTCTGGGGACTCCGAGCTAATGGAGACGACAGCGTTTCTCTTCCTGGAGAGTTAGCATGCTGACATCTAGGCTATTGTTCTTGCATTAACAACAAAGAAAAATAAAATAAAAGATTGGAATATGGTTTGAAATTGCTAAACCTGCCTACCGATGATGTCACTGGTAGGCAGGTTTCTGTGTCCACAGCCCTAGCTCCTCTGAGACACAGAGCAGACAGAAATTGTGCCATCATTACTGAGGACCAGTTATATGAAGATAGGTTGAAAATGGGCAAAGTGGTCCTTTAATGTATCCCATCAATATGTGGCATCGAAACGAATTTGCGCCAAACGTGTTATCGTGTTAACTTTGACAGCTCTAATGATAAAAAATAATACCAAAACATCCATGCGTTTGCAGCATAAACTGTTACTTAGCGCGTCCATTACCCAGCTTTATCAGTTTAGCTTTGTGTGGCTCTGTAAAAGACAATGGAATTCACAGGAGGCGACCAGCAGTTATAGAATCCTCTCACAATACCCATTAAGCCCAATTTATACTTTATCGTACGGCGGCGTAGTCGGCCAAAAAATAGCCAATCTACAAGCTCACAATGCGTCGCGTCCACGACGCATTGTGAGCTTGTAGACTGGCTATTTTCGCCGCACGACACGGTCGCACGACGTAGCATAAAATAAGCGTTAGCCCCCATCTCTAAGGCAGATGAACAACTTGCGTGAGCCCGGCCGACCTCGACAGTCAGGCGAATCAGAAATGGTTTTAGTATTGTGTACTGTGTTGAGCTGAACTCACTGTATGGTGGAGATAAGGAGGTGGAAATATCTGTTCTAACAGTTATAAAGATAGTGTGAGGAAACAACATGCGCTGTGTTGGTTTATCCCGCACAATGTCCACGCAGGGAGCCCGGAGATAAGTATTTAATGTGTGTGTGTGTGTGTGTGTGTGTTTGTGTCTCTGTGTGTGTCTGTTAGTGTGTGTGTCTGTCTGTCTGTCTGTCTGTCTGTCTGTCTGTCTGTCTGTCTGTCTGTCTGTCTGTGTGTGTGTGTGCGTATTACTGTGCTTGTGAGGGACACACATGTCACCACAGGGCAATGTTCTTGGTCCTCATAAGAGAAATGGTTGTTATAGAGTTAAAATTGATTTGGGCAGTTAGGCTTTCAATTTGGAAGTGATTGGGGTTAGAGTTAGGAATCGGATTAAATACATTTTAGAGGTTAATTTTAGCTGTTGGGGTTGGAGTTTTGCCTGTTTTATACTACTTAGTTGAGAGCCAGTGCTGTGGCGCACCGGAAAATAGCTTATACAAGCTCTACGAGTGTTTTTGATGCCATCCTAAAAGTTTGATGTCCTCACAAGTATAGTAATACAAATGTGTGTGTGTGTGTGTGTGTGTGTGTGTGTGGTGGTATCTGTGTGTGCGTGCGTGCGTGCGTGTGTGACCTCTAGCAGGGTAATCAAGCAGAGGGTTTAGGGTTACAGTCTGGAGGTCATCCTCCATTATTCCATGTCATTGCTGCCTAGTGTCCAGTGTTAGTTTTACTGCTAGGCTCGTTTGTCAACAAGTCAGCAACCGTGTGTGTGTGTGTGTGTGTGTGTGTGTGTGTGTGTGTGTGTGTGTGTGTGTGTGTGTGTGTGTGTGTGTGTGTGTGTGTGTGTGTGTGTGTGTGTGTGTGTGTGTGTGTGTGTGTGTGTGTGTGTGTGTGTGTGTGTGTGTGTGTGTGTGTGTGTGTGTGTGTGTCACAACAAAGGACACGTGGTGTGAGGAAAACAGGCACCCTTGACCTTACATGTAATTTGCTCTGTGAAAACATAAGTGACCCAGTCATGTCCGCCTTTGTAAATTAGTCATTGCACAATTCTGTTCTCTCCCCTTCATTTACAATGTAGGCATTTAGCAGACACTCTTATCCACAGACAAGATCTGAGTGAATGTTGTGAATCCTCAACAACAAACTAAAGGGTAGATGGCTACGTAAATAGAATACAAAGAAAAACAATCACATGCTACAAAGTAACTAGGATACTGCATGCTCTCAGCCAGGCCCAATGGCAAACCATCTCTGCTGTTATGAACAACAGCCTCAGCCAAGGAAATACACCAGCCCATAAGTATCAATTCCCCCTTTTTTCATTTGCAGACATAATTTTGGTAAACCCATTTAAAAATAAATAAAGAAATGAATAAATCTTTAATATATTATCAGGTAAATATAAAACTGGACTATATCCCTGAAGGATGCTATGGCATTCTTTGTATTGGCCTGCAATATGTGAAGCATTTATCAAGGGTCTGTGAGGGGGAAAGTAATATTTGCAATATAAATATTTATAAGTTAGTTTTCTTTTCTTTCCCCAGTCTTCTCCTCTTTCACATAACCAATGCGTGTTAACTCTCCTACACTGCTGGCCCCTGCTTTCCTGTGTATACCGGCCAGAATGTACATATCTGTATTTATTTCTACTGAGCAATATTGCACAATGGGTTGATCTGTACAGTGTGTACACTATGAATGCATATAGATATTGTATTTAATTTTTTCGGCACATTCATCGTCCTGCACATGACCATTTATTAGACACACACAGATAGACACTCACAACATTTTAGGCTACACATTCTCAATTTCGTCTGTTGCAAACATTGTACACACATCTATGCACATGTTTGAGTTTGAAATATTATATAGATTTTTCCCTTTCCAAGTTTTTTCATGCCTCTGTCGGCGACGGCCTCCCTCCATCCGCCCGTCTGTCCGTCCATCCATCCGTCGAAACCTTGTGAACGCGATGTCTCAGGAATGCCTGAATGATCACTTGGACTCAAGGATGAACTGATGTCAAGTAGGTTGCGTCAAAGGTCAAGGTCACTGTGACCTCACAAAACATAATCTTAAATACCTTAAAAGTAGTCATTCACTGCACAAGTCTGGACAGACATGGATGTAAACAGCAACTGGTTGGCAGAGGCATACAATCACGATACGGTATTCAGTTTTGTTTGTTGTAATGACTTATGCACTTATCTTGTCAAATCTTTCCTCCTGCTGTTGCTGCATGCTGTATGCTAGTAGGCTACTGGTTGCTGAAACAACTCACTGTCCTCAAAGTGAAAAACAAACCCTTGTCTTGTCTTATCTTGTCACATCCTGTCCCGTGTCATCTCAGGGTGACAGCTGCCACCTGGTTGCCACGTCCCTCCATGCTCACTAGCACCCTGCGTCCTTTCTCCTTGTTGACTTGTTTCCTTCGGTCCGTTTCACTGAGCAGCAGACCTCGGGCGTGTGTTTTTCATGGGGAGAATCCAGTCACATAGAGAGACTTTAAGTCTGTCAGCAGGTCTATGACATTGGGGAAGGGGGATAGGGGGTATAGTGTTAGCAGCCATTGTTAAATTACAATCCCTTTTGAAGGTTATCTTTTGAGGCATATTTGTGTTTTTGGCTGGGCCTGAAAGGACAACCTTAGACCTGCGGATGTCCTTGACTGATTGATGAAGTTAGACCATTGGTCAGGCCGGTTGGCCTGACAATGGGCTAGCCAATCCCAGAGGAGTGGTCCCTCCAGGCTATCCAGGATAGAATCCAGTACTCTATCCTTAGTTGGCCAAACAACTAACCAGCCAATTGCAGATCAATCATTGCTCCAGGCTATGGGATGTAGTGAGTGGAGTAAATCTATGGACTCTGCTGGCTTATCACATTTGATGTGAGTGTATTTTACCCCATTGCGCTCCGTCTGTCATATACAAGGACATTACAACTTGTGACAGAAAGGCAGAAATGTATTTACTTTTCAGCAGCGACTACAATATTTACCACCTCATTCCCCTGTCTTCCCCTTATCTTTTGACAAAAGTCTGAGTGCTGGCCCAGACACACAAGTATGATGATTTTGAAAATAACATTTTGGTCACCTTAAATGGATATTTCACTTTCAAACATGTTTGGGGTAATTGTAACGTCTACTTGGGCTTTTGTGAGCACCCCAGACAGCTTTTAAGTTGCTTGATTCTGAGTATTTCGATATTGATTTGAACAGACACGCCCCTTCCTATACAAACCCATTGTAACTTCAAACTCAATTTTAACCATGTTAGATTCATTGAAAACACCCATCCTTGATTCTGGTGACTGATATTGGCCTTCTAATGCCTGAGGAGACCGTGTTTTTTCAATTACTTTTTTCATTTTTTATTTTTTTCATTATAATTCATTTTTATTTCCCCCAAAAATGTAGCAAATTTATGAAAAAAGCAATTGGTTTGTATAGGAAGGGGGCATGTCTGTTAAAAAAATAATATCAAATATCTAAATACCCAATCAAGCAACTTAAACACTTTAAAAAACATTTAAAAAAGCCCAAGTAGACGCTAAAATCACCCCAAACATGTTTGCAAGTGAAATATCCCTTTAACGATGCTCCACCACTTTTGAGGAAAGCGGTGAGATAATAGAATATGTTTTAGTTTGCAGAATTAGGTAGAAATTCATGTAGACCCAGTGGTGTAACTGTAGACGGTGCAGGCGGTGTATTCACACCGGAGCCCGTGAGACACAGACTGTGTGTGGTACATGGTTGCAGCAATATGACACGATATTACTGCCTTGTGCCACACTGCACAAAGGTTCTACCGAGTGTCTGAGCACGTACTAGCACCTCCGGGATGTTGAAACTACGTGGCGGGGCGTAAAGACTGCATTGCCATGATTGGCTGCCTACCAAAACTGAACAAAAGCAGAAGATCGCTATGGTGATCAGGGGCGGGGCAAACGCTGTTCTTTGAGCCACTCTGACTGCAATAACTTTGAAACGACACCACAAGAAGCATGAGCTAGGCTTAAATTGTATGTCATCAAACTTGCCATGTTGACATTGGCTCATTTGATTGATCCATGCATTTGGTAACTTAAGTAAGAAAACATTTCACCTCAAAAGTTGCTGGTAACGCTGGAAGCCTTTGAGCAGCGCAGTGAGTGAATGCAATTGCTTTATTTTCTCCAGTGTATCAAACGTTAAGCAGTAAAGCTGAGAAGTCAGCAAACCATCCATTTATTATTTGGAACAGCTAAAAAGGGTAGGATACAGCACAGCTGCCCATGTGCCGAGAGGCATGAGGGAGAGCGCACAGCTAAAGCACCCCGAATAACAATATCTCTGTAAAAAACACTCGACACAGACTGAGTCATAGAAAAACACACATCCGCAGATAGAAACAAATGGAAGTCAGTTACATACCTTTCAAATCAAACATCATGTGACTCTTTTTATTATTAGCATACTGTAGCGTAACATATATGATACGTCAGTACAATTTGTTGCTGAGACCACTATGGGAAATTGGAGATGAACATTTCATAATCCATAGTATAAACACTCCCACTGACTATCCCTCTAACAAATTGCCCACAATGTCATACTTTGAACATATAAGGTCCTGCCATATGGGGGTTTGACTCAGTCTTGTTTGATTAGAGTGGGAATACTGAAGGAATGAATTATGTGACACAATTTATCAGCCGGAATCAAACAATCAACTTCATGAGGTCGGTCTGTGCCTACAGCCATCTGGCTCTGTCCGAGTTCGTACTCAACCCAAGTGGGGTCTGGGGACTCTCAGGGGTCCTTGAGGGGGTTCCAGGGATTCCCCAGCAAAATGAGAAACAGTTTAAGCACTTTAAACCTATTGTGTACTTTGTCTCTTTGGGAAAAATAGCCGATTTACAAATTGCAATGCAACGCTTTTGACCTGCTTTTTTTTTACATTTTGAAAAATGTAGTAAAATTGTGAAAAAAGGGGAATTTTAAAATATTTTAAAACTTTTCAGATGGGGGTCCGCCTCCAAACACATCATTTTAGGGGGTCCTTGATATGAACCTGTTTGAGTACCACTGCTCAACACAATGAGTCACTCGCACAGAGGAATTAATACAAAAAAATCCACTTGATTTGTGGTGATTTGTATCAGGAGGTTTTCAAGGGGTAAGAAATGACAAGTTAATTTGACAGGAGTTTATTAGATTTTTATACAGACTCCCTTCTCAAGCCATTCATCTAATTTCTGGAAGGTGTGCCCTTGGCATGTATATTTAGTAAGTGGGACAGCTGTGTCGGTATCCATGGAGACATTTTGGGAATAATAAACAGCGATGACAAGTGGTGATGAATAGCATCTTTGCGGCTGAATAATGACTGTGAATAAAATATTCATATCCTAGTACACATGAGAGAAAAATGAGCCACAGCATTGATTCAAAAAACATAATCCTTTTATACATGTGGTATATTGCTCATAATCCCAAGTAATTTATTACTGTCAGGAGACGTAAAAGAAAGTGTGTGTGCGCGCGTGTGCGTGTGTGTGGGTGGTTTGGGTTGCCAGGGCATGCAAATTTTCATGCGAGATTTCTATGATTTAGTAGTTGTTTGATAACATAAACATAATGAGAACACAGAGATCCACACCCATTTTCCACCCCCCTATCAATCTGCGTAGCCCAATTAAGGCCGATCATAAAAATTACTGATATTACATTTTGAGCATTAGCATATACGACTTTACTGTGTTTCCATATTCATGTTTTGTAGACAAATGAAAAGGACATGTCTGGAAAGGCGCCCTGATTTGGAAGCTGTTTTGATACAGTTCTGCTGTCTTTCTCTCTTTGCTGTACCTTTTTCTTTTCCTATTTAGAAGTGTATTGATTTTCATATCGCCAATGTAGTATAGGATTAACGTGGTTAAACTGATTGTGAAGATATATTCAATAATTCTGCTGGGGACCCCCTGGAATCCCCTCAAGGACCGTGTGGGGTCCCCGGACCCCACTTTGAGAACCACTGAGCTAGAGAACTTGGGAACAGATCGGCAGATTCTCATGAAACATGGGAGGACGGAGCGATCAGTTGGAACGCTCAGTCTGAACAGATTTGGGTTGAAAGGGTCAAAGGTCAAGGTCACAATCAAGGTCAAAGTCTGACTGTTGGCAATATAACTCGAGAAGGGACGGGCAGAATTTCATGAGACCAGGACGGGATCATGGGCACGCTGCCATGAGGAGAATATTAAGGTCTGGGTCCAAAAGGTCAGAGGTCACAACCATGTGACATGGAACAAGTGATGTTGGTGTGGACAGGGTTTGTACCCCCAGGTGCATTTTGTGGTGCAATAAAGAAAATAGTTTTGATCTGTAAACAGCCCTTATTGTAGTATTGCAATGATTGCACTAATGTATACTGTATGTGTTAGTGATGTGCGGGTCGGAACCTAACCCGCCTCGCGAACCCATATATAAATCTATGGCTCAACCCGCCCCGCGACCCGCGGTGGGAATATATATATATACAAGTAAGACGCGCGAACGCTGGAAGCGAACGCAGCTCGAAAATATTTTGTATTTACGGACTTGTAATCCGTGTTATTTCACCGTGATGGGGAGAGAACATTGACAGTGTGTGTGTGTGTGTGTGTGTGTGTGTGTGTGTGTGTGTGTTTTTTGCAGGCTGTTGTGCATGAGCACGGTTTCATAGTAAGCTCCTTTTAAGCAGAGTGTAGAAAAGAGAGTAACGACACGCTTTGATCTCGCCGCAAAGCGGGCTCCTATGGGCTATAGTTCCAAACATTGGAACTATCTCATTGAGATAGACAGTGCACTTCCGCATTCCATTCTTACAATGGGAGTCGACGCTAGTGTCAGAACTCTCTTTAAGGCTCTGCTTTTAAGTACCCAAAGTCGCTTTAAATGTCTACAGTAGCACAGCATTGTCATGGGCTAAATAGACAAGCATGTTGTTCACCTGCAGCACGCATAATTGTCTCCGCCAGGCCGAAAGGCATGGCGAGAGAGCATGTTTTACCCCCTGTCCGTCCGTCCGTGTGTCCGTGTGTCCGTGTGTCATTCTGTCATTTTGTGGACAACTAATCTCTGGCACCGTTGGCTTGATCGCAGCGAAACTGTGCCCACACACTCTCTGGATGCTAGAGCAGAACCTCTGCTCCAAATTTTTCACATGGGCCTTTTATAGCGCCACCAGGAGGCCGATTTGTGCAAAACAAATTTTTGGACAGTACTCCTACAGATTTTGGCCAAAAATCCCCCAAATCGGTACACAGTATCTCTATAGTCATTTAAAGAAACGGCTGATTTCAGATTTTTCATATTACATCCTGATTGGCAAAAATTGGCTTTCAAAGTTTGCAGGAGTACTCCGTTTCGAACAAAATGTCTCAAATCATGAACACAGCATGCAATTTCCGTGAAATTTTGCTCACACATTCCCATTAGGCCGAGGAAGAAATGCCATTTGAAAATGTTCAAATCAGCCTCATGGTGGCGCTGTAACAGGCCGATTCGTGTTTTTACCTATAACTGCACCGATCAGTGTAAAACTTTATATGCACACTCTCTACAGGCAAAGGAAAAACCGTTGCCCTGCATTTTTCACATTTGCCTTCTATAGCGCCACCAGGAGGCAGACTTATGTAAAACACATTTTTGATATTAAGCCTTCAGATTTGATACAAATTTCACGCAAATAGGTACACATGATCTCTATAGTCATGTGATCAAGACGGATCTGTTTGATTTTTCATATTCCATCCTGATTGGCTAACATTGACATGTAATGTTTGCAGGAGTGGCCCGTTTTGAACAAAATGCCGCAAATCATGAACGCAGCGTCCGATTGTGGTGAAACTTTGAATGCACATTTGCACTACGTTGAGGAACAAATGCCACCCTTTTAACATTGGCCTGTTATAGCGCCACCAGCAGGTCAAATTTAGCAACAAATTTTTTGAACAAAATGCCTCAAATCATGAATGCAGTGTCCGATTGCCGTGCACAGCCTAGGAATAAATGGCACCCTTTTCACATTGGCCTATTATAGCGCCACCAGGAGGCCTTAATAACCTACCTGACCTGGCGGAGACTTGTGCTCCGAGGAGCACTTTTTCTAGTTGCCTCTGAAATCCTGACTCGACCACCCGCGCCGCGGGTTGACCCGCGGGTTACGGGTCGGCCCGCTCATCACTAGTATGTGTATACCATTTATTGCACATTCTATGTATCCAGCTGCTAAATAATTGTCCACCCATATTCCGCACACACTCCATTGCTGCCAAATAGTTCTTCTTCTTCTTCTTATTATTATTATTATTATTATGATTACTATTACTATTATTATTACATATATTTGTTTTTATTACATGCATTATTATTATTATCATTACTATTATTTTGCAATTGTTATTGATAGGACAGCCTGTGGAGCATGCCACACCAACATTTCACTGCTTGTACTTATGAGTGAGTGACAAATAACCTTGTCTTCTCTTGTCTGTGTCAGAAGAAGACATAATGAGAGAGGCCGCTCTTGTGAATATTGAAACACACCAAGCCTATCGTTCCCTGACAACAGTGGGTGTTCCGAGAGCAGGGGTCATCTATTTGCTGTGTGTGTCTAATGGTGGCTGTAGATCGGCCTCATAGAAAGGGTCAGGAGCCCTTGAATGGCTGTCACCTACTGCAGTGGCTCTCAACCTGTGGGTCTGGACCCCCATAGGGGTCCCCACATGATTTTGAGGGGTCCCCAGATGACCGTGAAGTGACAATTTAAGGACTTTTAAGAGTGAGGCGTTGTGAGTTTGTAGATATGCTATTTTCACAATATTTATCTGTGGGAACTGAGTGAAACAAAATGTAATGCCTAAACTCTTGTGCTTGTCAGAGTGGGGGGTCCCCAGTTCAAATATGATTATTAAGGGACGTCATGGCCTGAAAAGGTTGAGAACCACTGACCTACTGTGTTATAGCCGGTCAATTGCTTGCCAATCGACACTCTGTTGAGTCGGAGAAGGGACGTGAGATGGTAGCATTTTCCACACTAATCCAGCTGTTGTTGCGCAAATGAGGACGCAACCCATGAGAGAGTGGACCCAATCCAATCCACTTTATTTATAGAGCACATTTAAAACAACAGTGTTGAACCAAAGTGCTGTACACTCAGTAACATAAAATTACTAAACGACCTGTGTGGGAGCGGATTTCTTTGTAGGCCATGTCCACAGTAATACATTTCATTTTAAAACAGCATTTCAAACGCAATCCACACAAGCATTTTAGCACTGTTTCAGAAATAATCTCTGAAGACCCATATCACATGAGCATTCAGGTACACAGGGCAGGGTCAAAATCTAAACACAATTTTACGTGAACTTTGCTCTCCATTGATGCTATGGAGGAGTGCAGTGTTGATTTTGACAGCAAATTTTTATTTAGTTTTAGTCATTGTCTTTTGAATAAAATTCCATTTAGTTTTAGTCATATTTTAGTCATCTGAAATGTTCTAGTTTTTGTCTAGTTTTAGTCGACTAAATTAACAGTTGATTTAGTCGACTAAAATTTATTTTGGCGGTGCCTTGATGCCGTCGTAATAGCAGATTTTAGTCTAGTTTTTATTTGTTGACGAAATTATCAGTATATTTAGTCTTAGTTTTAGTCATAGTAGCTTAGTTTTTATTTTGTCAGTGAAAAAAGGTAGTCGACGAACATTTTTCGTCATAGTTTTAGTAGACAAAATCAACACTGGAGGAGTGGATAGAGCATTGTCTCCCTGCAAAAGTCCACCTTAGAAGCACGACACGCAGAGCTGAAAACGGTGAGCTCTTGGGTGAGGTGGACACTATTATTGACCGTCAAATTCATTGATTACTGGTGTCAGGAAAAAGGTGTAGTGTGATCGAAATTTGAAAATGCCAATTATGTACCGTATGTTATTTATTCTACCTGACAAAGACCCCTTTGGGTTGAAACGTTGTTGTGATAAAGTTTTCCACTGGGAGCTGAGACACAGCGTGCAGACTTACCTTTCTTCTCCAGTGTTATTTATTCTAAACCTTTCATCTATAGAGAGCTGCTGTTTTGCACTCATTGCTGCCCTGAACCCCCTGCTGTAGCCTCTCATCTTTTGGCCTACAGCTGTCGCTAATCTCTCATCTAGTGACCAGGTCCTATGTCCTTCTGTGCAAAATGGTTATGAGCTTTGAGAGACATGTTCTGCTTTGGAGGACACAGGGCAGTGGAGATGAATGGGGCATGTTCTAGGCCAGTTATTCTCAACCTTTCAAGTTCAAGGACCCCAAGTTTGATATGCATTAGGCCACAGACCCCCATTTCTTACAATATTATTTAATCTCTGGGACAGAGGGAACCATATCTACACTGTAAAATCCTCAATGTTAATTTAACTCTAAGAGTGTAGGCTACAAAGGTAACCAAATGGACCCATCAGTGTCCATTTTCTTTAATTTGTGCACTATTTTGCATGTCTTAAGTACCAGGTCTTAAGACTTAACTTAAGACTTGGAGGCGTGGCCAATGCTGTTTGGCCACTCACAATAGCCAAACAGCATTGGCCACGCCTCCAGGTCTGTAACTCCAAGGGCACAAAATATGTCCCTTGGAGTTACAGACCTGTAAGGCTCCATTTTGACCCCTGGTGGTCCCTGGACCCCCACGTTGAGAACTGCTGTTCTAGGCTGAGGCATTCTTGGCTATGCTGATACAGGATATTAACTCTTTGACTGCGGACGACGCGATAACGCGTCAAGTGCTACTTTGTCCAGTTGGCCGTCGACGCGTTCGACGCGCTGGACGCGCGTTCATTGTTTAATCTCTGATTGCGCTATGCTGCTTAATATTCAATGTTATTCTCGAGTTCCACTTACTTCACGGACATCTGCATCCGGTTTCATGACCTGGATTCCGTTTCCGGTTTTTGATTTTTTTTCCCCAGTCATTTTCGTCCAAAATAGGTAAATAAACGGGTTTTCACACGGTATAACGGACAAACGGACAGGTTCTCTTCTATAATCTATGGTCTGGGTGACGATCAGTCATCGCCGTCGTGTATCACATCGTAATTTTGGCCGATCAAAACAATCTGGGACGACGTCACATCCGTTTTCATGTTTTTCCCTGTCTAATCTATCAAGAAGGGTGAGAGAGACCCAACGACCTGATCAAGCTGTCATGTGCTGCTCTCTAGTGGCGGATTTGTGCTGGGTCTTTAAATTATGTGTCCTTAAATTATTTTCATGAGAAAAATTCAAAATATAAAAATAAAAAAACACGAAAATTGCTGGCACTGGGGGAGTACTTTATGAAAATACTCTGGCAGTCAAAGAGTTAATGCTAGTTGATTATCATGCCGCAATCTTCCTCAATAAAAGCTTCTATACTTCACCCTGAGTGGAATAAAATGTTTCAACCACTGTAGTTTTAAATCTTCAAAGAGCATCAAAGCTGCAGGTCAATAAAAATTGTTGTGAGATTTCTATCGGTATCAGAAACATCAAAGGAAGACAGGCAAGAGCCGCACAATAAGAAAAACATGATGCATAGCAACCGCCTTGTTTATGTCGGCAGTCAAGGACAACTTTCTTGTAAAAAGCAATAAAAGCAATAACTAACTGCAGGAATCATCTTTTTTAAAAGTCTCCGTTTCCACACGTCTAGACTAAAATGCAATTCCGGCGTTTTCCAAACTATAAAGCAGTGGTTCCCAAACTTTTTAGCTCAAGACCAAAAAGACACATTTGATGTTTGTCCGGGACCCAACCTAGCGAAAATAGCAGAGCTATACAAGCTCACAACATAAATGTATTTATGGAAATTATTCATCTTTTTTGTATTTTATTTATGAAATGCAAACAAAAAAAATAAGTCTCAATATCAGAGGTTTTCAAACGGCAGAGTAGTGTGGATGCTAGAAGTAAACGTTACTGTATGTGTTTGAAAATAAAATGTGTGAATGTAACAATACAGGATCACTTGCAACCCTTGCCGGCTGTGACCCTTGCACTGACAAATCCTGAGTGTTAATTTAACTTTGGCTTGCCCACAGTGTCTCCACAAGCACAATTGTCTGTGTTTGAGGGAGGGCAATCTTTGCACTAGCAACTCCAATGGGCTCTGCTGGCATCTGTCAGGGGATGTTCAATCTGGGAACCCATCGTCAAGTAAAAAGGAAAAACAGCGCCCTCTGCTGTTTTTCACTTGTTCATTTGACTCTGGGCGGAGCTGTACGGAGGACCCATGCTCAGGAAAACCGGGGTTTTGGTCTGCCTTCAGCCTTGCACTTCCGGTGGTGCGACTATGTTTTAATTCCCACTAACAATATTTCCCCCACGGAACACTAACACCATTTCTCCGAAAGAACATGGATCGTTTTGGTTATAAGCCCATTTGTTTCTATGATGAAAGAGCAAGTTAAAATGTTACTAACTTTCCGTGGTTTTGTCGGCTCCGAGGACGCTATTGTTAAATGAGTTTCGGTTTGTTTCCAGTGGGGAACGAGCCGCACACATGTAAATCCCGCCCACTACATTTGATTGGGTGAAGCGTGGCCTGCTTCCTGATCTGATGGCACGCCCACTTGTAGCCAATGTGCATGGGTTGTCAACATGGCTACCGACAGATTCAAGTGCAGCGCTGAATCTGTTCTTGAGAGATTAGGGGATGTTGAACAGGAGGAGTATGATGGAGGCACTACGTCCTCCCACTGAGTACAATAGGCTCTGTGCATGATTGTAGATCCATTTTCCAGAAAGTTGCATAAGCATTTCCTGTTCCGAGTCAGTTTATCATAGCTTCATTTGATTGGCTCAGCAGCGGATTTGAACCGGAAACACGTGAAGGTGTCATGCATTTCCAGTTCAAATCTGCTGCTTAGCCAATCAAACAAAAGGAGGAAATGTTTATGCCACTCTCTGGAAAATGTAACTACAGTCATGCACAGAGCCTATAGCAGTGGCACAACACAAAAATGTGTGGGGAGGGTTAATTGGCATAACGAGTAATTTTGGAGAAAAAAGGGGGTAAATAATTGGCTACTCTACTCATCATGAGAACACATTGATGGAAGTACCCCAAAGTCATATTTCATTGTTGACCTTAATTTGTTGCATACGGCAGAATTCAATTTGTCATGACATTATTATTCTCCAAAGTACACTAATGTTTTGGTCTAGACTCTATGCAATATTATAACCATGCGCAAAATCCAGCCAACTATTCTCTCCCATTCCCATACCCCATATTTCTAATAAATAAATGATACAAATCAATTTTGGGCTTTTCAATTATTCACATCACTTTCAATTAACCTACCTCCTCTCCAATCTGACTCTCTCTGTCTTCCTCATCCTTTCTTTCACTCTCACACAGACAAACGGTGTGCACACACACACACACACACACACACACACACACACACACACACACACACACACACACACACACACACACACACACACACACACACACACACACAGAATGACCCATCAGTTTTATTGTTGTGCTGAACTCCTCACTGATTTAATAGAGATATTGTCTGTCTGTCCGTCCGTCCGTCTGTGAACAGTTAGGAGGCCAAGGAAGAATCGGCCTGTTAAAGCGCCACCAGGAGGCAGGTTTTTGCCAAACACATATTTGGATATTTCTCCTACAGAGTTTGTCCAAACCTCACGCAAATCGGTACACATTATCTCTATGGTCATGTGATCAAGACGCATCTGTCTGATTATTAATATTCCATCCTGATTGGCTAAGATTGGCTTCCGAAGTGTGCAGCAGTGGCCTGTTTTGAACTATAAGTTCTCAAATCATGAACGCAGCATCTGATTGTTGTGAAACTTTGCATGCACATTGCCACAAAGGCCAAGGAAGAAATGCAAGCATCCATTTTTCAAATTTACCTCATGGTGGCGCTATAACAGGCCGATTCAAGTTTTGGCCTATAACTCTTGAACCGTAGGTCATACAATCAACATTATTTGTCCCTCGGATTTCTTGGATCATTATGCAACTCTCCAAATAGGCCAATAGCCCATTTCCACCTGACAAGATGGAATAATCTGCGTGTTTGACTGGGCATATACGTCAACGTGACAGTAATAGTGTGGAACTATGGGAAGTTCAAAAAAGTTAAATGGAAAGGCTACCTTCTCGGGCAACATTGGTTTCCTCCTGGATTAAGCCCTGAGGAGCATTTTACAGCTTCCAATATGATGTCCATCAAGCGTCACTCACACAGCTTTTTGAGAATTCCTCATTCACCCTAGAGCTGTTCCAAGTCTACCGGGACTCTCTCTGAAGCCAACATGGTCTTTCAGCTTTATCTCCCTCGCTCTCTCATGCTCACGCACGCGCACAAGCGCGCACGCATGCACGCACGAACGCACGCACCCACGCACACACAGTTCTAGGTGGCCACACTGTAAAAACCTTTACGGTCATACATCAACCTGTCATACATCATACAAAATCTAAAGTTGTACACTTCCGTGTACCACAGCAGGTCAAATGGCCCATTCAAAGCCACATAATGTCTGGAAGCACTTTGCGAGCAGTGGAGGCGAGACACCACAGGTGTTGATTGCACTATTAAACATCCTAAAAGAAAATGCCATTGGTTCAAAAGGCTATTGTGGAGCAAAACATAATTGGTCTTGCAGCAATCAATGAATAACAACACTATATGATTTGAGAAAAAGTAGTGTTCTCAAATTGCAGAGCTTGATGTCAAGGTCTACCTATATTGCAGTCTATTGGCTCATATGTCACCTTAAGTCCTCAAAGAGCTGGTTCAGCAGCACTAGAAGCTGCTTCTAAATGGGGAACTAAGTAGATCGTAGGCATTGTGGTTCCTGAGATGTTTGTTAGTGAACATTTTTATTTTTTGAAGATATGTACTTTTATATTGACATTGTAGATGGTATATTGTGAATATGTATTATGAAAGATTATAAATACCCATTGAAACTTATAGTGACTCTCTCTTTATAATGTGTTATAATAGTCAAACTATTAAATTATTGTAATGTTTTACAACTATGTACATTTTTATACATCCTTGCCATAAACTGGGAATCAGTTAGAATCTACTTCCTATGTGCATTGTGCAACTGTTAAAGATGTACAATATTTATGTATTCCAAAGACATTTTGTATATAATACTCTTTGCCGATACAGTATGTCAAATATTACATATGGCAGGAACATAACATTTGTCAACATACATTTTCCTGTAGTCATTTTTAATTATGTGTTTTAGATGTGTATGGGCTGAGATACAGTAGGAGGCTATAGAGCACGAAGTCTAACGTAATTTACACATCCTACCCGGGTCACGTTTTTTCCCCCCATTCTGAATTCCCATAGATTAATATCACGCCAAATAAGAACTGTGTTCCAAAAATAAACAAATGATCCCGGCGGTTTGACTCTTATGGATATGAAGCATCAACTGACGGTGAGAAAATGCTAATGTTACTTCCGCAAAATTAGTAAAATTTTCACCAGAAACAGACTGTATCAAATATGAGTGACTGACTATCATAAATGATACAGAGCCACCTCCTGACAATATCACAGAGACAGTTTGTTTATTTTTGGACCAAAATTTTTATTTGAGACGAGAGCCGTTTCACACTCAGGTCCCGGGTGCGCACTCCAGACCGCTTGGCTAGTGTGAATGTAGCGAATCGACCCGCGAAACGGGTAACCGTTCCGTTCCCGAAACCACCTCCGGAGGCAGTTTCGGATCCGGATCATGCGTTTTCGGGTACGGTACGCTGCAATGTGAAAGCAAGCGTACCATTAGACGGAAGTGGCCCGCTATTTGGAATAGGTGACGGTATATAAACTCGACAAAAACAGCCAACAAAAACACAGCTCTTCTAGCCGGTGCTACTGAATGAATGAAAACGCCCCAGAATGCATTGCGCACTTAAGGTGGGCTGGTGCATATTACTCTTAAAGGACGACTTCACCACTTTTCAACCTATCTTCATATAATTGGTCTTCACTAATGCTCATGATAAAATGGTACAATTTTCTTCTACTCGGTCTGTGTCTCAGAGGAGGGCTGTGGACAGTTCAGAAACCGTCTACCAGTGACATCATCGATGAGGAATCCAAGCTAATAGAAACTGCAGGCTTTCTATTCCTGGAAAGTTGCAATGCAATAATAGAAGCCATTGTTCTCGCGTTAATAAAAATCTAAATAATAAACTTGAAATCTTGTTGAAAAAAAAAAATCCTGCCTAATGATGATGTCACTGGTAGACGGTTTCTGGACTGTCCACAGCCCTCCTACGAGACACAGACCAAGTAGAATTTGTTTTTACCATTTTATCATGAGTATTAGTGAGGACCAATTATATGAAGATAGGTTGAAAAGTGGTGAAGTCGTCCTTTAAGGTGGAACATAACAATTGAAATAATAATCAACTTATATGGGAGCCTTTCTAACAATTTTACTCATTCAATTCTGAACCGATTCTTAACATTTAAAATTCTCTATTAGCTGTGAAGGGCCTTCTTTCATGTCTATCAGTCATGAAACATTGGCGGGTCTCCATCGCGCATTTCAGGTGCGCGAGCAGCGCATATAGTATATCTTGTGGGTATCTTGTGGAGTTTCAGCTACTATGCATCCCAGAAATATATAGCTTATAAGGCTTTGTAATTTGAAATTTGTAAGTAAATATGGTAACTCATTTAGATGTAGGCCTACGTAGGTTTATAGTTTCCCAAGGACTATAGCCGTTTCACTCATGATGCAATTTCTCTTTCATAACAGATACATATGTGCCAGATAATCCCCACACCAAGAGAGTCAAAAAAGAAAAGACGTTGGATTGATTTACTTTATTTAGACATGAGACATGAGAAACAGTACATGGAAGTACAATTCACAATACAAGGTTTCAGTCATTCAGTCGGACTTCACTGTATAGGCTACTATAGTTGCCTTTTCATAAATGATATATTTTTGTACTTAAGCTGTCGTGAAAGTTTATAATATTTAGAGAAATTTAAAGTTTCAAATACAAAAGTATTAGTAGTTGTGGAGGTTTAGCAAACTGGACATTTAGACTGAATGTTTCCTGTATCCTCATCTTGCGCTAATGCACACAAGTGTTTCACCAGGTTTTATTTATGTCGTTTCTCATAAGCGTGCATCCGTTGTCCGTCAACAACACAGCCTTCTGACTTCTGTGCGCTCATTGCCCAATGCCCTCAGTGCGCTCAGACTCTCTCACCAGCCGCAACTCCGCCCCCTTGCTTTCAACATATTTAAACGCATATTTGTGCGAGACCAGCACAAACATTGTCGCATAGTTGATGACGTCTGTGTCCACAGGGGAAACACTATGTGCATGCCGCCACCTGTAGGATCGGGGGTGTATATGCATGTGTTCTCTGGTGCGATAGGATCTATGACCAATGTGAATGCAGGCCAGCATTCGATCTGGGAAACGTTTTCAATGAAAACGGATCCAGTGTGAAACCACTCAAGCCCAATGTTATTCTCGCATAGATAAATTACTTCCACGACCCAGGGGATGTATGAGTGACGTCAGGACTTCTGTACTCTATTTTAATATTAGACTACTGAGTGCTCATACGCATGTAGGTGAATATTGTAGAGATATCCAGTAGGGAGTAAGTCCACCCACTTATAATTTTGAATATAGGTTAGTGAGAATAGCCAGACAGCCATAGTTGTTTTTGTTTTTGTTTTGTTCCCCCCCCCCCCCCCCTCCTCGTGTTCATCTATTATTAGAAGTTATTTAGGTAGTTTTAAAACTTTAAGCTGTCAGGTAGGTTATCACATTTTGTTGTGCTTATAGGTTCCAGAGTTGGCACCACTCCAGTCTCCACTCCCTCGTTGCCTCGTCCCATCGTTCTTGTAAACAGCTGTAAATAGTAACTGGTGCAACTTCCACGTCCATAAAACACTGTTGCACCTATTCCTCGGTGGTATCATTGTTATTCCCCATCCCGTAGACGTGATACATAGTGGCGTGTCAGTCAGAATACTAACAGCCTTATTTTAACAAACAACATCCACTACTAGGCCACTGTTTCTCAGCGTATAGGATTCTGGGGACCACCTGCGGTCCAAATGGACCCTTACAGCAGTGGTGTAAAGTAACTAAGTACATTTACTCAAGTACTGTACTACAGTACAATTTTGAGGTATTTTTACTTTACTGGAATATTTCCAAATTTCTGTACTTTTACTTCTACTCCACTACATCTCGGAGGCAAATATTAAGCTTTTACTCCACTACAATTATTTGGAAACTTAACTTAAGCATGTAGATCTGCTTTTTTCAAAATTGTTATACAATTTTTATACAGTTGAAAACTTGAAATTGGACATTCTGCATAATGAGTACTTTATACTTTTGGTACTTTAAGTACATTTTGATACCAATACTTTTGTACTTTCACTCAAGTACATTTTTTATCTTGGACTTTTACTTGTAACAGAGTATTTCTATATTGCAGTATTGATACTTTCACTTAAGTAAAACAAAATATATATAGTACTTTTCCCACCACTGCCTTACAGATCTTATTAACACTGAGGATTTCACAGTGTAGATTGGTCCGATGATTGAAAAAAAGGATATAAAACTGATGGCTAAAGCATAACAAACGGGATCCTTGAAATTAAAAAGTTTGAGAAAGTTCCTTTGTGGAGTCATCCTATGCCAGCACCAAGGAGCTGTGCTCATACTGGAGGTCAAACTATTTGAACCACATGAACCCTATAGCATCCCTATTCTAGACATGACATAATAAGCGATTATTAGGCATAGATGGATGGACATTAGGCAAAAATGTACTCTCAGCCTGCCATTGACGAGATTTCTCTTTTTTTTCGTTTAGAAGGAACCAGGAGATAACGCTATCCAAAAAGTTGCTGCTCCATTCACTTCAATGTTAAAAAATAAATGGAGATAAAATTCACAATTTGTGAAGTGAAACATGCTATTTTCAAACATCAAACAACACATGTCAACGAGGTTGCGATGACTTCGTTTTGTGAAACCACACCTGAAAACACTAAGTGATTAGCAACCATCAGGGGATCAATTATACTGGAGATAAATATTCTGTGACTACTTGAGAAGGTTATAAAACACCAACATCTCTGGCAGTGAAGGGGTATATTTTGTATATACTCTGGCAGTTAACATGCGAAAATGCATGAACATGTGGCCATATTGATTAACATTTGACAAAAATAGCACAAACTCACAACGCAACACTTGTAGAGGTATAAGTAGTTACATAATCATAAATTAGTCTGGAATTTGTTTTAGAGTATACCGTGGAGGGAAAGCTAACTTAAAAGTTTAAAACTCTTTAGGTATAGGTTTACCCTGAGGTGCTACTAGCATGGAGATGGGACAAAAAGAATAGCATGTGTTCTAATTACCAATGAGCACGTTAAACAAACTGTCACCGGGGTTTGCTCCAGGTGGCCTGCTGCATGGTGTGAGACACCATCTCCCGAGTAGAACCATTGTCTTCTACCGTTTGCCACTAAGCAGCTCCACTGGAGCAGTTGAGTGTTAAGTACTTTGCTCAAGGGCACCTCAGCGGTAGTTGCTGAGCTAAGCGAAAGCACCGCTCATTCACTTTACCCTCTTGGGTCTTTTTTTCTGTTTCTTTCCTCCCCCCCAGTGACTCCAGGGATTTAATTGTCAGTGTAAACTGTGGCGCAGCCCAGACAACCTGCCTTCTAAAATGGGGGTGGCTGAAGCTGAGTGGTAGAGTGGGAGGGGAGGCCGTCTGGTAATCACCCCCTGCTCCGCCCAGTATACATGTTGGAAATAGTTGCCTGTCGGACAGAAAACCTTGTACATCCAAAACGGTTCCTTTTTTATTATAATTAGACAAATATTTAAAAAGTAGTGAAAATAGCTGATATGCAAGCTCACAACGCATCGCGCCGTGTTGTGAGCTTGCATATCAGCTATTTTCACTACTTTTGTGAGACAATCTAGTATGATGAATTAGGGCATTAATTTTTCAAAAGAAAGAAAAAGTAAGTGAAATATGGAGATGCAAGGTTTCTGCCCGACAGAAACTAAATGTTCCTGAGCCACAAAAGTAGTGAAAATAGCAGATCTTTTTTTATTTTTTATTTAGAGTAGACA
Organism: Gymnoscopelus braueri; assembly: GCF_963280865.1. NCBI lineage: Eukaryota > Metazoa > Chordata > Actinopteri > Myctophiformes > Myctophidae > Gymnoscopelus > Gymnoscopelus braueri. Next base: position 58,890,153 of record NC_137603.1, read on the forward strand.
ATAATTTTTTACCCCTTTTTCTCCCCAATTTAGTCGTTATGCCAATTAATTCCTCCCCACACACATTTCTGTGTTGTCACTGCTGTCGTATCCTACTGACTCACCTACCAGTGAGGAGCCCCCACCAGGAGGACATAGAGCTCTACTCCCCCGACCCAACACTCCCCGCTGACAGGTGCCGCCCCAGCCCGTAGGATTACGTGCAATGACCAGTATCACCCTCCCCGTCCGGCTTCCCTCCCCCGAACACGGGCCAATTGTGTTCGTGTAGACGCTCGACAAAGCCGGTTGCACCACGGTAGATTCGAACCCACAACCTCCGTGGTGGTGGGCACTGTGCCACCCGAGCGCCTGAAAATAGCAGATATACAAGCTCACAACGTGTCGCATCGCTATTATGACACACCCAGGAAAGAGACACTAGGGTTCATGTGGTTAATAAGATACAGAATACCATGGCGCATGTGTTCTTTTTTTCTTTTCTTTTTTGGTTAGATCTGACGTTCATATTGACAGAAAACCCTCCACAGTGTTTGTGTTGGATCAGGATGCGCCCCTCCGGAAGTCTCGCAAGACGAGATTTCACCCGTGACGTCATCCAAGTCAGTTTGTAAACACTACGGAGGGACAAAAACACTGTGGCGAGGTTTCTGTCAATACGAACGTCAGATCTCACACACAGCGCGATCTAGCGCATGGACCGTACACTCAGGTCGTTAGCTGTGGTGGACTCGGGATGGAGTTAGGATTTTTTTCTACTGTACCACTCATCCTAGGATATAATAATATCATATAAAAGGTAAGAAAAAGGTCCGGAATTCTCCTTTAAGCCTCCTAAAATGTTCACATGTCTCCCCACTCCTGTGGTCCCTCCACTGGCTTCCAGTTGCAGGCCAAATCAAACTCAAAACACTGGTGACCTACAAGGCAATCAAGGCCATGGCACCCCCCTTTACCCCAACCCACCCACCTACCCACCCAGTGTGGACTAGTACTACATGTGTGGGGTTGTTGGTAGAAGAAGAAGACGCTAATTGAATTTCTGATCGCATTAGCTTTTGTAGTGTATAACATGGTAGTTAAAATGCAATTTGCTGTTAGCTTGCTCGATGTTGCATCATGATTTCTAAATTAACCATGAAAACCACAAGGAATGTCCCGATGAGGGACTTATTCAGTGCATGAGTAAACAAGGGCGTGTGTATAATATTCCTTTCCCCTGTGTGCGCTCCATTGCACGCATCCCTGTGCATCCCCCTCCGCTCAACATGTCAGGAAACTCTGTTTGACTTTTGGCAGGCTCCCTATAACCAGGGCTGTTAGAGTCACAATAGTCTCGCGTAGACAGACAACTATTCCACAATATACGAATGCTATAGAGCAGTGGTTTTCAACCCTTTTCATATCAAGGTCCATTATTTATTCGGCATTTGAGTCACAGACCACCGTTTGATGAGATTTAGCCTCTCAGACCCGAGACTTAGAATATTTTGTTATCGTTGGATACGATTTTGTCCACAATTCCATGCTGTATTGATGTTGGTATCATAGGAGAGATAACAGGCAAACGTTGATCAAAATCCATTCTTTAATCAAGTATTGCAGATGTTTAACAATATTTTTACTCTTGAGAGCGTAAAATGAAACCAAATGGACCCGTAAGGGTCCATTTGGTTTAATTTTACGCTCTCAAGAGTTAAAGATCTATGAGGGTCCATTTGGTTACCAGCTCTCCATCATTTAGCTGGGGACCACCTGGAACCCCCCCAAGGACCACTGGTGGTCCCCGGACCACTGGTTGAGAACCACTGATATAGAGTCTGGAACTACACCTCCTCCAAATCCGAAAACGGAAGCTGTCATCTGTTCGTCAATTACGTTCACGAAAATAATACTTTTAAATATCTGTAGCCTACATTTTATTTTTTCATTTCCATTTCTGATAAGCAGCAAGCTATACAGTATATGCTTGGATTATTTAGATTTATATTAGGACACATTTGCGTGACTGTAAACTGTCACAATTTAACAAATGAATTACAATTTATGTTAACCACATTATTAGTAGCATCAATATTCTAGGCAAATGTTCCCAAAATGATGAATTTTCTTTAGAAATTCTTCAAAAATAGCCAATCTACAAGCAAACAACACGTTGCATCATGATGCATTGTAGGCATCTAGAAAAAAAAGCCTTTCTCATCATTCACAAACAAACAAACAAACAAACAAACAGCAGTGTAAAGTAACTAAGTACATGTACTCAAGTACTGTACTTACTGTAAGTACCATTTGGGGGTATTTTTTATTTTCTTAAGTATTTACAATTTTCAGTACTTTTACTTCTACCCCACTACATCTCAGAGGACAATATCGTACTTTTACTCCACTACAATTATATGAAAACTTTAGTTACTAGTTACTTTCTGGATTTTTATTATTAAAAACACGCTAACCACTTCAGCCCTATTTTGTCCATTTGAAAATAGCAGATCTACAATCACAACACGTTGCAATGCAACGCATTGTGAGCTTGTAGATCGGCTATTTTCAAAATATATTTTTTAATACATTTTGAACTTGTGAAATGGGACTTTTACTTTTCGTCCTTTAAGTATATTTCAATGCTGACACTTTTGTACTTTTACTCGTGAAGGATACGGGACTTCTACTTGCAACAAAGTATATCTACATTGCTGTATCAACACTTTTGCGTAAAACATGTGAGTACTTCTTCCACCACTGCAAACAAACGAGGTCACGCAGAGACCATAGACGTCAATCTGTTTTTTTTATCGGATGCCACAACAAAAGGTAAAGGCTACTGTACTTCAATGGAGCTACAGTGTGCAGACCTTTGCTTCCCTTCTCATCACTCCCCTGTACACCAGGAGAAACAACACCTTCAGTGATGAAAGGCATGTGGTATATAGGCTACTGCAGCTCTAGGCCAGACACCTGTGGTTTCAACTCACCACCTGAACACCCAGCCGCCTGCTCAGAATCTGTCGCAGCACACATTGCCGGCATGGTGTTGTTAACACCAGTGGTTCTCGAAACCTTTTCATTTCGAGGACCCCCATAACTCTCTGGGCGTACGAGTGGTATGCGGTTTCCATTTGGTTCCATTCGTACGCTAGTCACAGACCTGTAAAGGCTCCGGGTCCATTTGGAAGCCACTCAAGGAACCATGAGGGTCCTTGGTCCTAGTGTTAATAAAACTCTCTTCCAAACAGCAGTAAATGCAGTTGCTTGCTACGTTAATAATAATACATTGTATACATAGAGTGCTTTTCAGGGTACTCAGTTGCACTTTACATGGATTGAAAATGATTGTTTTGATTCATCCGTAAAATGAATGCATTTTCATTCCACTGAACACGAGGAATAAATATTGTGTCTATTAAACTGAATTACGGACAATCACACAGAGCTGTGGAAAACAAGGCCAAAAAGTAGCGGACAAATCACACGCAAACTCCAAATGAGACTTGTCACCTATTTTTCCAACTCCTAAATCACTGGCGATACACTTCAAGCACCAGCTCATTATGCTTTAACCCATTTAGACCGGGAAAGAATCTGTGTCATTTTAAGATTTCTTTGGCTATTAAAAAAATTGCAGATATACAAGCTCATAGCACGGCGAGTGCCGCGCTATGAGCTTGTAGATCCAAAAAAAAAAATGATTGTGAAAATGTGTGCAAATCTTTGAATATATATTTATTTTTTAAGGCAAACATTAACTCAAATCTGGGGGTTCTAAAAATCTTCTAAATCCTAACCTAATCCTAATCTTATGTATCAGTGGTTCTCAAACTTTTTCATGTCAAGGACCCCCACAATGATATGTATTTGACCTCCGACCCCATCTCAAAATGTGTTGTTCCAGGGACCCCCCCCCCCGGAAGCAAAGATTTGAGTTAAAAATGTTCACTTTAAAAAAATGTATAAATGCAAAGATTTGCACAAATCTTAAAAAAAAAAAAAAAAAACAGATCATAGTTTGCTTGTAGATCTGCGATTTTTGAATACCCAAAGAAATGACACAGATTCTCTCCCAGTCTAAATGGGTTAAGAACAGCAGACTTCACCGAAGCATATTAAACAATCACTGTTACTCAAACCTCCAGAGCCCTTCTGGGTAATACACAGTGCAACACTAAAGCTGCAATCAATAACGTTTTTTTTTTACGTGAATACAACATTATTTGGTACCTGTATTGTATAACTAACACAACTACAGTTGTTGGGAGGTGGGTTCCCCTGCTCTTTTATTGAAACATTATAGACCTTGTGGTCTGGGTAGAATAATTGGTTGACAACAGGGTGCATGAAGCTCAAAACACTTATCTTCTGCCTAAATGGGCTTTACATTATTAGCTCAACAAAATGTTAGCACTTGTACGGTTCGAATCCCAGGCAGTGGTGTACAGCAATGGACAGTAAAGTACATTTACTTGAGTACTGTACTTAAGTAAATGTTTTGAGTATAATATATTCAATTACTATCGGAAAATAGTAATTGAAAACAAAGTATGTTATACTTGAGTATTTGTATTTTCGGATACTTATGACCTTCACTCCACTACATTTCCAAGATAAATATTTCTCTACATTTCTAGGAAGGGAAAAGTAGCCTTATGAATTAACCACTTAAGTGACGCGCTGTGAGCTTGTAGATTGGCTATTTTCACTATTATTATTTGCTGAAAGCGTCTGGAAAATCTTATCATTTGTACAAATGACTTTACAATTTGTGCTTTTGAAGTACTTTTGAATACTTAAGTATGTTTTTAAAACCATTTACTCTAATACTTAAGTAAAAGTTTGACTGAGCAACTTCTGCTATTTTCACTAGTTTGGGTCCCGGGCAAACGTCTAGTTTCTCTTTTTAGGTCTTGAGCTAAAACGTTTGGGAAACACTGCTGTAGGTGGTAGGACCTGAAAGTTACGGACCGTAGCTTTGAGTGGAATCAGGCCACCCCTTGTGCCGCCCCTATAGCTGCCGCTCACAAACATTGAGAAAAACGTTTTCCTGATCTCTCTCATTAACTCATTGACTGCCAGAGTTAAAACCTCGTTCATAGCAGCCCTTGCCAGCGATTTTCGTGTTTTTTTGTTTCGTTATTTTGTTATTTAATTCACATATAGAAAGTCTATCTTGACACTTGAATCGTTTTGATCGTTCCACCACTAGAGTGCAGCACATACCAAGCTTGATCGCCTCTCGATCACACTCGCCCCCTCCCAGACCCACTCACACAGTGAAACACATGAACCGGAAGTGAAATGTCTCAGATTCTGTTATCGGCGAAAATTACTTTGTGATACACAACGGGGATGACTGTTCGTCACCCAGACCATAGATTATAGGAGGGGAGGTCTCCGATCGTTTTTCATAGCGTGTGAAAAACAGTTTGTTTCCCTATTATGGTCGAAAATGACTGGGGGGAAAAATGTAAAACCGAAAACGGAACCCAAGTCATGGAACCGGATGCAGTGGTGGTTGAAGTAAGTGGAACCCGAAACTTAGCCTGATTCATAACAGAATAGCGTGATCAGAGCATAAAGATCAATAAAGACGTTAGATCGCATTAACGCGATCCTGGCGGCCAAGCGCGCTATTTATTAGATCGCGTTAATGCGATAATGGCGGCCAATGAGTTAAACCTGGGAACCAGCTTCAAATCACTCAAATCATCCGACTGCCTTTCCCGGGGTCCAGCTCGGAACAGAGGGATTATGGGATTATAAGTGAACATTATCAGCCTTAACTTCCCCCTCACTAATTAAAAGGTGTTTTTTTTATGTCTTTGCTGTTCAAGTTTTGGCTGTTCAGTTTCTTGCCTCCTATTGTATTGTCAGGGGCGGATTAACCCTTTGTGGTGCACAATGCCACGACCCGTTTGGGAGCCCCCCTGGACCGTTTTGTCAGGGGGGGGGGGGGGGGGGGGGGCAGCGCGGAAAATTGACGCTTCACCAGCGTTTTAAAGCGCTCATTCAGCAGCCGTTATTTCAAAATGTTGCCGCTCTTTGGCGATAGTTGAGTCTTCTTTCACTTTATCCCCGCCGTTTGGTGCCCCCCCTAAGGTTGTGCCCTGTGCTGCAGCTCCTAAAGCCCTTCCATTAAGCTGGCAATGCCTATTGTCTCTAATGACAAAACTTTTTCTACAAAACTCAAAATACCCTGTCACATTGTTTAGGTTGTTCAAAGGTCCACCCAGTACCGGGGCCTGCCATTAACTTGAGCCCTAGTGTCCATATTCTGGCTTCTATATCTACAAGCCCCGCAATGCATCGCAATGCAGCTATTTTCAGCAAAGATATTCAGTGTAGAGTGCAAACTAGAGAGGGCCTATAGAGTGCTGGGGGACTCTGATCAACTAAGTTTCGGATTTTAAATAATAATAATACATCTACTGTACAAGCTCACATCACGTCACGGCTATTTTAGCTCTTTCTGAAATAGGGCTCAACTGTTTAAAGGTGTGGGCAGCTCCTCAGTGCCCACAGAGAATTATCATTATTATTTCATTTTGGACGTTCACCTATAATGACATGTTAAAGAAAAAGAAGGCAGCAGCAGCTTTGTGAACGTGGTGAAGGCTGATTGGACACGCTCGCACGCACGCACGCACGCACGCGCACACACACACACACACACACACACACACACACACACACACACACACACACACACACACACACACACACACACACACACACACACACAGATGTGTTATTATGTGGACCAGAGAGGTTAAGTAGCTTGGGAACGCTGCTGCTCTGATGCTCCCAATTAACTCAACAGCACCTCAAATCCACCCATACACGGACCTGCACAAAAAGCACACCCACAGCACACACACAAATGTACACACAGTATAGACATTCACCATCACCAATAACTTTGTACGTTTTATTCGTAATGTGAATTCCTAAGAGAAGTTGAGTCAGATTCGTGCAACATTCTTTCAAGGCAGAATTGTTTGTAACTATATGTTCTTATGATGATGAATCCCAATCCTCATAACTTGAAGGGATGTGCCAGTTAATCGTAATTATCATACCCCACCTATCCTAATTAACATACCAATTACCATAGGGAGCCGCCCCACCAATCCCCATATATGGGCATGACTGCATGGCTCTCAGAAATGACAGGAAATCCCACACAGAAGTGAGAGAATGAAGTCAAGAATGCCTAAACTAAAGTCTAAACATGGTGGAACACCAGACTCCAAACCTAAAAATAATCATAGTTCTGTGGTGGTATACTTCTGAAGTGAATAGCAAATTAGTTAATTTAATTAATTAATTAATGTATTTGGATTATTTATCTCACATTAATCAACATATCACCACTAAACATCAAAGTAAATTTGCTGAAATTAGCACACTTGCAAAATGTAATCCATATTTCATGTTCAGGAGTAGCGTTAGTTGTGGATATAAAACATGAGGGGTGGGGTGCTTTTGAGTGTGCGTAGATTCTGTAATTACCCAAGAATAAATCACAGCTAAACCAATAATCATGGACCAAAAGGCAGCTAGAGGAGGTAACCAGTTTTACATACTTAGGAAGCATAATCGTGGTGGACGGAGGAACGGATGAGGATATCAGTGCTAGAATAGGCAAAGCCAGGACCACATTCAACATATTAAATAAAATCTGGAAAGCAAAAGACATTTCACGCAAGACCAAACTGCTAATCTTCAACTCAAACGTCAAATCCACCCTACTCTACAGTTCAGAAACCTGGAAGATAACAACCATCATACTCAACAAAATACAGACATTCCTCAACCGCTACCTCCAACGCCTCCTAGGCATATACTGGCCCAACACCATCTCCAATGCCAGCCTGTGGGACCTCACTAGACAGGACACAATAGGAACACAAATCGGGAGGAGGAAATGGAATTGGATAGGTCACACACTGTGAAGACACAAATCAATTACAAAATAGGCGCTAACATGGAACCCGCAAGGCAAGAGGAAGAGAGGAAGGCCTAGAGCCACCTGGAGAAGAACCACAGAGCAGGAGATGAAGGCGCAAGTGCTGTCATGGCAACAACTGGAGCGGAGGGCACAAGACCGAAGGGGATGGAGGAGTTTCATCAATGGCCTATGTTCCTCAGTGAATTTAAAGGCCTAAGTAAGTAAGTACTGTAAGTAAACATTGGTGTATGCCAAAGTCTTCTTGAAAACTGCGTAAGTGGGTCATAAGAACAAATTTCCTCTGTTGGTTGGTGAATGAGGCCCATAGTGCATACAGTAGGCTACACGTGGCTCAAGGCAACAGGCTCAGGGCCATCACACAGTATACAGTATACAAGCAATATGTACATAAGAATACAAATGTGAAGAATGAAAAGGAAAGGAGGAAAATGGTGTGCATTTCTGTAGAGCCTTCATCTGATGTGTGTTACATTCAGCCTCTCACCCATTCATGGTGGAGGCAGCCATGCAAGGCATGCAGCAACCTACTCATTGGGAGCACTTACGGCTTCAGTGTCTCACTCAAGGACATTTACACACAAAGCCATGAGGAGCGAAGGCATCGAAGCAGGACCACTGCAGCCTAGGAAGGAGGGAAGGAAGGAAGGAAGGAGGGAAGGAATACTTTAAATCCAGCATGTCTTGTTGTCAATAGAGAGTGTTTTGATTGCTTTTAACCCTTTCAATTCGGGAACGCATCTACAAATGTCTACAAAAACTGTTTTCTGAAACACTTGTGTTGCTATATCTGTGGTGCTCAAACTTTTTCATGTAAACGACCCCCAAAATGATATGTATTTGTCCGCGGACCCCCCCATCTCAAAATATTTTGTTCCAGGGACCCCCAGAAGTTTTGAGTTAAAATGTTTGTTTTTTTTAAATAGCAGATGTACAAGCTCATAATTATGAGCTTGAAGATCTGCTATTTTTGAATAGCCAAAGCGAATCCAAAACGCAGACGCTTTCCCGGATTGGATGGGTTAAATCCAGCATGTCTTGTTTTGGTCTTGCTTGTCACAATAGAGAGTGTTTTGATTGCTTTTAACCCTTTAAGACAGCTAGGGAACGCATCTGTGTGTCATTTTTAGATTTCTTTGGCTATTAAAAAATTGCAGATCTACAAGCTCATAGCGCGGCTATTTTTTGAAAAATTGTGAAAATGTGTGCAAATCTTTGAATATATATATTTTTAAAAGCGAACATTTGTAACTCAAATCTTTGCTTCTGGGGGATTCTACAAATGTCTTCTAAATCTCTACATTTTTTTGAAAAAACCTATGTTGCTACATCAGTGGTTTTCAAACTTTTTTTGAAAAAGGACCCCCCAAAATGATATGTATTTGGCCGCGGACCCCCATCTCAAAATATGTTGTTCCAGGGACCCCCCAGAAGCAAAGATTTGAGTTACAAATGCTCGCTTTAAAAGTATACGTATTCAAAAATGTTCACAGATTTTCACAATTTCTCAAAAATAGCAGATCTACAAGCTCATAATGCGGCACTCGGTGCCGCGCTATGAGCTTGTATATCTGCTATTTTTGAATAGCCAAAAGAAATCTCAAAATGACACACAGATTCGTTCCCGGTCTAAATGGGTTAATGAGGATATCCATCAAATGGCAAAAGGGCAACCCACTAAACTGGTCCTGCTTAATCAATGATGAATGACAATACTGTATCTGTCTCTCGGTGCCTCCAGCCTCCACCTGCTCCCTGCACTTCTAATCAGTGATCTCTTCAACTGAAACTCCGCTGTGAAAATGGGGTTCAGAACATTTTGATGGAGGTCGGCCATAGAGAGCCTCGTTTTAGTATCAGAGAAGCTGAAATGATGGAACACGGGCTATTTAGTCTGCCATCTCATCATCCCATGGAACCATTAATTTGCAGGTTTATACCTCAGCAGTGGTGGAAAAAAAGTACTCAAATGTTTAACTTAAGTAAAAGTATCAATACTGCAATGTAGAAGTACTCTGTTACAAGTAAAAGTTCGGAATTCAAATTTCACACCCTCATTTTCTGCTCCCTACACCAAAACTCTTCCAATCTACAAGCTCACGGTATGAGCTTGTAGATCTGCTATTCTTGCCAAATGTTTGCCTATATGACATACCTACAATTGGGATGCTAGGGATAACCACTTAAATCCCATATGGTTGACCGGAGTCACTCAGGGCTCTATACTAGTGTACTTTCTGTTTTCTGTTATTGTGGGGAAAGATTTAGCTGAAAATAGCCGATCGACAAGCTCACAACGCGTCGCAGCGCGACGCGTTGTGAGCTTGTCGATCTGCTATTATCCTGCGAAAGCCTTCCCCACAATAACGATGCTGGAATTTAAGTGGTTAAGTAGTTAAAAAATGCATGTACAAAGATCCTTCCATGTCCCTTAATCACACATGAAACTTTTAAAACATGCAGCAGCTGCTGTTGTTTTAGAACAAGAATATTAATCGAATGTAACAGCAGCTGTTTTGTTCCGAGTAATCTCTAGCCAGACCTCTATCCCAGAACCCATTGCATGTGAATAGGTGACAAATTGAACTGCAGGTGAATACAAGCTTTTGTTTTGTGTGTGTGGGTGGGGGGGGGGGGGGGGGGGGGGGGGAGAGAGAGAGATTCTTCTTCTTCTTCTTCTTCTTCTTCTTCTTCTTCTTCTTCTTCTTCTTCTTCTTCTTCTTCTTCTTCTTCTTCTTCTTCTTCTTCTTCTTCTTCTTCTTCTTCTTCTTCTTCTTCTTCTTCTTCTTCTTCTTCTTCTTCTTCTTCTTCCCCAATCAAACTAAATCATTTGAAGTAAACTTGTTTAAGAAATAAGTCACATTTTTAGGTTTCCTTAATTGACATCATTAATTATCATCAAATTGGTCCCAGCTATTCAAGAGGGTTTATATGTCACCCACTCACACCAGCAGTGAAATGTTGGCGTGGCATTTTCCGCAAGATAAAACAAGATAATAATAATAATAATGGTTATAAAAAATAATAAAAAATGAAGATAAAAATAGTACAGGTTAAATAAGACAGTATGGGGTAGAAAGCCCTTTAGCAGCAATGGACAGAGTGCAACATCTGGGGGAGAATAATTTAGTTTTCTTGGGTATTGCTCAGAACACCTGATGTGAAAACATCCTCTCACAGGCTCCAGTGTCGACCCTCCCCTCCTTAATATTGTTTTCATTCAGAAGGTTGCTTCAAGCTTATTGTCACACATCACACCCCGTCACACAATGTCTGACACACACACACACACACACACACACACACACACACACACCTTGATCTCCCTCCAATTACCTGTCACGCAAACGTGCACACACACACACACACACACACACACACACACACACACACACACACACACACACACACACACACACACACACACACACACACACACACACACACACACACACACACACACACACACACACACTACAATATTCTCCATGCCATGACTTCTACCGCTGCCAGACATGTATGGATGTCCAATTATTATTGTTTTTCTTTTGTCCTTTCCCTCTATTTTCTCTTCTGTTTACGTTCCGCCTCTGCTTCCAGGGTTTCTGAGAAAAAGATTGAGATACAATTAGATTGCCATCATAATCTCCGCCACGCTTGGCTGTGTGTGTGTGTGTGTGTGTGTGTGTGTGTGTGTGTGTGTGTGTGTGTGTGTGTGTGTGTGTGTGTGTGTGTGTGTGTGTGTGTGTGTGTGTGTGTGTGTGTGTGTGTGTGTGTGTGTGTGTGTGTGTGTGTGTGTGTGTGTGTGTGTGTGTGTGTGTGTGCGCGCAAGCAATAGGTGATAGTAATTGAAAAAGACAGTGGTGGCGCGTGTGCAGTATATCAACAACTTGTGTGTGGGTGTTTGTGTTTTTGGTTCCCGTCTACTTATAGTAAGACAGTGGCAAAGGTCAGGACCGACACCAGAATTACCCAACAAAGCAAGATCTCTCTCGTTCTCTCGTTCTCTTCGTTCTCTCTTTCTCTCTCTCTCTCTCTCCCCCCTCCCCCCCAGTACGTCCGTGCATCCCTCTGTCTGTCTGGTTCAGTAGCAATTTTAAATAGTCTCTCTGTCAGTGCACAGTGCTCGATTGTAAATAAAGGTACAATCGATATGTTTTATGTTCTCACTCTCTCCCAACAGAGCATGTTTTATTCATTTAAATAAATCCCAAACTGTAGCTTTAGGGTCCTTTTTGTAATGACATCAACAGAGACTGAAATGGTTTACGTACAGACACGGACCACCAAGAAACACATTAGTGGAGCCAACTCTAGACTACAAAAACATTTTTTTAGCACAAGCAACCAATGTCACAAATGACCTCAAACGGCTTAAACATGTGTCTTGGTGAATAAATGTTTTAGTGAATACAGTCTTTATATAGTCTATATATGGTGTCACATTCACATGGTTTGGTTGGATGCAGCCGTTTACAGTAATACCACTGTGGTCACTGATCAAGGTCAGTGGTTCCCAGCCTTTTTCTTTCATTAGAGCAGGGTTCTCAGCCTGTGGGATGGGACCCTCAGTGGGGTCCCCACATGATTTGTTGGGGGTCCCCAGATGACAGTGAAGTGACAATGTAAGGACTTTTAAGAAAAAAGAAAGACAATACAATAAATGAAATGATGAAATACCATTACTGCATCACAAGTAATCAACAATATACTATAAAAACTGGTCAAACTGACCAAATTGTCAAATAATATACTGTAAGAAAGAGGCACACATTGTGAAAATAACTGATCTACAAGCACATGCCTTGCGTTGCAAGATCGGCTATTTTCACAATGTGTGTGGAACCGAGTCAAACTAAATAATGCCTCAACTCAAATATGATTATTTTGTGGGGTCGTGGAACCCCCACACGTGCACAAATGCAAATACACACACAAATAACCAATCTACAAATTCACACCACAACCTTGTAGATCTGCTATTTTTGCTATTTTGAAACTTTTTGATACATTCTTTTTTACATTGTTATTAGTAGGTATACTTTATTCATCCCAGAGGAGAAATTAAGGTCTGAGCTGGTCTGAACAATCATGTTACATGTGGGTCCCACATGTATTGTGGGAGTTAGCTATGATTTTGCGCAACATATTTAAAGGGACTATCTTTAATGCATGGTGTAGATCCTTTAACATTTTGGACTACCTGCAAACAGACAAGACCCCTGTATTCTTTGGGTTAAGATCTACTCCATAGATTTCAAATGAAAGACCCTTTTGTTTTCTTAAGTAATATTACATTCAGGATGCAAGATGAAATTGAACAATCGTGTTCAAACAGAACACAATTTACTGTATATCATAAAAAAACACACAAAGTTAATTTATGAGTCTCAGAGTTAACCTTGCACTTATGCCCTATATATTTTTGACGTATGGCAAATAGCCAATATAGCCGATCTCAGCTATGTTCAGTATTTTTATTTTCTTTTTCTATTTTTCTTTTTGAAATGTAGGAAACTTTTCTCCCCATAGTGGCATCCCCAAAGCCGGGATTCCAGGTTGAAAGTGATAAAATTAATGCTGTAGATTTGACTGCATGGTCATGAGTGGTACCAGTCTTCAGACACTATGTCCAGAGAAAAGATTTATGAATGAATGTTGCAAAGTGCATTTCACCACACACACACACACACACACACACACACACACACACACACACACACACACACACACACACACACACACACACACACACACACACACACACACACACACACACTATACACATGCGAAGTGTGTGTGTGTGTGTGTGTGTGTGTGTGTGTGTGTGTGTGTGTGTGTGTGTGTGTGTGTGTGTGTGTGTGTGTGTGTGTGTGTGTGTGTGTGTGTGTGTGTGTGTGTGTGTGTGTGCATGTATGTGTGTTTGTGCACACGCACACGCGTGTGTGCGTGTGGACAGTCAGGCTTCCTATCCATCACTCTCTGGTCTACCATCAGGATGAAGCAATCTCCCAAATGAAATGGGTCCAAAGCTGCCTGCAGGCCTAACGAACCATGGCCCCTGTTCTAAATCAACCTTCTCACAGAGACAGAGACGGACAGAGAGAATTACAAGAGGGAGGAGAGGAAAGATAGAAATGCAGGATGAGAACGGATGGAGAGAACGGTTAGAGAGAATGAGAGAAACAGAGGGAGTGAGGGAAAGAGATTATAGAGAGGAGCTAACAAGGAGAAGGTGGATATAATGGCGTGTGGAAAGAAAATACACGAGAGAGAGAGAGAGAGAGAGAGAGAGAGAGAGAGAGAGGGAGAGAGGGAGAGAGGGAGGCAGTTGGGAGAGAGAGAGAAGCAGTTGGAATATTGGAGCAAGACAGGGAGAGAAAGAGGGAGAGAGAGAGGGAGGGGGAGAGGGGGACAGCGATGGAGAGAGAGAGGGGGGGTATTCATATGGTCACCTTTAAACTGTGTCTATATTCGTGTGTATGCTCATTAGTCAGGCTGTCTAGGACAGGTACAACGGGTGAGAAAATGAAGTCAATGGACCAGAATGGACCAAGCTGGCCCTGGAAACCAGTCGCAATCTCTAAAGCATTGTAAATCAATAGCACTTCACATCCCACTTCCATTGTTCCTCAGGGAAAGGGGGCTTAGAATAACAGAACTGAAACATGTTAATTACAGGTGGAGTTAATAAAGGGGTACTTCACTGTTTTGTAACTTCGCCAGCCTATTGGTATTCGTAAAATATGTCATTTTTTTCAAGTTCATGAATGCAATGGGAAGTATCATGTCAGGTCATGTTTGCACCAGTCCTCTTCACAGCAGAACTCGGTCCAGAACTGCAGGGCAATATTAACATTAACTTTATCCTGTTGGATTTATCCAACACGTGTATCAAATATGAAGTGCTGCTGGCTGCCACAAAATCTATAATATTAACTTCAAAACGGGTAGCACTTTAAGGGGGAAAGGCAACTTTGTATTCTACATACAGTATAGATGCCAGGAAAGTTTCATTTTAGTTTTAATGGCTTGGCTTTCAAAATAAATGAAAGGCTTTGCTCTGAAACATAGCTGATAATGAGACAACTATGGAACCACACGGCAGTGGGAAACATTTCCAAAAAGACAGATGACTGTTTCACTTTTTTTGGATGCTTTTTGCCTTGTAGACGCTGTCTGTAATGAGACGGTTGGCTTCATTCACTGCGTTAAAGTACTGATGTCAGTTGCGATAAATTCAGCTAAATGATACCCACATTTTGGTGCATTACTTTCACACAATTGTTCCACCTCTTTGAAGAAGTTCAAGTTTTAGATTAGAAAGTTCAAACTGCAAAGCAAAGTACGTGGTAGCTGGAAAGATTACAGGATGTATATCAAGTCTTATCTTTAGCAGTTGAGAAAAAACAGGTATACGTGTTGTACTGGAGATGATTTTATGGAGATTTTGTTTATCGGGAGCTATCAGGCTTGCTATTCTCACATTTTTCTAAAACTACAGAGGTACCGTTGCTGCTGTGTAAGGGGAGGGGAGACCTTTTAATCCTGTGGGGGAAATCCAGTTTCACACTCACCCAGCTGATGGCTGCTCAGATGATCGTGTTACACTCGTTACACATAATCACAGTAAACATGATCCTGAATTGAGTCATACTCAAGGGCTTTAAGGGAAAATATAAACTAACTCCGGTCACTTTTAGTTCAGCACAGCTACCTCAGCTGTGCTGTCACTGTCCAGGTGACCCTCGTTGACACTCGTTAACGTTAATGTTACTTGCATTAAGGCAATTGTGTTGTGTTACTGCATCGCACAGAACTCTACACCTAATCTAGATTCCATCAAAGCCAGATTTTTTTTACAAGCAACCTTCTCTGGTATTATGTATTTCTTTGTTTCAGCCGTTGGAAATAAGTAGGCTGGACTTGGTCGATAAAGTCCAGATGAAAACAATATGACTGTTGTGAATTAAAATAATTTAGATAACATTGATTGGGTATCATTTTTAAATGAGAGTACATTTTTAATTGAATCGTGACCCCAGGAATCGAAATCGAATCGAGAATCGTTAGGTTATGTTTCTTGCTTAGAGACGATTCCGACACATAGATATGGGCATGCCGGGAGGCGAAACTGTGCCCTTCTGATTTCATGGCCTGATTGGCCTCTCTACCCACGCTGCTACGGCTGCCCCACAGCTTTTAGAACTCTGAGGATGTCAGTCCATCTTTCCGTTTGTCTGTCTGGCCACCACGTTTGTCTCAAACAACGGTATCTTGAACACTAGTGGCTGCATTACCATGACATTTGAATACATCGATTCTCTCTGGAGTCTGGACGATAAGCCTTTCCCGGTTCTGATGACCTCGTGGCCTTTCCTCTAGCGTCACCCTCAGGCCAAATCGTTCCCTTGCACAGAAGCTGCCTCAGAATTCTGCCACTAAACTTGCGAGTGCACTCATGAGGATGAACCCTAGCATTTAAGTGACCCGTGACGGGTCCATTTGGTTCCATTTGTGCACTGAGTTACACGATCAGTGACATTTTTACTGTGTGCTGCCTAAGGGGACGTGGCCACAGAAAGTATTTTTTTAGTGACTAAGTTCTTTGGACAAGTGGTTCTCAAAGTGTGGTCCGGGGACCCCTAGGGGTACTTGGAAAAAGTAGTTATTATAGCATCACAATCATTTTAACCACTTTACTATTTATATGTTGCTTCAAAAATTTGGGAAAATATTGAAAATGTTTTGAAAATGTAGAATCATTTAATCAACATAAATCTTCTCTTATGGTGGTTCTTGGAACAAAACCTCTTCAGATAGGGGTCCGCGGCCAAATGCCTATCAATGGGGTGGTCCTTGACATGAAAAGGTTAGAGAACCACATCATGTCCAGAGCGCTACACATGATGCACTGAGCGAGATACCTCTGCTCAAGCATTATGGCCGTGTCTATCCAACCCATAGAGTTAAAAATAATGGAGAAGGCACCGTAAATCCCCACTTGTATGGAGTTGCTCACCCAGCGCATACTCCCTTTTCACCCCTTCTTCTGGGTTGGGAAATGTGACAAACGGGGGCCTATGTGACACGCAACCCCGTGCGCAAGCTCGTGAGTCGAGCCCATTGGTCGAAACCGCTTTCGCTCGTTCATGTATCTAGCCCCAGCCGTGATAAGCTGCAGTACCTATGATTGGCCACCATGTCCAATGCGCTTCACTGCTCCTTCTCGGTTCTAGGGGCTTGATTTAACCCTCTGCATAGGAAAGTGACATCGATGAGCAGCAGCACTCTTCTCCCAACAATTTTCTGCATAAGGCTGGACGGCGAGAACGCTGGACGGCGAGAACGCTGAAACCCAATGCTCGGTGCTAGGAAGAGGAGCACTCCAGCATGGCTTTTACCATAGAAGTGCATGGCAGAAAAGCGCTGCCAGCTTAAAAAAAAAGAAAACTTTCTCTGGACACAGTCCGTATACTTATAGTGTTCAGTATTGAATCTTGTCTGTGTCGCTAAAAGTATACAATAAGTGTGCTGGTGTTTTCATGAATGTTTACACTTGGCCATGAAGTGTTTCTGATTGTGAAGCTATAAATTATAACAATCCTGAGAACACTTTTTGGCTATGTTGTATTAAGTCATGACCATAGATGTAAAATGAGATACTGGTCGCACACAGGGGTCATCACCATACTGTCTTGTGGTGGACATTTTGGCCAAAATTAAATGTTTACCACGGACATACAAAATGAGTGGACAACAATATTACCAGAAACACAAAGAGCTAGCCCTGAATGACCATATGACAGGTCTGTAACTCTGAGAGTGTACAAATGGTTCCATTTGTACACTCTCAGAGTTATGGTGGTCCTTGCAAATTTGAAAACTATGGTGGTCCTTGCAAATTTGAAACATTTGAGAACCACTAGTACTAGGACTAGTAGGTGTCATAGTAAATCCGTGTCATACATATTCTGAAGAAAACCTGGAGACTTGTATAAGAACATTATAATGGTGTGTAAATCAAAACATTTGCCACGGACAAGACCAAGTCTTTGCCACGGACACATTCGTCCGTGAACGGACATATGACCCCTCGCACACCCTACTTCTGTGTTCACCGGAAGTTTTGCTTTCAGTAGCCAAATCTGGTATACTGCAAGCTGACCTCAGCGTGTGCCCAATACATGAACGAGTGACACTAATGCGCGTGCAGTTATAACCTCATTGACTCGACAAACACCCGGAAGGATGGTGTCCCATGTACTGTATGCGCTTCATTGAAATGAGTGGGCTGTTCTTTTTCTTCTGTCCTTCATCCAGATATGATATAGCTCTCTGTGGGTCACAGCCTCATTGTTTTCTGGTGACCCCGATGATGCTTGTTGCTATGGACACCACTAACCACGCAGCAGCGGAGTCCCCTGTGGATTATGTACTTCCTGTTTGCTTCCTTCTCTCTGTGACACATAAAGCTATATGAATGTATATGTCTGGATACATTTATTTGAGTTCTATGGCCATAATTCATCATATAGCTGGGGAGCTCCTATAGTTTAATGATTAGAACTTCAATCTTCTGGTCACGGGCCTGTTATCTCTGATGTCCTATCAGACACACACACACACACGCGCGCACGCACACACACACACACACACACACACACACACACACACACACACACACACACACACACACACACACACACACACACACACACACACACACACACACACACACACACACACACACACACACACACACACACACGCGCACAAGTGGGGAAAAAAAAAGAAGTGGAAAAAAAGTTGTTCAGATGTTATTTATCTGCATTAGTATTCAGAAACATCTATAACTAGAGAAAGCGCTCCTCGGAGCACAGGTCTCCACCAGGTCAGGTATATTACTGTGGCCTCCTGGTGGCGCTATAATAGGCCAATGTGAAAAGGGTGGCATTTCTTCTTAGGCCTTTCACGGCAATCGGACACTGCATTCATGATTTGAGGCATTTTTTGTTTTGCTAAATTAGACTTGCTGGTGGCGCTATAACAGGCCAATGTGAAAAGGGTGGCATTTCTTCCTCGGCCTAGTGGGAATGTGCGTGTGAAATCTCACGGAAATCGCAAGCTGCGTTGATGATTTGAGGCTTTTGTTCAAAACAGACCAATCCTGCAAACTTTGAAGCCAACCTTAGCCAATGAGGATGGAATATATGGGAAATCGGATAGATTCGTGTTGATCACATTACTATAGAGATACTGTGTACCGATTTGCATGACGTTTGGATAAAATCTGTAGGAGTAAATGGGTTTTGCACAAATCGTCCTCCTGGTGGCGCTATAACAGGCCCATGTGAAAAATTTGGGGCAGAGGTTCTGAATTGGCATCCAGGGAGTGTGTGTGCACAGTTTCGCAGCGACCAGGCCAACGGTGCCGGAGATTAACGGACGGACAGGACACACGGACGGACGGACGGACGGACGGACGGACGGACGGACAGGGTGCAAAACACACTCTCTAGCCATGCCTTTCGGCCTGGCGGACACAATAATGAACCTGCAGCTTTTCAAGCAGGTACAAGAGGATAGACAATTTTATTTGCTGTATTTATTACTATTGCTATTATTATTATGTCTTGTTTGTCTGTGAGATGCACTGATCCTGGTGAAATCGACTTGAAATCCATTTAAAAAGATTGCAGGTTGTTGACCAAACGTAGGCTACTGTTCTACAAACAACATGCAAGCTGGCGAGTTTGTTTCATCTGGTAGCTTGTATGCACAACATACAAGCCCAGAGAGTCTCATACTCAAAGAGCTTTAGTCGCAGTCTGCAGAACATAACAGCACCGCCGTAGACCTATAAACTCAGACAGGAGGGACACACAACCCAAGTGCACGAGGCTCTCAGGGGAAAGGCATGACACACAAACACAACAATTATTATTTAATTAAAAGCATCTTCGTGAAGTGTGGGAGGTGGGTGGTGGTGGTGGGGGGCACGACAGCATTTTGAAAGAAGGTCTAAAAAAAATCCCTCGATCCGCCCCTGTGTGTGTGGTGGCTATTTTAAATGCAGAGATTTTGGCATGCACGGAGTTCCCAGGGGAAGTCTGGACGGCTCAGCGGCCTTTGTCTGCATCTCTCCCGGCATTAAAGCATCACAGGATTTCCATAATGCAGAGGGGGGGTGGGGAGGGTTTCAAACCAGGTAGAGCACAGCCAATAAATCACGGCGGAGAAGCCCGGAGATATTGAGAGACTCGTGGTGGAAGAAAGAGAGAGAGAGAGAGAAGGTAGAGAGGTATGGAGAGATTAGAGGAGAGGAACAGGGGTGTATATATATACCGTAAGAATAGGTGTAAGGGATGAGAGAGGAGAAGGGGAAGAAAGGGAGAGCGAGCAAGAGCCAGAGCTTGGTAAGAGGTGAGAAGAGAGAGACTAATTTGAGGGGCTGGCGAAGCGGCAGCCAGAAATAGCGTGCCATCAATTAAGATAAGCATAGCAGCCCGCGCTCTCCGAGACAGATGCACGCTCCCCGCGAGACTCAGTGCATGTGAGGGCTGGGAGCTATATACTCTGTCATGACGCTCTCTCTTCCTCTACATCTCTATGAGAAAACCCACTGCATAAAGAGAGGGATTATTCCCATCCATCACAGGCCCTATGCACTCTGCAGAATCAAAATACTGTTCAATGGAGAGCATCCCAGCTTATGCTGTTAAAGGAATGTATTTATCTTGTTATAGGCTCAATGGAGGAAGAGCGGGGGGACAAGGTGCTTCAGTGTAGGAAATGGGATTCCATTTGTACACTCTGAGGTTAAATTAACAGTGAGGATTTCACTGGGTGTGTGTGCTCCGTGTAAATGCGTGTGAGCTGGTCATTTTTTTGCCCTGAAATGTAATTAACAGCTGACCAAATGCTGTAAATTATATATATTTTGGACACTTAAAGTTATCATTAATTGCAGTGAGCGACCACACAGTACCTCTTCCATGAGGAAAAACAACAACACCTAGGTGCCAGAAGACTATTATAATTATTATTAGATTAATAATAATAATTATTATTAGTATTATTAGTATTACATTTATTATTATTATTACACTTATTATTATTATTATTATTACTACATCTATATACAGTAACTTACCTATTCAGTGGTGTGTACTGTACTTAAATACAATTCTGAGGTACTTTTACTTTACTGGAGTATTTCCAATTGTCTATATCTTTACTTCAACTCCACGACATCTCAGAGGCAAATATTGTACTTTTACTCCACTACAATTATTTGAAAACTTTAGTTACGAGTTACTTTGCAGATATAAATGATACATTATATACATACATTATATACATACATTATATACATACATTATAAAACGCGTTGTGAGCTTGTACTGTAGACTTGCTATTTTCAAACATTTTAGTGTACATTTTGATACCAATACCTTTGTACGTTTACTCACGTAAATTTTGAATTCCAGACTTTTACTTGTAACAGAGCACTTCTACATTGCAGTATTGATACTTTTACTTAAGTAAAACATTTGAGTACTTTTTCCACCACTGGACATATTGAAGTACCAGTGGTGCTACTAGAGTTGTAGGTATCAGTTTATCACCTTTTGTTTAAACAATGCTGTATTGTCATAGCAACGCGACGTGTCACTATCTGTTCAATGGTCAGGGAAAATGTTTGGTTTGGAGATGCAATATTGTGTCAAAGTAGACCCATTTATTTATACCATAGCCAAACAGTCAGGAACTGATTGTCTGCAGGACGAACACACACAGTGTAAGTTTGAACAGTCTTTTTAGTGTAAGCCTGGACAGCCACATAAGCTTGTGACCACACAGTCATGCACTGCTTGTCTGATACTGGAATTTGCACCACTGTTTGCATTGCAGCGACGCAACCCATGCTGCTATTTTGACACAGTAAAATCCAGTTAATTCGACTTGTCTACAGATGGAACGTGTTCAAGGTGGTGGGAAAAAGTACTCAAATGTTTTACTTAAGTAAAAGTAGGCTATCTATACTGCAATGTAGAAATACTCTGTTACAAGTAAAAGTCCAGAATTCATCAAAATATAGGCTACTTAAAGTACAAAAGGTTAAAGTACTAAAATAGCGGATCTACAAGCTCACAACGTGTTGCATCGAGACACGTTGTGATACTTGTTGTAATACTACGTGAATAGTATTATAAAACATACATTAACCCCGGCTCTTTAGCCCTATTTTATACATAGGCTATTTGAAAATAGCAGATCTCACCGTTGTGAATTCCGGACTATTACTTGTAACACAGCATTTCTACATTGAAGTATATAATAATTTATATCTGCAAATTAACTAGTAACTAAAGTTTTCAAATAATTGTAGTGGAGTAGAAGGAGCGAGTGCATTCTCCGGCAGCGGCAACAGCCGCGGAACTTCCGCGGAACTGCCGGTGGAGGAGCGGCAGCTCCCGGCAGTGACTGCCGGCGGTGGAGCGGCAGCTGCCGGCGGAGCAGCGGAACTGCCGCGGAAACTGCCGGTGGAGGAGCGGCAGCAGCGGAACTGCCGGTGGAGGAGCGGCAGTCAACTTCTTTTTTCCGCCGATAAAGTATAGTTTTGGACCATGACGGAGGCGCGCCGAATCAGCAGACCTTGAGGCCAAGGAGTCGCGCCCGAGCGCCTCCAGGCGCGAGTGCCCGCGACGACCGGCCGATGGTCTGCTATTCGACTAAGCGCCGTCCGAGTTATGTACCGATAGGCACAGAATCGTAAATAATATTGGTGGGGACTGCGTTACACAAACGCAGCACACTCCCAAAGCTGGCGCCGCCGGCAGCTCGGCAGCAGCCGCTGCCGGAAAATGCACTCGCTGTCCCTCAAAAGTACAATATTTTCCTCTGAGATATAGTGGAGTAGAAGTAAAAGTACTGAAAATACTCCAATAAAGTAAAAATACCTCAAAATTGTACTTAAGTACAGTAATTGAGTTATTGTTACTTTACACCACTGCGTGTACATATGGAACCAAAATGGATACGTATAAGGGTCCATTCTGGTTCCATTTGTACACTCTCTGAGTTAAATGAACATTGAGGATTTTACTGTGCAGGGCATAAGCTGCCTCCCCATCTGTCTGTTACTAACCCGCATGTTCCCTGCCAACCTCTCTGTTGGTGTACGGGTTCAGACCGAGAGGTTCCGTCCTGTGATCTTTCCCCCCTGCAGCCAAACTGGCACCAACCTAATTGCAACATGTAACCAAGCCCATTTTATAGGCTCACATGTGCAATGGAGCTGGCTCCTAAAACCTTACATCTCATTTAACCCTTTAAGACCGGGAACGCATCTGTGTCATTTTAAGATTTCTTTGGCAATATAAAAATAGCAGATATACAAGCTCATAGTGCGGCACCGAGTGCCGCGCTACGAGCTTGTAGATCTGCTTTTTTTTTTAAATAGTGAAAATGTGTGCAAATCTTTAGTTTGAATATATATATACTTTTTTAAAGCGAAAGTTTTTAACTCAAATCTTTGCTTCTGGGGATTTTACAAATATCTTCTAAATCCTAACAGTTTTTTTTTCCCTAATGTTTTTTTTTGTTTTTTTTTACTTATGTTGCTATATTTTCAATGGTTTTCAAACTTTTTTCATGTCAAGGACCCCCAAAATAATATGTATTTGTCCGCAGACCCCCCTCCCATCTAAAAATATTTTGTTCCAGGGACACCCAGAAGCAAAGATTTGAGTTAAAAATGATTTGCACAAATTTTCAAGATTTTTCTAAAAAATAGCAGATCTACAAGCTCATAGCGCGGCACTCGGTGCCACGCTATGAGCTTGTATATCTGCTATTTTTTAATAGCCAAAGAAATCTTAAAATGACACACATGCGTTCCCTTCCCGGCCTTAAAGGGGTAAACCACAGCTGGAATCGTTAATGGTCTGGTGGTAACCAGGCAACTGTTTAGCATCCCGCAGACATTGATAGTTTAACCACTTAAAGCCTGTATACTTCGCTGACCGGGGGTCCTCCAGGGGTCTATAATTGGTCCTCTCCCTTTTCACTCTACTCCCAATATCTTCACTGAAAATGGTCGATAAATTGACGCTATTTTCACCAAATATATTCAAATATGTATATGTTCAGCTATTATGCCGTGGCCAGAATAGGTTCAAGGTTGTACTTTATTGTTACATCTTGTGTACAGGTACATAAGAGTAAAACTTATTTTGGTTTGGCTTCCTTCAGACAATGGAGCAGTATAGATAATAACAACAACAGAATAATGATAGAAAACGTCAAAAAAATTCAAGAAAAGAGAGCAAAAAGATAATAAAAAGAGCATCATCAAATCAAGAGTACAAGAAAAAAGGGACACAATTAGATTGTGTGAGCTCATGTTTTTATGTTTGCAATGCAGTTGCAATCAGGGCCCTGCCAACACTTTGGATGTTGGAGAAAGAGCAGACTTTCTAATGAAAAAAAAGGCATTAGAAAGAAAAGGCATGAGATTGAATCAATATTGATGATATCTCAAGGCTAGCTGTTGTGTGGCTGCCACAAAAAAGAAAATACAAAAAAACCACATTAATCAGCTACCACCCGGGATGGTTTCAGACATCTGATTTCAGTATAATGTGTCTTCTGATCTTTACGCTTTGATTTAGATGTGGTCAGATCCAGTGGTGGAAAGTAACTAACTTAACTTAGTATTTAAATGTTTCAATACTTTTACTTCTACTCCACAAGAAACAACAAAGTCTTATATGCACACCTGATCAGCTCAGAGACAGGTGCGTAGGCAGAAATCAGACTTATATAATACAATTAAATGACCCGCACACCGTCTGCACTTGCACAATAGGGAAAACTTTATCTAAGCAACGTTTCGGTCAATAGACCCTGCACTACATTTATTTGATAACTTCAGTTACTAATTACTTTGTGGATTTTGATATTATTACAAAAAAAATACATTAACCACTTTGGCCCTATGTAAACATGCAAGCTCACAAGGTGTCGCGGTGCGACACCTTGTGAGCGTTGTAGATGCTCAAAAGATTTGTATACATTTTGAACATTCTACATAATGAGTACTTTTGATATATATGTCAATACTTTTGTAGGCTACTTACATTTTAAACACCAGACCTTTACTTCTGTTTCTACATTTATTTTTTTATCCCACAATGTTGCAACCCTTTTTCTCCCAGTGCCAATTGTCTAAGTGATCCTGGGCGCTACACTCCCCCTGCCAGCCTAGGGAGCCCAGAGCCGAGCTCATGCCTCCTTCAATGCGTGAGAGACAACATAGCCTTCTTATCACCTGACAGGGAGGAGTTTCCCTGGTAGGACGTAACGCGTGGAAGGAACACGTTATTCCAACCAGTTCCTTTCCCCTCTATCAGGCGCCCCAGCTGTCAAGGGGGAGGCGGTATAGCGACCAGGATTACTGCATGCTTTTGTGAGGGTACCTACCCTAGGGGACACGGGGAGAACATGCAAACTACACACAGAGAGGCCCTCTTGCCAACCCCACCTAGGGTATGGGTGCTGATGACGCGGAGGAGAAGACACGTCTACATTGCAGTATTGATACTTTTACTTAAGTACAAAAAATAGAGTACTTTTCCCACCACTGGGCATTTACATTCAAGGGCTGGCATGTCTCAACCACCAACTAATAGCTGATTAATTGATTCAAATGACAATTTATGGTGGAAAAAAACTCAAACAGCCTCTTTGTCCTTCTCTCTGACACCTGAGATTAGCATTCATGAATAGTTGTTGTGCAATGTCCACACATGCAATTAGGATCAATTATTGCCAATGAGAAAATGTTAATTGCCGTGAATGGACAAACATTCATTTTGTCCTGTGCTCCAGCTGAGCAGAACTCATTTAGATTTCCCTGGCCTTGCGCTCTCTCTCTCTCTCTCTCTCTCTCTCTCTCTCTCTCTCTCTCTCTCTCTCTCTCTCTCTCTCTCTCTCTCTCACCCTCTTGCTATATATAAAAGAAGCCGTGGTGGAAAAAGTACTAAAATGTTTTACTTAAGTAAAAGTATCAATACTGCAATGTAGAAGTAGGCTACTCTGTTACAAGTAAAAGTCCCAAATTGACAACGCGTCGCAACGCGTCGCAAAGCGACGCGCTGTGAGCTTGTAGATCAGCTATTTTCAAATAGCCTAGGTATAAAATAGGGCTAAAGTGGTTAATGTATGTTTTATAATGTAATCATATGTCTGCAAAGTTACTAGTAACTAAAGTTTTCAAATAATTGTAGTGGAGTAAAACGACAATATTTTAGTGGAGTAGAAGTAAAAGTATAGACAATTGGAAATACTCCAGTAAAGCAAAAGTACCTCAAAATTGTACTTAAGTATAGTAGGCCTACTTGAGTAAATGTACTTAGTTACTTTACACCACTGAAAGAAAGGAGCCTGAGGTAGCATCATACGTCTACATTTGTGAGAAATGAATGTGGGGTTTTGACACAGTAAACATGTGGAGTTGCACTTTTGGGGGAATTGCGTGATTTATCAACAACAGACCCTGAGCTGCTGGAGGGATTCCCTGAAGAGAGAGAGAGGAATGGAGAGAGACAGGGGGAGAGAGAGACGGAGAGAGAGAGGAACAAAGAGTCAGAAAGTGAGAGTTGAGCTACTGGGAACATGTACTGTAGGAAGGGAACAGGAAGAGTTATCAGATGCAGTTTGATGAGAGAACGACACAAATATGTAATATGTATGTAAATATGTATGGGAGAGAGAGAGAGAGAGACCGGGGCCCTATTAAGCACGTCTTAATTACCACCAGGTCTTATCACTTAACTTAAGACGTGGAGGCGTGACCAATGCCAATTTGCTATTATGGGTGTGGTAATCTGCACACTGCGTCAAGGCGCTACGCAGCGGCCCTGAATTAGTCATTGGTGTGTTTGGGCGTTACTTTAATCAAACCAATCAGTGTATCGGCTGCTGTTCATTTTAGATCTGTGCAAGACGCAGTGCTATTATTTTATTTTGTTCACGTTCACGGCAATGATTCGTTCAAATATTCGTTCACGTTCTCGTTCAGTAGCGTTATTTTCTAGTGTAAACACCATCGCGGGAACGTTTTTTTTTACCTTGCGCGTACAGCCCGACCTCCCGTCCTGCGTACGGGGGGAGGGGATGGGGGTATGCATGATAGTGTGAACGTAACGGTTTCAGAAAGTGAACGAGCTTGTTCACGGCAGTTATAACCAGTTATTTTGAACGAATCGATCATGAACGACACATCACTACTGTTATCCGTGTGTTAAGCAGTGAGACCAAAAGTGAAAGAAACCTCACATTGAAAGGAGAGATGTCCAAGTACATGCAATCACTCACTGTATCTTTGTACTTATG
The DNA here is from genome assembly GCF_963280865.1 of Gymnoscopelus braueri. Classification (NCBI taxonomy): domain Eukaryota; kingdom Metazoa; phylum Chordata; class Actinopteri; order Myctophiformes; family Myctophidae; genus Gymnoscopelus; species Gymnoscopelus braueri. The sequence continues at coordinate 58,917,520 of NC_137603.1, forward strand.
TGACTGTCTCATATCCAAAACACATCAATGATATCTCTTAGGGGTGTGCCGATATATCGTCCCGCGATATATCGCGATACGTTTTCGTGACGATATGTATCGTTTTGGGGGGAAAAAATATCGTCCAAGCAAAAAAACGGTCGCTGCGTGACGCGTTGTATGCTTGTAGATCAGATCTGTTTGCGCTGCACAAGTAAAAGTGAAAGTAAACGGCAATGCTTTGCTTGGAGAAAGAGGGGAAGAGAACGCACTCCATTTGTGTCATTTCTAAGCTACGGGAAAACAGCTGTAAAAACCTTTATTTTATTTTATTTCATTGGATTAGGCTAATGAAGGAATAAGTCTTTGAAATGCCACCTACATTGTGAGTGGAACATGAGTCTTTCAGATCGGATGGATTGATACAGGGTGAGTAACCTCGCGTCACCACGGAGGAAAGCCTGGCTGCCTCGCCGGCCAATGTTTGCTTTTCGCTTGATATCGTTTGATATAGGAATAATGAAAACATGATTTATACACCGAATTAATAGACACTTCACAGATTATAGAGAAATTTGAATTATAACAATCGGTTGAGGACCGAGTACGGCTTAGCCTTAGTGTCCTTACACCCAAACATTTATTTGGCGCTTATGACCGATCATAACCACATCTTAGTGCTATGCGAGTCTTTTTAAGTCAAGGTGCAAAATAGCAGATACTGCATAGCGCCCTTAATTAACATATGAACACTCCCCCATGCGCTAAATATGCTGTCGAGTCTTAAGCCTTACGTGTTTGCATTCAGCGCAACTTGCAAAATAGCGATTGCGCATAAGATGGTGGCGTTATGACTTAACGCATCTTACCGCATAAGACGTGGAAATAAGCAGTGGTGTCATGGAGGCCACACGGAGTAGGACGGCGTGTGGCCAGCAATCTTTTCACGCGCAAGGTACGGCACGGTACAGTGCACGCGCTAGAACGTGCCCCCCTCCCCGTAGATTCACAAGCCAAGTACCCAAATGGCTACTTTGCATAACAGGTTTACAAGTGAGTGTGAAAATGTATCCTCAGATTCCTCACTCCTCGCATCTATAGGCTACACGGTAACAACACAGCATGTTGGCTTCAGTAGGGCTGCTGCCAGCATCCTATCTGCATCTGCACGCAACAATGCCTCAGCCGCCGACGAAGAAGAGAAAGATACTCGTTCAAAGCAAACTTTTAGTTTCAGCTCTATAATTCATGGCATTCCTTGAATTTGTATTAGTTTAAAAAGACTAAAACTATAAGCTAAAAAACATTTTCTATACAAACATGTTTCCTAATTTAAGGTAAAATAAAATGCGTGCGGTGTGCGGCGTGCGCATGACGTCATTAAAATACCGTCCTGCCAGTAAAATAATCACCATGACACCGCTGGAAATAAGACGTGCTTAATGTTTAGCTGTCCACACCCTGTTCCCCTTTAAGTGCAAACCGTGCAATCCCATGAGCTCTCTGTCTCTCTCTTTCTCTTTCTCCTTCTTTTTCTCTTTCTCTCTCTCGCGCACAAGTGCGCACGCGCACACAACACACACACACACACACACACACACACACACACACACACACACACACACACACACACACACACACACACACACACACAGCTTCTTATGTAAAATCATGTTCTATTTTAATGGTGGTGTCTCTGACTAATGATGATCTTGCTGCTTCTGGGTATAAGTCACTTTGTTTTTTCTTCATGGTCACATTAACCTACACACACACCTACTGCATTCAACAAGTACTTCAACTTTTCTTATTCTCCAACTAGGTCGGTGTAATTACTGCACTGCAGCTACTTAATTCACTGGGAAATGATTTTGCCAAAATTTCCTTGTTTCACCATTTTGTGAAATAAAATAATTTATAAATTGAAATGGGTTGTGCCATCTTAACCCATTAAGACCTGAGGCCAATTAAAACATTTTTTTCCTAAATCCTAACGCTTAAAAAAATATATGTATTCAATGAAATGAAATTTTCAAAAATGTTCACAAATTTTCACAAATTAAAAAAAATAGCAGATATACAAGCTCATAGCGCGGCACTCGGTGCAGCGCTGTGAGCTTGTATATCTGCTATTTTTGAATAGCCAAAGTAATCGTAAAATGACACACAGATGCGTTCCCGGGCCTTAATGGGTTAAATCCAGTTCAAACGTTTTACATTTCAAGACTCTCTTAAATAGATAATCCTAAATGAATTTAAATAAGGTCGAGAACCCCTTGAAACCCCACTTTATTGTGGATAAAGTGTAAATTTAACTTAATGAGTGTGGACATTCTTTCATTGATCCCTCCCTATACGCTCTTATTAAACTACTTTTCATATCTGGTGTTTGACTAAGCAGTTTTGTTTGCGATCTTTATGATGGTACACAATCATATCGTCTATGTCGGTTGGAAACCTCACATGATTTTCAAAACTGTTACTTTTCAGGATTCAAATGCAAAAGTAGCAGATCTACAAACTCGAAACGAGATGCGAGCTTGCAGATCTGCTACTTTTGATGCTTTTGTGTGACGCTGTAGTGTGATCAATTAGGGCGTTCATTCACTTACGGAAAAACACACAAAGTTTGAATATGGAGATAAGAGGTTTCTGCCCGACAAACCCTATGCATGTCAAAGGTTTCAAACCCATCTCTTGATCAATATCCCTTCAGGTACTAACATTCTCTCGTCTCTCTCGTCTCTCTACTGTACGTCTCTCTGTCTCTCTCTCTCTCTCTCTACCTATCGCTGTGAGGACTGACGATCATAAATGAGGCTCATAAAGCAGAGTGTGTAATCAGACCACTCAGGCCAGATTGATGTCTCTCTTTAAAGCTAATGAATGAGCAGCGGTACTGCTGGCCAGTGCTCAACAACAACCTCTCCCTCCCAGTCATTTAAACACAGCTTCTTCACACCGCAGGGGGCCGCGGCCTAACTGGAAAAAAAAAAACAACACGTGATAATCACTGGTTGATTCTGTTGCTGTCGCGCAGAAACCTTGTATAGTATATTCATATTTAAACTTTTTATGCATTTTCTCGTAAATGAATGCCCTGCTACTAGCACAATGTAAAAACAAAAACAAAAAAAAAGTACACAAAATCTAAAAAGAAAAGTGCCAGGAGGAGGCAAGACGCCCCAAAGGGCTTAGACAGTACGAGTCCTCTACCTATAACACGATACAAATATTAATAGAACATGATTTGTAAACAAAAAAATATTAATATATAGAATTTACAAATAACATGATTGCTTCGTACAAGACAAGTGTCACACACAAAAGTAGTGAAAATAGCCGATCTACAAGCGTCTGCTATTAGTGCTTTTTGTTAGTGAAAGTGATTTTTTTCCCCTTTTTTTTTTGATTGACCTTTATTTATTCAGGGTAGACCGTTGAGAGCAAGCTCTCTTTTGTGAGGACGCCCTGAGTACAACACAAATATATACAATATAAAGCAATAAACAGTGAAGTAAGATATAGTTAAACATAGAAGAACATTAAGAAAATAATAATACAGAGAATACAAAGAATAAAACATGACGTAAGATCACAGTGGATATGTAAAACAGGTACACTCTTTACGTAATACCTCATCGAGGAGAACCTTAAAAGACTCTATGGAGATCAGACTATCCAGCTTCAGAGAGACCTGGAGTTTATTCCATTTGTCAGGGGCATAAAAAGAAAAAGCTGATTTTCCTTTTTCACTATTCATTGTTGGAGTGGCAAGAGAGATGTAAGCTTGTGAACGTGTGTAATGTCCCGTAGGGTTGGTGTTTAAAAAAGAAGATAAATACAATGGGAGCTTGCCACACAGGGCCTTATAAACAAATACAACACAATGTTGTTCTCTACGAGTGGCGAGAGAAGGCCAGCCTAATTCTTCATATAAAGTACAGTGATGAGTATAAAAGCCATCGCTGGTGATGAAGCGTAATGCACTATGGTGCACTGCATCGATTTTCTGTGGATTTTTCAAACATGTTAATCAATGGAAATTGACCAGAGCTTGTGACTAAACAATAACTACATTGGATCCATTGGAACACATGCAGGTTATTTTTTCACTTTTCTGAAAAGTAAATGTTGTGGACATACTGTACAAGGTTTCCGCCCGACAGCGACGTTAATACATCGGGCCACAGATCCCCCTGATTACTGTGTGGGGCCTGTAAAATCCTCAGTGTTAATTTAACTCACGGGAGCCAGGAGAGAGAAGAGAGAAGGGATGGACAGACTCTCCCCTGTGTTAGCTGATCTATGTGTACGGGAAGGGATGTGTGTGGGAGGCTCATGTCCTAAAGTTAAAGGGCTGCCATGCCCCTGATTGCCTTGTACTCTAGGCCATCACCAGTGTATTGAATTATGTGTGGGGGGGGGCACCTGGAGCCAGTGGTGTACATTTACTCAAGTACTGTACTTAAGTGAAGTTTTAAGGTATTTTTTTTTACTTTACTGGAGTATTTCCAATTTTCAGTACTTTTACCTCTACTCCACTACATCTCGGATCCAAATATTGTACTTTTACTCCATTACATTTATTTGAACACTTTAGTTACTAGTTACTTTGTAGATTTTGATTATTATTACAAAACATACATTAACCACTTCAGCCCTATATACATTTCGGCCATTTGAAAATAGCAGATCTGCAAGCTCACGAAATGCGACACATTGTGAGCTTGTAGATCTGCTATTTTCAAAGGATTTGTATACATTTGAAAACTTGAACTGGAACATTCTGCATAATGAGTGCTTTTACTTTTGGTACTTTAAATACATTTTGATGCCAATACGTTTTTCCTATTTTTTTTTTAATTCCGGACTTTTACTTGTAACAGAGTATTTCTATATTGCAGTATTGATCATTTTACTTAAGTAAAACATTTGAGTACTTTTGCCAGGGAAGGGAACACAAAGGGGGGAACATATCTGGAACATTTGGATTCTGGGTCAGTTTGAAGGGGTTTGATTGAGCACAGCGGTCAGACTACCAAGGAGGGGGTTGTGATGATAGTCAAGCCTGGAGATGACTGAGGCTTGGATAAAGGAGCTGGACAGACTCCTTGATGAGGAAGGAGCGGTGGTGGAAAAAGTACTCAAATGTTTTACTTAACACATTGGGTGCCAGAGGTTTATTAAAATATTATACGTTGAGTGCCTGCATTTCTTCCATCCACTTGCGTTATACGTTTCGTGCTGTAGAAGCCCCGACGCGGAAGTGCATGTAAACAAAGCGTGCGTGCGAGACGGCGGAGGGTCCCGACTAACGCCTGGAACAATAATATTTCTAACGCGATCCTCCATTGCAGCGTGATCGCCGATCGAAAACGGCTCGTTTCCACCACGTTAAAAAGAAATGGAGATATTAAGCTTTTAGTCAAGGAGATAACATTGAAAACGCCGACCGGAAGGATTTTTGACATGGAGCCAGATCCAGCCTCTTCTTCTCAGAAACTCCTTGGGTGATGTCAAAGTTTCGTTTTAGCGCCCCACGTGGCCCACATGTATAAAAATAGAATTGGGTCAAAAACGGTCCGGACCGTTTTCGGCACTTCTCGTTTGGATCCTCAAAAACGGTCCGGACCGTTTTTTGCATTCAATGTGTTAAGTAAAGGTATCCAGGGGCTCCCCAGCAAAAGCATAGCATCGCAATCATTTTAACCACTTTATCCATTTGCATGTTGGCTATTCAAAACTAGCAGATCTACAAGCTCAGAGCGTGCTGCGACACAAAGTGGCCTAAATCTTCATCATCTGGGGGTCCCTGGCACAAAACCTTTTTCAATTTGAGGGTACTTGACACGAAAAGGTTTGAGAACCACTGCCTTGAAGGACAGCCGACTGTCCAGGTCTAGCCTGGGACCGACAAATCTGCCAGTGCAAACCAAAAATTGCCCTCTGCGATTTGGGTCTGGCAACGCTCCGTTGTGAATCCATTCCCTGCTCCCAAAGTCTATGGGGTGACCAATCAGGTCCCAGTATTCAAATATGGGAGACTGTAATTGGTAGTTGGTTGTAGGTCTAACCAATCAGACTGATATCCACGCAGTGATATAGTCTGGCTACGCGAGGCTAGTCCAGGTCCACTCCTAAGCTCCTGGCAGTTGGAGCACCAGGTTGTTGCCGATGGAAATGAAATGGTGCGTGAGATATGATCACTGATCTGAGCTGTGATCTCAGTCTCATGCAAACAGACACATACAGGCACACACACACAATGTAGCATTCTATCAAATAGTAGATTACATAAATACACTAGATTCTATCATGAGGTAGATTATATCATGCTGTGTAGATTATATCAATGTATATTCTATCATACAATATAGCCTATTACTGTATATATCATAGGTGCATGCAATTATATGGTAGCATAGGCTATACTGTAGAATCTATCAATTCTACTGTAGATTCTATCATGCACTCTCCCTTTCCTGGCACCCATAAATATGCACTGTGCGCTCTCTCTCTCTCTCTCTCTCTCTCTCTCTCTCTCTCTCTCTCTCTCTCTCTCTCTCTCTCTCTCTCTCTCTCTCTCTCTCCCCCTCTCCCCCTCCACCCGCCATTAAATAAATCTCTTTGCTTGTGTAAGGAGTCAGTGGCTCTTGGCACAGCTTGTTCATGAACTGCAGAAACGGACAAGTCAGGAGCCTGTGTGATGTAATGGCGGCCGGGGTATTTCTGTCCCATCGATTCTATCATATAATATATCCCTGCTTTACATCACACACTGTCTCAGTCGGTAAATATGCATGATTAGTTAGGAGTGGAGACCTATGCATGCTCTCTCTCTCTCTCTCTCTCTCGCTCTCTCTCTCTCTCTCTCTCTCTCTCTCTCTCTCTCTGTCTAGATAGGTCCTATAGGTCATAAAATAAAAGGAGTTTACTGATTAGATAAATTGATGGCGGGGACGGACAGACAGACAGACAGCTTATGGATGGGTGATGGATAGACGTGTGTGTGTGTGTGTGTGTGTGTGTGTGTGTGTGTGTGTGTGTGTGTGTGTGTGTGTGTGTGTGTGTGTGTGTGTGTGTGTGTGTGTGTGTGTGTGTGTGTGTGTGTGTGTGTGTGTGTGTGTGTGTGTGTGTGTGTGTGTGTGTGTGTGTGTGTGTGTGTGCGCGCGTGCGTGCGTGCGTCACTTATAATGATAATGACCCATGGTCGTCGTACTGAATAAGCACAGTGAGCTGCTGTTTTTCCTAACAGCTTGTATTTTTTATTTATGCATTAATTTTTTTTTGCAGAATGTCAGAATGTGTCACGGCAACTAATTTCCCAGCATAAATAAACCATTGTGTGGAGCGCAGTGTCTGCAGCATGGCGTGACGCTCGCAGCATCATTTCACAATCCCCCCCCCGCCGACCGACAACTCCTGCCCGCTAGCTCCCAGAGATGAGTTGGAAATGTGAAAATCAATATCTCTCCGATCCGAGCGTCCAATAACGTGACATCTCAGTTTGTTCATCTCCCAAGTCTCCTGGTTCATCTTCTGGCCTGTCACTCATTCTCTCATCATTCACTTTTCACGGGCAAATTCCTTGTCCAAACATGGCCTTTGATAGTCCTTCTGTTTGTGTGTTTGAATTTGTAGTATCGTTTCAAACATAAGCATGGTGTTCGATATAAGTAATTTCATTTCATATTGTGATACAATAATAGGTGATTCTGAGGTTGCAGTTGGCAGTGCTTGAAGGTGAAAATAACTGGGGACATCCCCCATCTGTTATGCAGGCTGAGAGGCGATCCATTTTGCATTCCCCCAACACCTAAACCTTTTTGTTCCCCTGATCATAATGCAGTTACATAGGAAACCCCCTAGATTTGAGTACGAGATGCATGTCTCTGCTATTGATGTGTTGATCAGTCAACACTTTAAGATCCTGGTCTTTGTCCTGGAGCAGAAGCTCCTAGCTTTAAGTGTGAACTAAAAACAAGTCACTGAGCCAAAACCTTTTGTTACCAAGTGGTTGATTAAAATACTATTGTCCTAGTGTATACAGACTGCTTGAAGCTAGACCCCCTGGAGTCCATGAGATGTTACCCCCGTCTTGAGTTCGAACCAACAGAGTCAGCCTTTTGTCTTAATTTGAATGGATCAAAATATCCTTTGTTCCTTCCTGGGTGTGGGCCACAGACAGTGAATGTATAGAGACAGAGGACAGAATGGCTACAGAAGAACTTTAAGTTTGGCTTTAACTCTGTCAAGTTGAGTAAAGACTATGTACACAATACTAAAAGCCTTTTAAATGAGTAGTTGAAATGATTAAAGTGTTGAGAACTATGACTTGTGCTGTTAACAAAGAGAAATGCCATTTAGGGAAAATATTCAGTCTGAAGTAACTGTTGTCTTATGTTGACTCATTGGATTTCTAACTGCTGTTTGCAATCATGAAAATATAATGTGTGTGGTCTTATTCTAAAGCTTAAGAGATGTTAAACAATGATTTCATAATATGAGTCTGTGTAATAGTAAAGCTTGATAATTGGAAATAAGACAAGTTTGTTACACTGTAAGGACAATGCTAATGTTATACTAGGCTGTGGGCGGGGACTCGAGCCACGACAAAGGAGTAAGGGCGGGTCTTAACTCTTGGGCCTCCCTTGGGGGTAGGATCTGAATCTGGTATAAAGTACTGTTGTTACCTGTGATGCTGTGCGCTGCTGATTAGACCTAACATGGCAGTAGCCTGTTGGGCTGAATAAAAGATGCCTGACTTAAAACCCTTGGACTGGATCTTCTCTCATTTGAACCTCTCTCCAGGAGACTGAATACAGCCACTCTTTCGACCAGAATATACATCAGAATGGCGGTTGTCGGCAGTCGTTTTACTATTTTTTCCTTCTTTTTGAAGGGAAGAATATACGAAAAGGACCTTGTTTGTTTGTTTTGGTTTTGGAAGTGATGGGCTGGTTTCCTGGCGGGGGTGGTTTTTGGGGAATCCAGGTTAAGGTAAGTGTTTTTGTGGCACAAATAGCTTCTAGGGACCGTTAAAGGCCTGGGAGCTAAAAATTCTATTCATACCTATTGTAAACAATATAATAGGCCTTCGGGTTCCAGCACCATTTGACTTGTGAGCTAAAGGACAAGAAGTCAAAAAGGAGCTTATTTCAAATTGGTTTTGGAACAAATAATAATAGTGTTAGAGAATTTTGCGCCTCTTGAAATGTTCCAGAGTCGAATAATTGAGGGGCAAAAAGCAGGAGCAAAAAAAGCTCACTTTACTCGCCTTTGGAAACCTTTCACAGGAGTGTTAAATTGTTTGCATATTTTTTAATGTAAGTCGTCTATCCCTATGATAATTAACTATACTCCAGGGCAGCCGAGCACAAAAAGTACAGTTTACAATAAGTGTTGGCGCTAGGGTAAATGTTTATGTAATTGTACAATTTGAACGCCTCTTCTAGTTCCTCCACACTCGTTTGAACTGGGAGCCAAAAGACAAAGGAAGTCAAAAACAGGCTTGTTTCAAATCGGGTTTGGAGCAAATGGAGGGGGTGTTTGAATTTATAACAATGTAATAGGACTTCATATTACCAAACGTTTGATTTAGGAACTCTTATTTCGAATCGGTTTGGTGACCAACAATAATAAGTAACATTGTGATACACATTTAGAACAATATAGTATAAATTCACCTTCCAAGATCGATAGACAGTAGGCTGCAAGACAAAGGGGTCCAAAAAAGCTTGCTGTGGTCGGTTTTGGAAGTTGAATTGAATGTAAATACATTTGAATGCCACTGCGGTTGGGTTAAAGACTAGCCCAGGATCCGATTATCAACTGGAGTACGTGTACAAGTGCTTTCAGATATCGGCACGCGAAGGACCCAGAGAGCCTTAGCCTGTATAAAATTCCTGGGGTTAGTTTTATTAATGATGGAGTAAGATGAGTTAGCCTTGGATGTATCTTGGGAACAATAGAAAATATTTTCAATTAGGAGGGTTACTCTCGTCATAAGTGTCAGGCTCAGATGAGTAATCATTGATTACTGAACCAGAATAGGGTTGAGATTTTAGGAGGACATATTTTCTAGGGTTCTAGTTAGGGAAAAGAAAGGTACATGGAATTTCAAGGCATTGTGTGAACTGTTGTTTTTTCCCTAGCACTTGGATATCTTGTGGTCGTACGGGAGGTTATTTTTTTAGACCCTTTCTTGTGTTGTGTGTGAAGTGAGTGTGTGGGTTTTAATGGGTCTTTGTTGTGAGTGATGTGGTGTGTTTGTAAGTCTGGATATGAGTCTTGTGCGCATGTGTTCAGTGAGTGTGTTTTGATGAGTCTTTGTTGTGAGTGAGGGGATGTTTGTGAGACATGATGGGAGTCTTGTATGGAGGTTGAAGATGCAGTGAGGTGTTGAATGACTGGAGGCTGTGAGTGGTGGACGCTACTGGTGGCTTGAAATCGTTCTTAATTTTTGTATGAGTGGACTATGTTTTGCAGGGTTCATGCAGGCGTTTGGTCTGGTATAAATTTTTACATAGGCTATATTTGTGGTGTTGCCACGAATGGCTTATTGGCGGGTTGGAAGATAATTTCGACACATTTTGATTGTTGATGTGTCTTGGGGAGGTGTTAATTTTTGACTTTAAGTTGGGATACTGGGTGCCTGTGGGTGCTTGAAGTGGCTTGATTTTTATAGTCTATTGAGGATGATTTGGATTTTTTTCCAACTCTGGTCTGTTGACCACAGTTGAGAGGGGGAGTGAATGCTGATTAGCTAAATAATGTGAAAATGATTATCTAAGGACTTGTGTTGAATAAATAGGTGATATTTAGGCCGTAAAACAACGACAATGATCTGCATGGATTGTTAAATGTGGTTGAAAGAGGACGAAAATAGTGAACTAATGTAAAAGATACAAGTAGGAGTTTTAGATTGTTTATTTTAATCTGTGCTAAAGTAAGGCATTGAGTGCTTTTAAAACAAGGAAAAGGTTTTGTTATAATTTGAATTTGACCCATTTTGTGCTTTATCCGCGACGGTGTTAACTATTTAACTGGTCTAATATGTTGTTATGAGTGTGTTGTCCTTTTTGTGTTAGATCATGGCTGTTTTTGGAGAGACTGCAACCTGGGAATGCATGCCTTTGGAGATCCTGTTATCTGGCCAGAAACAGGGTTGTTTGTGTTCTTTTCGAATACCAAGGTTTGATCACAGATTGGAAAAGCATAACATGACCACATTAGGATCTGTTGGTGTTACTTTAAATATTGGGGGACATGTGATAGCTAGCATGTGTGCTTCAACTAAAAAGACACACCTTATTTAGTTGACTCAGCCGTGAATGGGTACATAGACAGTGTGGATTTAGAAACGAATGATGTGGTTATAATTGAAGGTTATGTAGAAGTTTCACAGGCTGTCTGGATGCACGGGTTCAGAGGCTTATTCTAAAAGGCCTTTGAGCCATGTGCTACAGGGAGATTTATGTGATCCATATTTTGTTGAAATTTGGTTTATTTTTAGGAGATCTTAGGACAGAACCATTGATTACCTCTGATGGTTAAGTGATGGTATTACCCCCTTTCTTTCATGTTTTTCTTAAGAACACAGTCTTTTCTCTTTTGTGCTAAAATGAAACTGTAAACTTTGCCTCAATTGAGTGACAGCTTGTAACCAGTTCCCAGTCTGAATCACTATTCTTTTAACTACCACGGATCGTTTCGATAGTGGACTAAAATACCTAATTCAGTGGTTCACCACTGGGGCTAAACATAGGCTGTACCTCTCTTTTGTTTGAGGAACAGATAAACATTTATAATACCAAAGCACCAGATAAGAGATGTTCTGTGCCTTTCTTGAAAATTACCATGTCCCTTTGTTCTTGTCTCTGTTAGGAGTCAGAAGCTGAGAAAGAGGGAGATTTGACCACATTGTGCAGTTTCGAGGTAAGTGTTGGTGGATGGGAGTCACCATGGTGGACAGTCTTTTCCTGGAACGGACCTAAGCTGCTGGCATTGTTAGAATGTCAGGGGGTGAATATCTTTTAGATATACTCCCATTGGAGTTGAATAGCGGTGGATCCCTGGGGTAGGGGAGTGTTTAGCACCCCTCAGGCCCGGGGTGCCGGCCACAGGAAAGGTAGAAAGATTAGCTAATACTTGATAGACAGTTAGGGAGGTCTCCGTTCCATTTGTTTAAACGGCTCTGCACCCTCGTGACGACAAATCACCAGCACTGATCTTTGTAAAATCTGTACTTAAGTAGAATAGATTTGAGTAGGCCATAAGCCGTGTAAACATTTTGAAAATATTGAGAGTAAAAATTCTGATATTACTAAACTTAGAACCAAGAGGGGTGATGTTTATACAGAGATTACTATAGAACAAATGTTGAAGTATAGGTAGGAAAATAGAGTTAAAAAGTTGCTAAAACTGTGGAAAATGGTACTATTAGGAAAATGCTAAAACGGTCTGGTCCATGAGTAACAAATGAGAATCATGGTTTTGTAAAATATAACAAAAAGAGATTGAGCCGAGTAATTTATGTAGGAATAAATTGACTAAAAACATAGCTAAAATGTGATATTTGTAGAAGGATGTCTAATTTCCTAGGGAAAGTATAGGGAAAGTTTTTTCCAAGTATTTTCATGTCAGGAACTGATGGCGTTGGAGAAAGTTGGAGACGCTGATGGATGCAGTACCAAGAGGGGACATCAGGCTGAGTGGACAGCAGAGTTCTACAACGGCACGCCCCCGACCATGCCACGCCAGGTCCCTCAAAAAGTCCCACTCTAGACCTGGAGGCGTGTCCGCGGCAGGAAACCAGCAGATGCAGCTTAACGGACCAGGAGCCGGGGTGAACCGTCAACAACTCATCCCCCTTCAGAGAGGAGGGTCCATGGAGGGCTGTCTGTCTACTCATCTCTATAGGGGTCAGGAGGTCTACTGGTCCCGGATAACAGCCGACGAGTGGGTGTCTCAGGTCTAGCGGCGTCGAGCAGATGAGGAGCGGTGAGAAGTCTTCGAACTACATCACTACAGGACGGATGGAGCCCATCCATCAAACAGATGACTGGATGGTGGGGTATCTGAAAACCACCGATATACTGCAATGGTCCAGAATCCAGGTCTGGGCCTTCCAGATTCAACAGAGTTGCCTTGTCAAGATGAACGCCATACACTCTCTCCGTGGAGAGATATTCCCCAGTGACCCGGGCAGGCTTACAGAGAGATGCCCTGTAGGTGTCATTGAAACATGACATCCAACCCCCACCTCTGATCCATTACACATTCCACTTCCCTCTGTCTCATGTCCCAAGCTGTGAACAGCTTCAGATTCAAGGACTGAACATTCCCCAGTAGAACTTGGACACTCAAGACGAAGACAGACCAGCGTTTTTTAGCTCAGGCGAAAAAAGAAAGACAGAGAACATTCTGTGCGCGTGGACACGAAAAGGACACTCGTTGTCAAAGTATGTTATATGATGTGTTTTGAACAGTAACCAAATGATGATTGTTTTCCGGTTTCAGTTGTCTACATAAGTAGGCTAATAATGGTTGAGTCTTTTCAGGTTCGACAGATGGCTGGAGGAGACTTAAACCCAGAGTGTTTAACAGTATTTATTATTTCCAATGTTTGAAAGTTCCTTTATGGTAGACGTTATTAAGTCTACCAAGAGGGGATTTGTAGTATCGTTTCAAACATAAGCATGGTGTTCGATATAAGTAATTTCATTTCATATTGTGATACAATAATAGGTGATTCTGAGGTTGCAGTTGGCAGTGCTTGAAGGTGAAAATAACTGGGGACATCCCCCATCTGTTATGCAGGCTGAGAGGCGATCCATTTTGCATTCCCCCAACACCTAAACCTTTTTGTTCCCCTGATCATAATGCAGTTACATAGGAAACCCCCTAGATTTGAGTACGAGATGCATGTCTCTGCTATTGATGTGTTGATCAGTCAACACTTTAAGATCCTGGTCTTTGTCCTGGAGCAGAAGCTCCTAGCTTTAAGTGTGAACTAAAAACAAGTCACTGAGCCAAAACCTTTTGTTACCAAGTGGTTGATTAAAATACTATTGTCCTAGTGTATACAGACTGCTTGAAGCTAGACCCCCTGGAGTCCATGAGATGTTACCCCCGTCTTGAGTTCGAACCAACAGAGTCAGCCTTTTGTCTTAATTTGAATGGATCAAAATATCCTTTGTTCCTTCCTGGGTGTGGGCCACAGACAGTGAATGTATAGAGACAGAGGACAGAATGGCTACAGAAGAACTTTAAGTTTGGCTTTAACTCTGTCAAGTTGAGTAAAGACTATGTACACAATACTAAAAGCCTTTTAAATGAGTAGTTGAAATGATTAAAGTGTTGAGAACTATGACTTGTGCTGTTAACAAAGAGAAATGCCATTTAGGGAAAATATTCAGTCTGAAGTAACTGTTGTCTTATGTTGACTCATTGGATTTCTAACTGCTGTTTGCAATCATGAAAATATAATGTGTGTGGTCTTATTCTAAAGCTTAAGAGATGTTAAACAATGATTTCATAATATGAGTCTGTGTAATAGTAAAGCTTGATAATTGGAAATAAGACAAGTTTGTTACACTGTAAGGACAATGCTAATGTTATACTAGGCTGTGGGCGGGGACTCGAGCCACGACAAAGGAGTAAGGGCGGGTCTTAACTCTTGGGCCTCCCTTGGGGGTAGGATCTGAATCTGGTATAAAGTACTGTTGTTACCTGTGATGCTGTGCGCTGCTGATTAGACCTAACATGGCAGTAGCCTGTTGGGCTGAATAAAAGATGCCTGACTTAAAACCCTTGGACTGGATCTTCTCTCATTTGAACCTCTCTCCAGGAGACTGAATACAGCCACTCTTTCGACCAGAATATACATCAAATTGAACTTTCTTTTTTAAATTTTTCTTTTTCTCGTCACCTCTCTTGTTTGCACGTCTGTCTGTCTTGTCTGGTCTGTCTGTGTGTCTGTCTGTCTGTCTGTCTGTCTGTCTGTCTGTCTGTCTGTCTGTCTGTCTGTCTGTCTGCCTGCCTGCCTGTCTGTCTGTCTGTCTGTCTGTCTGTCTGTCTGTCTGTCTCTCTGTGTCGTGCGCTGAAAATAGCCGGTCTACAAGCTCTGCGACGCATTTTGAGCCTGTAAATCCGCTATTTTTGGCATCTCTGTGTCTGTCTGTCTGTCTCTGTCCGTCCGTCTGTCCATCCGTCCGTTTGTCCGTCCGCCTTCCCATCTGGTTATTTGTCCTCCATGTATACTGTCTGTCTGTCTGTCTGTCTGTCTGTCTGTCTGTCTGTCTGTCTGTCTGTGTGTCTACCATTGGTTGTGTTTACATGTCTGTCTGTGTGTGTTGGACTGTGTGCCTGCTGTGTCCTCGCTTATTTCCCATGATGCCCTCCTTGAGGAAGTGCCAGCACAGATGATCCCAGGGGTGCCAGACTGCCAACACTCCACTGTAGGCTACTGCACACACACATATGCACACACACACACACATGCACACACACGCACACATGCACACACACGCACACACACACACGCACACGCGCACACACATGCACACACACATACGCACACACATGCGCACACGCGCACACACACACACACACACACACACACACACACACACACAGGAGGAGGACAGAACAAAGCTCCCTGTGGTGTGAGAGGCAGCAGGGATCTGTTGTTTATTAAACAAAACTGCCCTCAAACTGACCCCCAAAAAACTGGAGAATTAGATGAATTATCCAAGTACCAAGGCAGGTAGACAATGACAGTCATTAGACCGTATAAGGGAGACGGTGGAGAGAGATGTCCAGTCCCTGGACTGGAAATCATGTCAGAGTGCATAGTGGATGCCTGGAAATCACCGTTTGGTGTAAGTCAGTGTTTCTCAACCTTTCTTTTCTTTTTCTTTTTTTTTCCAAGGACCTGGTTTCGGGCAGAAACCTCTTATCTCCATATAACCTTTTGTGTTTTTTTTGTACGGGGACGGGGGGTTTGTCCCCCCCCCCCCTAGCTTCAGATTGGACCCCCCCAAGTCATTTAGAATAATACAAATAAATATTAAAAATAATTATTTTTTGATAATAAATCAGTAAAATCAGGCAAAAATAAGAATTAAATAACACAATCCCAACCTAACCCTAACACCAAAATAAAGTAACCAAAAACCGAAAAGAAACTTACAAAATCCGCAATTCTGAAGCGCGCTTGCACGATTTCAGCGCCCGCGCGCTTCGCGCGTGGCCGACCCCCCCAGCCTCAAGCCAGATTTCCGCCCCTGCATGTATGTATGTATGTGGGTGTGTGCTTATACCTCGCACAGAGGCACACTTAACATTCTATGCCATGGTATGAGTCATGTTATTTAACATGACTCATGTCACTTAATGTGACTCCAATCTGTAACAAAAGGTGAGGAACGTGCACAAAGGAAGGAAAAACAACCAAGATATGTATGTATTAAGAAATAAGCAGTGGTGAAAAAAGTACTCAAATTCTTTACTTAAGTAAAAGTACCAATACTGCAATATAGAAATACAAAAGTATTGGCATCAAAATGTACTTAAATTACCAAAAGTAAAAGTACTGAAATATTTGAAAATAGCCTATGTATAAAATAGGACTTAATGTATGTTTTATAATATCATAATTTATATTTGAAAAGTAACTAGTAACTAAAGTTTTCCAATAATAGTAGTAGAGTAAAAGTACAATATTTGCCTCGATCTGAGATGTAGTGGAGTAGAAGTAAAAGTATTGGAAATTGGAAATACTCAAGTACAAATACCTCAAAATTGTACTCAAGTAAATGTTCTTATAGTTACTTTCCACCACTGGAAATAAGCTAAAGCAAAAACCTCAAGGTATCAGCCAATGGATATGAGGATCAGTATGGAAGCGCTGTGTGGGTGTAAGGTGTGAAACTAAGAAAGGCTTCAAACACTGGAGGCAGACGAGCTGAAATGAAGAAAAACATGTTTTTCACACTTTTAGAGAATATCCGAATCATGATTTAATTCATCTTTGATTCCCATAGGTCGGTGTTCCTCTACATGCAGCTGATACACCTGACACGAGAGCACAGTGCTACTCTGTTCTGAATCTTATTCAAGATGGTGTCCAGACGGTGCATTACAAACTCATTTTAAACTTAAAGGACAAGTCCGGACTAAAATAACATATATAATAGGCCTACTTATACTGATCCCAAATGACTGGGCTGGCCATGGGGTCTATTTGCAGAATTGTCCCTGCATGTCGTCCAGTTTCCCCAGCAGCCCTATAGCATAGAGTGGAGCCCATAAGCATATCGCTACTTATGCTATTTGTTGCAGTCAAAAGAGTTTTTCATGAATCTGTTATTAGTTGTCATTACACACGCATCCATGCCTTGGTAAAAAGGTTATATGTTATTTTTGTCTGGACTTGTCCTTTTGAGGTGAAAAATTGGCAATGCGGGAAGGGGGATGGGACAGTCGGCTGAGACCGTGATTGGCTGAGACACGACCAGACCCTGTTTCACTATAGGAAATACATCATGATAATGGTTGCAAAAATCTATCTCATTTTACTTTAAAACCTGTAACACACCAGGCCCAGGTGTGTCCCATTTCAGTGACGAAAAGAGCGCTGAGCCAGATGGCAAAGCTCTCGATATACCGAGCAATCTTCAGTCATGAAGTATGGGGTCATGGCCAGTGTTGGAAAGTAACTAAAGTAATATGTAACTTAAAGTAATATTATTACTTTTTCCCAGTAACTAGTAACGTAACTAATTACTTTCACGTTTTGAGTAATATTATTACCTTTACTTTTTTTCAAAAAGTAATTTATTACTTTTTTTCACGAGCCTTGGTGGTACTCTGGGTTTGAGTGTGTTTATTTGACCCTGTGTTGTTTTTGGTCAATTGATATAATGGTAGACTGGTTGGGATCCAGTTGCTATGCAGGCTGCTTGCTGATCCGGTCTAGAGCGGATCAGAAAAAATCAGCGGATCAAAAAATACATGAAATACATTTAAAATACTTCCAAAAAATTCCTTGCGGTCTTGTTTCCATTGAGGTCCTTAGTATTCAATTCATAGTCAAATGGTTTTCATTTAGTCTGTAAGTTATGAATTCATACACAGTAAAAGTCTTAGTGTTAAAGGAGAATTCCGGACATTTTAAGTGTTATCTTTGATGTGTCGTTACTCACCTACCGACGTAAAAAGTGGCGTTGTTTTTTTCCAGAGATTCCCCTGTCGTCATTTTTTCAACCCCCTCCGTTGTCATAATGGGAGCGCGTGGCTTAGGGATATTCGTCTATTATAACCGATGCAAAGTAATTTTTTTCTCTACTATACTCATTGTAGAGTCTCATGATAGTCAAATATGCGCTGAAAGTTCCTGAGAGGCTACCGCTAATGCCGAACGATTTAACACTGGTTGCTTGTTTCTCTTCTGGAAAGAAACAAGCAACCAGTGTTAAATCGTTCGGACACATCAAAGATAACACTTAAAATGTCCGGAATTCTCCTTTAATATAATTGAAATGAGTGTACAAATAGAACCAAATGGACCCGTCATGTGTACAGAACACTTTTCAGAGTTAAATCAACAATTAGAATTTTACAATGTAGGCTGCAGAAAAGAGAAAAAAAACAACTGCTAATGTTGAAAATGCAAAGTCAGACTTTTGGGGAGAAAGGATGCAATTACTGGGGGCGAGAAAAAGAAAGTAACTAAGTAATAAGTAACTAGTTATTTTTGGCAGGGAGTAATAAGTAAAGTAACTACATTACTTTTTAAACAAGTAATATGTAATAAGTAACATATTACTATGTTGTAGTAACTATTCCAACACTGGTCATGGCCGAAAGAATAAGATCGCAGATACAAGCGGACGAAATTTGTTTTCTCAGACGAGAAGCTCAGTCATCCGCAAGAGACCCGGAGTAGAACCGCTGCTCCTTGACTTAGTTGGAAAGGAGCCAGTGTAGGTGGTTCGCGCATCTAGTACGGATGCCTACCGAGCGTCTCCCTAGGGAGGTCCTTGCTGCACGTCCCATGAGGAGACCCCCTGGCAGACCAAGGACCGGATGGGGGGATTCTATCTCTGGGATCCCCCATAGGAGGAAGTTGCTAATGTTGCTCTGGAAAGGGAAGTCTGGAGTTCTCTGTTGGAACAGTTACCAACAGTTAATGGCATGTCTCGACAAGCACCATGTTTTTTTTTAAAACACAGCTCGTTAAGTATTTGGTCTGAGTTGAACTCTTAAAGCAAGTATTCCAAACGATATTATACAATAGGTAGTTCCGACCAAATAATCTGATTGGTTGAAATAGCTATCTAGCCGTGCTTCAAACCAGCATGATAGCACGGGCCTAATCACATTAAGGCCCGTGCTACAGGGACTATTTAATGTCTCAGTCAAATAAACTCTTCTCTTTACAGGGAAACGGATAATAGCGAAACATTTTTATTATGACTTGCCCCACAATATGAATAAATTTGGATGTGTTTTGTTGGTAACTGTTGTATAATCGCAATATTACACTCGAGGGTGTGCTTTACCTACATTATTGGCACTTCAGTGATGCTTGCGGAACTCGGCTCCGCCTCGTTCCTGACCGCATCACTGGCGTGCCAATAATGACGGTAAAGCACACCCTCTCGTGTAATATTGCTTAATTATAGTTCACAACATCATTCACAGTACCCAAGATTTTAGAGAGTTTTAGAGACAGTTTTACCTGAAAAAAGAGGGAATAAATAATACAACACTGTCAAGTAGACCCATAATGATTCACACAATAAATATAAATAGCTGATGACCAAAATAAGGACAATAAGCAAATACTCATAAGCTACTAAAATTGCCCAAATGACCGTTTTTGCATTAATCAATACAATTTCAGTCCACTACACTTTACTGTCATTATTGGGACAACAATGATGTCGTCAGGAACGATGTGCTTGTGATGTGTTCCATTAGCATCGCTGAAGTGCCGTAAGAGTAAAGCATACCCTCTGTGTAAAACTGCGCTTATCAACAAAACGAAACATATAATCAAACTTAAGTACATTTTTGGAGTATTAGACTGTTCACTATAGAAATATAGTACTTTGAATCCACTACATTTCTTCTAGGAAGGGACTCTTGGGGCCAAAACCAAAAATCTAATATTAATTAACAGGCTAAGAAGCCATATTTTGAATATAGTGAGAATGGACAACACATCCCACTGCGATAAGTTGATTTTCTGTACATTTCTGAACATTTAGGTGGCACAGTGGTAAAGTAGCTGCCCACCACCACGGAGGTCGTGGGTTCAAATCCACCGAGGTGCATCTGGCTTTGTCGAGCGTCTACACACGAACACAATTGACCCGTGTGCGGGGGGAGGGAAGCTGGGCGGGGAGGGTGATAATTGTCATTGCACGTAATCAATCTTACAGGCTGGGGCGGCACCTGTCAGCGGAAAGTGTTGGGCGGGAGGAGTAGGATGAAGGCTCTACGTCCTCCCGGTGGGGGCTCCTCACTGGTAGGTGAGTCAGTAGGATACAACACAGAAATGTGTGTGGGGAGGAATCAATTGGCATTGCAACTACATTGGGGAGATTAAAAATAAAATAAAAAATAAAAAGCAACAACAACAAAATTCAACACAGCAGTGCATTGATATAAAAATTAAATGTAGTTCATGATTTGCACTTTTGAATACTTGAGTATCTCCTTGGGTATAATTATACTCTGTCCACCACTAGCAACAAGCAGACAGCAGCGTGGGGGAGCGGGGGTGGGAGGGTGGTCACAACATCAACACGGGTCAAATGTAGTCAATCCTCTCCATCAGTGCTCTTTCATGTATTACCACACTGCCCTGGAGGATCGATGGTGTGTGTGTGTGTGTGTGTGTGTGTGTGTGTGTGTGTGTGTGTGTGTGTGTGTGTGTGTGTGTGTGTGTGTGTGTGTGTGTGTGTGTGTGTGTGTGTGTGTGTGTGTGTGTGTGTGTGTGTGTGTGTGTGTGTGTGTGTGTGTGTGTGTGTTCAGCTTATCTGTACATGTCCATCAGCAGGTTCTTATGAAGTCTCGGTCCACAGGGAAAATACACAGCACACCGGGGGGGAGGGGGGGGGGGGGAGAGAGAGAGAGAGAGATGAGGAGCAGTGTTATTGATAGCAGTGATTACAAATTATTATCCACTTTCAACTAATTTATCCCTATTTTGGGTGTTTAATTATAGTTGGAAATGTAAAAAGAAACGTTTTTCTTTCTCTCTGTTAAAATAAGGCATTAGTGATCATTTTTCATTATTCATTTCTCCCCAATTTAGTCGATATCTCCATCAGTGCTCTTTCATATATTATCACACTGGTGTGTGTGTGTGTACGTGTGTGTGTGAAGAGAGATGCACTGACAATGGTAACTAATGTGCATTTAAACACTAAATACGTAACTTTTTGTGTAGTTGTATATTGCCAATAATTTGTGGTCGTCACAAACTCACAAGGCACCTGGACAGGTCCCACGGCATCGTTTGGGAACCACATGTTGAATGCCGTTGATCGGAATCTTTTGGCGTTGAAAGGCTGTACTGAGCTGTATTCTTCTACTATTCATGTCTCCACATGTCTCCTCTGGTACACATGTGGAGGGTATAGAACAGCTTGTTTATGTCCAAGGCACACATCAAAGGCCAAATCATAATCTCAAGGTGCACCTGCATTCGTATCTGTGCATAAATAGCCTCTACGATGCGTGTTATCAGTCTTATCTCTCTGTAAACATTTACTTATACAAATGGAAAAATTGTATTTGACAAACAACTGTATCACTCATGAAATATTCATTATCAAAATGATTCAAGAATTCTAAACTTTGGAAAATTACATCAAAGCAACAACAAAACCCATTTGAACCGGACAGGACATACATTTAGAAATGAGATAATGAAATGTGTGTGTGTGTGTGTGTGTGTGTGTGTGTGTGTGTGTGTGTGTGTGTGTGTGTGTGTGTGTGTGTGTGTGTGTGTGTGTGTGTGTGTGTGTGTGTGTGTGTGTGTGTGTGTGTGTGTGTGTGTGTGTGTGTGTGTGTGTGAGAGAGAGAGAAGAGGGAGAGAATGGGACCAAGAAAAGAGATGCACTGACAATGAAAACTAATTTGCATTTAAACAGTAAAACTTTTTGTAGAGTTCTACACAATATATTACAATAATAATGTGCGGTTGTAACAAACTCCCAACAACACACCTGTATTTGTCTCCTGCCGCACAGCATGCCTCAGCACACTATTAAAACCAGTTTCAGCTTCACCCAGCTGATGACTGCTCAGATGGTAATGATGAGCGCTTTGGGGGGAGCACTTAGAGGTTAGCTGTCTTGCTCTGGGATGCTTTTTCTCCCCAATTCAGTCCTTACGCCAATTCATTCCTCCCCACATTTCTGTGTGTTGTCACTGCTGTTGTATTGTATCCCACTGACTCACCTGCCAGTGAGGAGCCCCCACCGGGAGGACGACAAGTCTCCATCCTACTCCTCCCGCCCAACACTCCCTGCTGACAGGTGCCGCCCCCAGCCCCAGCCCGTAGGAGTACATGCAGTAACAAATATACTCAAGTACTGTACTTAAGTACAATTTTGAGGTATTTGTACTTTACTTGAGTATTTCCAATATTGTACTTTTACTCCGCTACAAGTCACTCACTCAAGTACATTTTGAATTCCGGACACATTGCAGTATTGATACTTTTACTTAAAGGTAGGGTAAGTGATATTTTTTGGTAATTGTTTTGTTTGGTTAAAAAGGTTAGAGTACTATATTCTGATAGTAATCATTGCTACAGAGTGTTTGTTCGGTCACATGGGTCTTTAGCTCCAGCTCTTTAGTAAACAGAATATAGTACATTTTCAGGTAGGTGACAAAATTTAAGCCAATCAGGAGAGAACACTGAAAATGCATTTTCTGTTTAATAAAGAGCTGGAGAGACATGGGAGACTCCTTTTACTGAACAAACACTCTATAGCAATGAGTACTATCAGAATATAGAGTACACTTATTTTAACCAAAGTAAATCACTTACCCTACCTTTTAAGTAAAGCAAATTAGTACTTTTTCCACCACTGGTCAACAAAGCTCAACAAAACGGGATGCACCGTGGTGGATTTGAACCCCCAGCCTCCACGGTGGTGGGCAGCTACTTTACCATTGTGCCACCCGAGTGCCCTTTGTGCTCAGGGACACTCTGACACAAGGCAAACCAGTGACCTTCTAATGACCAGATGGCCTCTCTAGTCTCTACCCACTAAGCTAGGGCCGCCCACACGTATGCTGTGACACACATGGAGGGTGTAACGTTTGACCTGACTACAGAGCTGTTTCTGACAGCTGCACATGTAATGCATTATCTGTATATAGTGAATATACAGCAATGATACATTGTCTGCTTCCCATACTAATACTAATAATAATACTAATAATAATAATATTAAAACTAATGAATGAATAATACACAAATAATATATATTTTTAGTATGAAGTATGAAGTGTAGCCAACCATGATTCATTGTTGCCAACCATTCTCTTTTCTTTCTTTCAACATGGCTTTAGAACAATCTGCACATTCTCGATTCTTGAAATATTGTCAAGTTTGTCAGGCTTCCACCACGGCTCTAACCATGATGAGTGAAGATTACTGGCAAATCTGTTTGGAATCTGTGCAGAACAGCAGATCTTGCAAAACTAAATCCGACAAGGATTGTATGGGAAACCATGATATAATGATCATACACGCAGAATCTGCTTTAAGCTAACAGAGCACAATTTTGGGGGGGCCCCTTGTGGCTCGGGGCCCATTTCATTTGGAACGGTTGAAACTTAGCTAAATCCGCCATTGCCCCACCACATAGCATTGGATCAGCAGCTTGAACACGCACGCACGCACGCACGCACGCACGCACGCACGCACGCACGCACGCACGCACGCACGCACGCACGCACGCACGCACGCACGCACGCACGCACGCACGCACGCACGCACGCACGCACGCACGCACGCACGCACGCACGCACGCACGCACGCACGCACGCACACACACACGCCCTCACACACACACACGCACTCCCTCACACACACACACACACTACCTCACACATATACACACATGCACGCCGCACAGCATGGGCTGCAGGCTCATCGAGTCAAACAGTGCGGCTGTCATGTGCATTTGCCCGAGGTCTTCAGTCTTTCAATTAACTTTTCCAACAGTCAGCTTTCATTCCAATCGTTCCCAATTGAATCTCTTTATTTCACTCCACCTCGCCCACCTGCTCCCACGTGGCTCCTGCATCTTGGAACGGCATATAAGCATCTGATTAATCTGAATGGATATGAGTGAGAGAGCGCTGGAAGTGATATAGCAGCTTGTCTGCGATACATATTGGTATCGATACCACCGTCCCCCCTGTTCCACTTGATTCATTGACAGCCACATTTATCAAAACTTACCGGCAACTTCTGCCGTGAGTCTCGCCGGCATTGTAAGAAAAACTAGTGGCTGGAAACACTATTTGTATTCCATATAAATATACAATGAGTTTCGCCAGCATGCCTGTGCGGTAAAGATCTACTTTGTCTTCCTTTTCTCGCCATTGTCTCGTCTTAGTTTATTAGAATTTCATGCACTTTGACCAGAGAATGCTTGGGTTTGTGCTTTTTCTGTGCACCACTGGGTTGGTGAGGAGCTCATAATACAGACCTCAGAATAAACAGCAGCTTTAACAATGCAATGTTTGGTGGTGTTGTTCAGGGCGTAGCTATAGGTACTGACCTGGTCAGGGGCTTAGCTCTGAGCACATTTGTCTGGGTGTTTTTTTGGAGTATTTCCAATTGTCTATAGTTTTACTTCTACTCCACTACATCTCAGAGGCAAATATTGTACTTTTACTCCACTACAATTATTTGAAAACTTTAGTTACTTGTTACCTTGTAGATAAATATACATTAACCACTTTAGCCCTATTTTATACCGAGGCTATTTGAAAATAGCCGATCTACAAGCTCACAACGCGTCGCATCACGACGCGTTGTGAACTTGTAGATCTGCTCTTTTAAAACATTTTAGTAGTTTTACTTTTGGTACTTTTTGATACCAATACTTTGGTACTTTTATTCAAGTACATTTGTAATTCTGGACTTGTACTTGTAACAGAGTACTTCCACATTGCAGTATTGATACTTTTACGTTAGTAAAACATTTGAGTACTTTTTCCACCACTGTCAGATTATGATGCAGAAGTCACGACTC
The DNA here is from genome assembly GCF_963280865.1 of Gymnoscopelus braueri. NCBI lineage: Eukaryota > Metazoa > Chordata > Actinopteri > Myctophiformes > Myctophidae > Gymnoscopelus > Gymnoscopelus braueri. Next base: position 58,942,803 of record NC_137603.1, read on the forward strand.
TCCACTGAAGTATATAAAACAAAAAAAGGATACATATTTCTGATGATAATTTTCTCTTACATCTGGTCATCACCAGTATCGCCTCCTCTCCTCCTGGCTCCTCGGTCCTCACACAGGTTTCTCCTCTCCCAATTAACTATGGACATGTAAATGCTACAGAAATACTGTATATCTGGGGTGCCTAGTGTCGTTATCGGCTGGTGAACAGAACTAAAAGATTCACTTTCATTACAAAAACATATTTATCAGCTGCGGATTCACAAACCTGAAACCGTAATAATGTCATCTTTTGTGTTTTGTCCGCAGTTCACTGCTCGCTGATGGTTGTGTCTTCCTCTTGAAGAATTTGCATATGTCCATATTCATTAAAGTAATATTGGATTCTGCGTAACACAATGTGGGATGAATGAATCACTTCTACTTTTGCTGTTTGTGGCCGCGTCGGGGCCGACGTGGCAGGGCTATTTGTGTATTGCTGCATCTTGTTGTTAGTATAGTACTGTGGGGGGCACGGTGGCGCAGCCGGTATAGACCGCCGAAGTCTGACGTCATTTACACATCCTTTGTTTGTCTACCTGGTTTGCAGTTTTCCACCCCCGTTCTGAATCCCATAGACGTATTGAATATCGCGTCAAATAAGAACTGTGTTCCAAAAATAAACACATGACCCCGGCGGGTTGACTCTTATGGATATGAAGCATCAACTGACGGTGAGAAAACGCTAATGTTACTTCCGCCGAATTAGTTACATTTTCGCCAGAAACAGACTGTATCAAATATAAGTGACTGACTATCATAAACGATACAGAACCTCCTCCCTGACAATAACGCTGACACGCGGTGTTTATTTTTGGACCACAATTCTTATATGAGACGATTCTAAGATGACCCAATGTTATTCTCCATAGAGAAATTACTTCCGCAAACCTGGGGATGAACGAGTGACGTCAGGACTTCGGTGCTCTATAGCTCTGTCGCTTCACAGCTAGAAGGTCCTGGGTTCGATTCCTGCTGTGGGCGCTGGGGGCGTGTTCTCTCCTCCACGTCATCAGTGCCCATACTCTAGGTGGGGATGGTGAAAGGGCCTTTCTGTGTGGAGTTTGCATGTTCTCCCCGTGTCCCCTATAGCACAAAAACATGCAGTAATCCTGGTCTCTATACTGCCTCCCGGGGTGCCTGATGGAGGGGAAAGGAACTGGTTAGAATAATGTGTTCCTTCTATGCGCTACGTCCTACTCTTGTCGGGTGATAAGAGGGCTTGTTAGCTCTCATGCATTGAAGGAGGCATGAGCTCGGCTCTGGGCTCTCCCTAGGCTGGCAGAGGGAGTGTAGCGCCCAGGTTTACTAAGACAACTGGCACTGGGTGATAAAAATGGGGTTGCAAAATCGTGGGATAAAAATTTTAGGGAAAAAAAGTATAGTACTGCCAGAGCTAATAGTACTGCACGTGCACAACATGCTGGTCCTGAGAGACCGAAATACTTCCTGTTCCTGCTATAATAACCTTATACTTGTAATACTTGTTGGGGAATCTTCCGAGGAGCAATGATAACAGACCAGTCTGCATTTTCACTATTTATTCAGAATGAAGTGCATTACAACATTCTAGGTTTAGTCTATAGCAAGCGTAAGAGCAGGTGGCGGCAAGCGGCTGGAATCATCCTGAGGCAGAAGAAGCTGAAGTATGAACAATGTCGTTTATCCTCTCACACTTTCCCTATCAGGACAGACAGATTCATGTCAATTCTTACCTTGCCAATCGCAAGGTGTTTCAATCACAGGCTTCCTTCATCCATCATCACAGTTATATTGCTGTCCTAATATCTTTATATCAAGATGACCAGCACAAACACAAGTTGCATTACTCTTAATATAGCTCAAGCAGACAAGGAGAAGCAATAGCCTACTAACTAGTCTCTAGTCTGACCAATACAATGTACAATTATGTATCTTGCATATAACCGCACAATATAGAACTTCCCTAACGTACTCTTACCTCCTGTTGTTCCATAATATTATGTTTTTTTTATTTTGTTTTTTTACCTGTTAACAATCCTGTATCATTTTCAACAAACACCCTATACACAGCATACCCAAAGTAAACTGATTGTTGCTCTTGAACCATTTGGAATAAATGGATGGGCATGGTCTCATTTTGAAGGTAACACTTTGAAGTTCTTTCCCAGCAAAAATAATCAACTCTATCTAAATAAATAAATACACATATTTGAATTTGAGATCTGTGAATCTGGGGAAAATATCTGTGTCTATAGCCACGTAAAACCCCTCCTTGCTCCACCCCTGGTATTGTTCTGTTAAGAAGCAACCATGCAATAAATCCTCTTCAGGGGGTGAGAGTGAACAGAACCGGCAGCCACAATGACACTGTGCTGTGCTGATCAATGATAGACTATGGACTATGGAGCCAGGAGCGGGTTTGGATGGAGGATGCCGCTGCAGCATGCAATGTCTCACTAATCTTTGCACATTTTCAAACTTAAAAAAATTGCAGATTTGTCATCAGTGGTGGAAAAAGTACTCCATTGTTTTACTTAAGTAAAAGTATCAATACTGCGATGTAGAAATGCTCTGTTACAATTAGAAGTCTGGAATTCAAAATGTACTTGATTAAAAGTGCAAAAGTATTGGTATCAAAACATCAAGTATCAAAAGGGTAAAAGTACTCATTATGCAGAAGGTCCCTTTACACAAGTTTTCAAATGTATAACATTTCTGAAAATCCTTTGAAAATAGCAGATCTACAAGCTCACAATGTGTCGCATCGCGACGCATTGTGAGCTTGTAGATCGGCTGTTTTCAAATGGCCGAAATGTATATAGGGCTGAAGTGGTTAATGTATGTTTTGTAATAACAATCAAAATCTATACAAGAGCCTAACTAGTAGCTAAAGTTTCAAATAATTAAGTACTTAAGTACAGTACTTGAGTAAATGTACTTAGTTACTTTATACCAGCGTATGTCCTACAGTATATTACTGACGTTGCTGTTGCACATTGGAGCCATGACATTTCTATGTGGATCCAGAGATCCACATGATATCTTTTAACTTATATTAATTACATGTTCTTCAAAATCTTACGAGTCATCTTCTGTGACTGATCTGGTCTTCTAAAGATGCCTGACTGAACTGCAGTGAAGTGGCAGGTTAGCACTAAATGTTAAACTAGAATGTAGGATAAGAATGTGGGCAGTTCTTCTCCTGGCGGCAACATTTTAGCTGCAGCCCGCTCAAGGGACGCTGTCTCTTGTCACAGATCTGACATCCATTCTAAAGGTAAAAAGCAAGAAGCTTAATTTGAATTGCTGATGAGGTTTCTAAGCTCGTTCCCATCACAAGCCAAGGTCAGGCTGCTCCAAGGTGATCAAAAGACCTTTTTTTTTTTGAATAGATGTTTGCAGTAATAGAGTATGATGGCATGTGTGCGATTACTGATTAGCATAAACCCAACCCCAGCGCTGTAGTGTAGCAGTTGACTTTAATGTTACTTTAACCCATTAAAACCGGGGAACAGTTTTTTGAAAACAATTGTGTTGCTATATATCAGTGGTTCTCAACATTTTTCATGTCAAGGACCACCCAAAATTATAATGTATTTGGCCATCCAAAATATGTTGTTCCAGGGACCCCCAGAAGAAAAGATGTTAGTTAAAAATGTTTGCTTAAAAAAAAAAAAAATTGATTCAAAGAATTGCACACATTTTCACGATAATTTCTTTTTTTGCAGATCTACAAGCTCATGGCGCGGCACTCAGTGCCTCGCTATGAGCTTGCAGATCTGCTATTTTTCAATTGCCAAAGAAATCTAAAAATGACACAGATGCGTTCCCGGATTGAATGGGTTAAGTACTTTAATAACGTGTGTCTTAGATTTAGCTACTGATCACAACCACAAGTTGGAATTTTTTATATCCCCATAACTTTCTTTTCCCCGGATTTCTCGAATCCAGTTGCTTAACAATGAACAACCAAACTGTATGAAACCACTGGAGGTGATTATAAAGTGACATTCACAGCCGCTGCACAGGGGGGGAAAACACACCTTAATGTTAAAGGGTACACTTGGTTCCATTTTGTACACTCTTTGGATTTAAATTAACACTGAGGATTTTATTACGCGATGATGTAGTGCTGTACTGTATTTCTGTGGCAGAACAAGAGCATGTGCATTGATGTGATTAAATGTCATTGAACATGCACTTAATGCTGACATCCATGTGAGAAAGTACATCCAGTCCGTTTGCATCGCGCCAGTCGCCACTTTCTGACTGCACACACACAATGAACTACTGGCTTCATGTGCAGGACACAATCTCAAACCCGTCCGGCGCATTTTTGTGCAATTTGAAATTATGATATATCTCTGCTGTCGGATAGAAGCCAGCTAACTCCAAAATGTAAATTTTTCAGGAAATGAAAAAACAAAACAAAAAGTGGAGTTAGGAGGTTTTGTTCATCATTGAACAGCTGAATGGACCTCCAAGCTCACAATGGGGTTGGCGGTCAAAAGAGGGCGGAGCCTGTAGTCAGCAAAACCAGCTAACTCCACCCCCCTTCGGTGGAGTTAGCTGGTTTAGCAGAAAGTTTGAGGATCCAATGGAGTTAGCTTGCTTTGTCAGAAGCGCTTTTTAATACTTTTCATTGGTTGTTCATAGGGTGTTCAATAGCACTGATTTATGAAAAAAAATGGAAAAGCTGAAACATTTAGTTAGCTGTTTCATGCCCGACAGCAACGAATAATCTGCAGTACTAATGCACGATCTGCAAAGCCTACCACTGTATACAGTTCAAATGCAGTTTATTATGTAGGAACAATGCCTTTGGGCGGGTGGATGGTGTGAGGAGTGCAGTGGACAGGCTAATTGCTTTAACATTTAGTGTGTTTTTCCCCATCTGGGAGGGTTTGGCATGTTTTGGTGACTTGGCGTGCGGTGGTGTGGGAGGGGAGGTGCAGTATATGGGATGTGTAGTTTGCAAATCAGCAGCCCAGCCTGCCTGGACCAGGTCTACCACTCGTGTGTAGCCATGCGCTACCTTGTCCACTGCTATGTTTTTTTACCACGCTTCAGTTGGCGGAGATACAACCAGATAAATGTCAGAAACACGCACTCGTAACAATGGATAAACACTTGTGTCCAACAAAACCGTTTGTGCTTCTCCACACAGAGAGAATATTGACGTATTATTGTAATACTGACATTCCATGTAGGTTGAATGCATACATTATTACACTTATTCAGTGGTGTAAAGTAATGAAGTACATTTACTCAAGTACTGTACTTAAGTACAATTTTATTTTTTTACTGGAGTATTTCAATTTCCAGAATCGGCCTAGATTTCTCACTTGTGATGCAATTGTGGCTTGTGTGTGTGTGTGTGTGTGTGTGTGTGTGTGTGTGTGTGTGTGTGTGTGTGTGTGTGTGTGTGTGTGTGTGTGTGTGTGTGTGTGTGTGTGTGTGTGTGTGTGTGTGTGTGTGTGTGTGTGTGTGTGTGTGTGTGTGTGTGTGTGTGTGTGTGTGCGTATAGGAGTGACAATATGTTCAAGGTATTTTATTATTGCAAGTTGTCACACGTTGCCACACTTAGCTGTGGCAACATTGTAGGCAGTGACATCTTTGTTCAGAGCCTCCTCAATGGTGTGACAAAACATTCAAACACAAGAAGATCACATGGTGTGTGATCTTCTGTGTGAACATCTTGTGTTTTTATTAATATATATGCAAAGTAGTGCAAAACGTACTGCATATAAGCATAGCATATGTGGCAGCAAAATAGAATACACTTCATGATGGCCTGTGAGCTGTACGTGTGTGGCCACACAGTTATAACAGGGAGTACAGGAGGGGGTATTTCTACATTGCATTACTGATACTTTTACTTGAGTAAAAAATGCGGGTACTTTTTCCCACCGCTGCACTTACATTAGGCACGTTCTGTTCTGACTCATTGCTGGACATCACTGAACCGTTTATTTAAGGACCCACCAAACCACGATAGGACAAAGAGAGTCAAACTCGTTGATTTTTCACCGTGGCTCCAGCCGCGACTATACAGTAAAGGGGGCAGGGCCTGGCGGACCTTAACCCATTAAGCCCGGGAAAGCAACTGTCGTTTTAGATGTCTTTGGCTATTCAAAAATAGCAGATCTACAAGCTCATAGTGCGGCACCGAGTGCCACGCTATGAGCTTGTAGATCTGCTATTTTTGAAAAATCGTGAAAATGTGTGCACATCTTTGACTATATATTTTTTAAAGGGGGATTATACAAATGTCTTCTAAACCCTAACATTTTGTTTTTAAACTTACGTTGCTATATATCAGTGGTGCTCAAACTTGTTCATGTCAAGGACCCACAAAATTATATGTATTTGGCCGTTGACCCCCATCTGAGAATATTTTTTTCCAGGGACCCCCAGAAGAAAAGATTTTAGTTAAAGAAAAGAAAAAACACATTAAAAAAAAACGTTTATATTCAAAGATTTGCACAAATCTTCACGATGAAAATAAAGAAATAGCAGATTTACAAGCTCGGTGCCGCGCTACAAGCTTGTAGATCTGCTATTTTTGAATAGTCCAAAGTATAAAATAGCGGTTATAGCGAGAAAAAAACCCTAAAATGACACAGTATGCGTTCCCGGATCTAACGGGTTAAGGACAGCTGTTCTTTGCCTTTGGGCTGCTCGGAGACTATACAGTATAACATACAGACATCTGCTGGGGAATGGTGGAGGGGTGGGGGGAGGGGGAGGGGGAGGGGTTTGTCATTTCCCTCCTCTGAGGAGGGCAGCAGATTTGGGTCAAACTGACAGCTTCTTTCCCGACGAGCCACGGGGCCTTGACTTCACAAAAGCTCTGCTCCTTTTTTTTTTTTTAATACCTTATAGCGCTCATAAAGTTTGTGCTTGGGGAATACATTAGGCTGGTGACAAACATGTGGTATAGGGGATTTAGCTGGGGTGTTTGTGTGCATATCTTGAAGAGCTACAGTCGTTTATTTTTCCGCCGGCCTCTTAATTCTTGTTGGAACACTTTTTTTTTATGTAGAGTGTGTGTGTGTGTGTGTGTGTGTGTGTGTGTGTGTGTGTGTGTGTGTGTGTGTGTGTGTGTGTGTGTGTGTGTGTGTGTGTGTGTGTGTGTGTGTGTGTGTGTGTGTGTGTGTGTGTGTGTGTGTGTGTGTGTGTGTGTGTAAATAGATTCATTTTGCCTACCGTGTTTTGTTGGTGAAAAACAATTACATCGTTTTCACCATAGTTTAAAAGGACCTGCAGTGTTAAATTAACACTCAGTGGATGTCACTTTTCCAGGCCAACATGGCTTTCTTCTCAACAAACCCCCCGTCTCTCCTCTCTCATCACTCCCCTCCCCCTCCTCCTTTCTATCATGTCTCTTTCTACTCTACTATCTAATAAATCACAGCCCCCCCCCCAGGAGTCGGCTGATGGCTCACACCGCCTCCTCGCTATCTGTGTAACTATCCGAGTGGGACCACATTGTGACAGGAGGTGACAAGAGTCAGAAGGGAAACCCCTTGACCTTTATCCCACCCAGAGACGCTGGGAGATCACAGCAGTCCATGGGAAAACGCCAGGCTTTGAACACACTATATTCTCTTTTATATGTTGAGAGTGGTGGACAATAAAATCACTCTTGGATTGGCAAGCCTTTCACACTAACAACGAACACACTATATAATTCAGAGTAACCAAATCGAGGGCTGCATGTTGAACCAGATGTAGGATGTGAAATTGAACCACTAGCCTCCCTATTTTGGGCGTGTAGTTATAGGAGTATAAAATAGCAGATTTACAAGCTCAGAAGCTTGTACATCTCATATATTTTCATTGTACAATGGTGTCAGGCTTAAGTGGATTAAACATGTTTGACTGTCGTGACAATGTCTGACCATGACAATGGCAAACAGGACAACGTTAGCCTGGCCGTGGCCGCACACAGGCAAGCAATGTTCACGTTTCACAAGCCATTACATTACATTACCTTACAGTCATTTAGCAGACGCTTTTAGCCAAAGCGACTTACAGTAAGTGCATTCAACATAGGTAGGGAACGAAACTACTAATCACCAGAAGTCTTAAGTGCATTCTCTTCTAAAACAAGCAACTAAGAGTATACCTAGCGCTAAGGTAAAAGTGCAATATATCAGCTACCTACTTTTTTAAACAGATGAGACAAATAGCAAAATCAAATGAGCAAGAGCTAAAACAAATAAGTGTATTGAATAAACAAGATCCTATAAAACAATAAAACAAGAGCTTTTGCATACAACTAGTTAAAGAGGTGGTGCCATGGTTTTGCACTTTTTCTGTTTTTCATGTGTCTATGAGGTTGATAGAACTTCATTAAGTCCCCTGTGGTGTTTTTATGGTGTTTTATGTCTTCTCTGACTGTTTTGAGTTTCTACCTGGAGGCTGAAACCTGAGGGTCAAACGTGCCAATAGAAAAACAGCCCTTTAGTGACATAGTAAAAATATACCCTCCCCCTCATTATCATAACACAACAGGTGTGGGCATGAGGAGGAGGAGGGACTAGGACATGTGGGTGGTGCTAAGGTGGTGGAGGAGGTGCTAAGGTGAGAACCAGGTATACTTAATGAACTGGAGGTGTCCACATAAAAACATAATTTTAACAATTTCTGTATACTTTTTTGAAAAAGATCTTCCTCCTAGTATAACAATAATACCTGATGATTATGTTTTAGGGGGGGGATCACTGAAAATCACGGCACCCCGTCTTTAACAACAAGTAGGCAAGGCGAAGAGGAAGGGTAGTGTTTCCTGAAGAGGAGGAAGCCAGACAGTATACCAGCAGATTTCTGAAAAGTTTCCACCTGGCTCTAACATCAGACTGTTGAACAAAGTGCTGAGGCCGCCTTTCGCCAGGCTGTCCCGATGACACAGGCCACCACATTGGATTGTTTTTCTGTGTACAGTACATAACTATATGACTGTATACAGTGGTTGTTATTATATCTGCTGCTTTTCAATTACCTCATTTTATTGATACTTCCCTTAAACCATGCAGCTTATGTACATATCTGTTATTACATCTGCTGCTATTTTAACTGCTATTTAACCGCACCACCTTATGTCTATTTTTCCCCCACTGCCCGTATTGTTATCTGACCTGTTTGTTTCTGTTTGTTTGCTTCTCTATCTCCTTCCATCTTTCTTGAAACTGCAGTCATGGAACTTAAATCATTTCACCCACTTTGTTTTACACCGGTAAATCTGTGATAGCGACAATAACGTTGCGTTGAGTTGAGACAGTAAAAGTGGAAAACAAGTGTTTCTATGAAATTGGATGGTATTATGGTTGGAAAACACAATCAATAGTACTACTTAGTTAGGTAATTCAAGTATATTACAGTTTCCAAAAAATATTTAGGGTGCAGTTTTGGGCTTGATGGGTGATTTTGCTGAGAGATGGTGATTGCATGTGAGATTTCTTCTGTTCCCCTCTGCTCCGAAGATGCTGGACTATAAGGTACTCCTCCATACAAAAGCACAGTTCTTATACAATCCCCCCATCCAGCGGAGCTCTCTGTCGATCAGACACTCAGACAGCGCTGACACTTTCAAGGCCTGACTTAAAACTCATCTTTTTTGGGTTGGCCTTCAAAATCGAGATGGATATAAAATACCTTGATGTCCAGCCTGAACAAAAAAGCATTATATAAATCCATTGGTTGATCAATTTCTCACTTGTGATGCAATTGTGGGTTGTCTTATCTCTGCGTGTGTGTGTGTGTGTGTGTGTGTGTGTGTGTGTGTGTGTGTGTGTGTGTGTGTGTGTGTGTGTGTGTGTGTGTGTGTGTGTGTGTGTGTGTGTGTGTGTGTGTGTGTGTGTGTGTGTGTGTGTGTGTGTGTGTGTGTGTGTGTGTAGGAGTGACAGTATGTTCAAGGTATTGTATTATTGCAAGTTGTCACACGTTGCCACACTTAGCACTGTAGGCAGTGACATCTTTGTTCAGAGCCTCCTCGACGGCGTGACAAAACATACAAACACAAGATCACACACCATGTGATCTTCTTGTGTTTTTATTAATATATATGCAAAGTAGTGCAAAACGTACTGCAAATAAGCATAGCATATGTGGCAGCAAAATAGAATACACTTCATGATGGCGTGTGTGTGGCCACACAGTTATAACAGGGAGTACAGGAGGGTGCTGGGCACTCCGCCCTGGGGGGGCCCCAGTGCTATAAGACAGCAGTGTGGGGGGAGATGCTGGTGCCAATCTGCACCATCTGTCTGTCAGGAAGTCCCAGGATCCAGTTACACCAGGGTGGTGTTGAATCCTAGAGCTCTGAGCTTGGTAATGAGCTTGGGGGGGGGGGGGGCACCGTGGTGTTGGATACTGAACGGTAGTAAATGAACAGTGGTGGAAGAAGTACTGACATTCTTTTACTTCTTTTACTAGTGGTCAGTAAGTTGCTCTCTCTGTGCACCCCCCCCCCCACACACACACACACACACACACACCCACCTACATGCACAGATGCATTCACAAATATTAATTAGCCTTTCCTTTGAAAAAAAAAGGGGAGCAATTAATTGTGCTTTAAAAAAATATTTGAAATGACAATTCATAGTAATAGAATCTTCATTTCATGCTTCACTGCCCTTGTGGTTTCACTGAATAACACAAATATATAGCCTCACGCTCCTCTATGCATCCCCCTTTAAAAAGCAAAATACTCTGGTGTGCATTGTTGTATTGTGGCTTAGCTTAGAGCAGTGGTTGAATGTGTCGAGCTGGAGAAGACACCAATATCAATCATACGACTATGTTTTTCTTTTTTCTTTTTGAGTGACACTTTTGGGACACTTTCTGAGAGCCTGTGTGAAACTTCTGGAGAGCCGGTGAGAAATGTGTGGAGTGTGTGCAACGCATCAAAATGCACTCATTTTGAACTGTGTCCCCAAAAGAGCTTCCCATTTTACCACTGATCTGCCCCAACACGAGTAGCTGCAACCCAGGACTGACCTGCCCCTTTCAGCACCACGGATAGCTACACAACCCAGGACCAGTGGTGTAAAGTAACTAAGTACATTTACTGAAGTACTGTACTTTTAGTACAATGTTGAGGATTTTTTACTTTATTGAAGTATTTCAAATTTTCAGTACTTTTACCTCTACTCCACTACATCTCAGAGACAAATATTGTACTTTTACTCCACTACAATTCTTTGAAAACTTTAGTTAGTTACTTTTTAGACTTTGATTATTAACGCAAAACACTAACCACTTCAGCTTTGTATACATTTCGCGATGCATTGTGAGCTTGTGGATCGGCTATTTTCAAAATATTTTTTTTAATACATTTTGAACTTGTGAAATGGGACATTATGCCAAATGAGTACTTTTACTTTTGTACTTTAAGTATATTTTGATACCAATACTTTAGTACTCTTACTCAAGTATACATTTTTAATTCCGGACTTTTACTTGTAACAGAGTATTTCTACATTGCAGTACTGATACTTTTATTTAAGTAAAACATTTGAGCACTTTTCCCACCACTGCCCAGGACTGACCTGCCACATTCAGCCCCAGGACTCAGCACCAAGGACAGCTATAACCCAGGACTGACCTGTTATTACAGCACAATCTGGGAACCCATTTTGTTTAAAAAGAAGGAAAATGTGTCCCTCTTTCAGCACCACGGATAGCTACAACCCAAGACTCCTTCCCTTTCAGCCCCAAGGACAGCTATATAACCCAGGACTGACCTGTTACTTTCAGTGCCATGGATAGCTACAGCCCAGGCATCCTTTGCATTCAGCACCACCACAGGTAGCCAGACTAGCCACAACTCAGGCTCTTCTAGCACCATAGATAGCTACAACCCAGGACTTATCAAAGCAGAGGGGACATCAAATTGTGTTACACTGCTTTGACAAAGATGGCAAACAATTGGTAAAAAAAAAAAACACACACATTGTGCCTGCTCAAAATGGAGCCGGGAAGAATGCAATTTCTTTCACTCTTTCTCGAATTGTTGCTGCAAGGTTTTTAGAGTCTTACGTATAGCACTCTGCTGGGGCTCAACATTTTGATTGACATCACTTTGCAATATCAATGTGCTGGCCAGTTGTCAGTGCAATGGAAATAGAAGATTAAAAAAAAAGGTTGAAATCTTAGCGAGAAATCTCAAAGAACAAACATACAAAGTCCCACTGACTATACATGTACAGTGCTAGGCCTGTCGCAATTATTACATAATTGTCTAATCACAGTTATTTGAGATCATCTCAATTATCTTTGCATAATCGTCATAATCGTTTCCATGTTGAAAAATGTTCACAAATGTTCAAATCTAAAAATAGCAGAAATAGCAGATCTACAAGCTTACAAGCTTGTAAATCTGCTATTTCTGTATGTATAAAATTATTAAATATGTCAATAATTTCTTGGTATATTTAAGTTTAGTCATACATGTCAAATATTTGATTTATTTATGAGGCAGCACAAACTTAAATTGTATTCATACGTTCCAATGTGCAATGGCCAAACACAATTAAATCGTTAATCGCAATTATTTGAGTGACAATTCATCGTCAACATAAATTTGTAATTGTGACAGCCCCGTACTATACAGTGCATGCACAAAATAATGAGATTTTGCCAGTGTTTTATAAGGCATTAATCATGTTCATGATTCTATACCATGACAACTCCATTTAATAACTACATGTACACATGTCAACATATTGATAATCTTCAAATATAGTATTGTATGCCAGCAATAGCCAGGAATACAACATTTACCAAAATGACTTCAGTCCTGAGTCTGTGATATGACTTAATGTTGAGTGTAATGTCAGTTACACTGATTGTGGTGAGAACGACTTCAACACAGATTCAGAATCTCCAAATACTTCTCTATCATTCATCTAAAAGGCTAAACTGAAATAGGTGTGTATACATATGACAAAAATGTATACATATCAAGTCAGGTTTAGTCCAGGGGGACTCATTTATGCCGTATTCAAATATGCTCTATGCATCCAGATGCATTTTGAGCTTGTAGATCTGCTATTTTTGAAAAGCTTTGAAAACCTTTATGTCATTATTGACAATTTCCAGCTATGCCCATAATAGCTTGAATATTCTGTGCTAAAATAAATCAACAAAAAATCAGTTCAAGTGAAACCTGGTAGAAATTACAGAGTGCTCTGGAGGAATGATTAACCATTGGATAAAAATGTTCAAGGTCACACACAAGGTCACATCTCTGGAACAGACTGATCTAGCCTAAATCAACAGATGTCGGTGTGTTTAGGTTTCCAATTTCTGTTTCATATAACAAGCTGTTACAGAGAGCACAGTGGAGTAGAGCCCTTTCTCATACTCTCAGATCATACTGTAGTGGCGGCAGTGGCTCAGGGGAAGAGTGGCTGGGTAGAGTGAACTGGAAACCGCAAGGTTCCCAGTTCAATCCCGGGCTGGGGGGCTCCCCCCCAGAGTTAGTGTCGAAGTGTCCATGAGCAAGACGCTGAACCCCTAATTGCTCCCGATGAGCAGGTTGGTGCCTTGCATGGTTTCCTCCACCATCGGTGTATGAATGTGTGTGTGAATGGGTGAATGTAATGCACAATCTATGTAAAGCGCTTTGGATAAAAGCACTGTAAAATGCACCATTTACCATTTATATAGTTGGCAGATTTATGCATTGTGCATTTTTTCCATGTAACCACATGCACCCTGGCATCCCTGTTTATTTATATATATATATATATATATATATATATATATATATATATATATATATATATATATATATATATATATATATATATATAAGGCTTAAGTTGTTAATAGGAAAGTGGTCTATTGCCCACCGTTATTTTTATCTATTTTGTATTCTTCTTCAGGAGAGTTTAGAAAGAGAAGGAGAAATGTGAAGAGACAATGCAGGTGAAAGGTGCTGCCATGGGATTTGATCACTGGGCTGCTAAGGGCACACGCATGTCCTGAATGTGAATGTCTGTAACCATTGTTGATGGTAACTTGTCATTCATAATGCAGTGCAAGTGTGTGGAATAGAACACAATGGCAATTTACGAAGGAATACAAAACACATAAACATGCAGCCAATACTTTCTGTCTTTCCCATTAATTTGGTCTGACAGTTGCCGTCTAACAAGCCGGTTAACCACGTTGCCGGTTCACCCCCACCGTTCTGCCCAGTCTCTGTGTTTAACCACCCTAAACCATACCGACCCAGAGTCCTCCAGGGCTGCATGCTCCTGTCCTATCTTCGCCCAAAAATAGCTGGTCCAAAAACGTGTAGATCTGCTACTCTCACTGAATGTTCATCCCAGAAGAGGGATGCTAGATGTCAAGAGGTTAAGTGTGAGTCTGAGTAAGAAGACACTTAACCCCTAACTGCTCCCCGGATGCTGTGTTAAGGACACCGTCACATTGTTCCTTATATCTAGGATGAGTTAAATGCAGAGAGTTCATTTCATGTATGTGCAAATGTACAGCAAAAAACACCCCAAAACAACTAAAGGGGACTAAATTATTATAATTTGTATTATTGTTACTAGTTAGAGTGACCAGATTTTCAAATTCTCCAACTGGGACACAGGTTCTTGTGCACGTTTATGTTCGCTTAAGCAGCAAAGGTTGCCCAGGGCGACAGTTACCACCCGCAGTGGCAATTTAGCCGTGCCGTACCCTCAGGAAGATACGGTTTTAGTGTGCACTGTTTGGTCAGCTGCTGTATAATCCCACGGGAAGATACAAAAGCTGACCAATTAGCGCAAGTTTATAACCCGCTCTTGGCCTTTTATGACCCGCCTCGCCCACGGCAAATAAAGATAAACCATATCGGCGCCGGTGCACACTTGTGTTATGAGCAGCGGCAGCATGCGTGATGATTTGCTCTCATAGAGGAGAGCCCAGGGATCGACAATATGTCATTAGTTCTCTTGTAATCTGCAAGTCGATGATCTCCGGAGTCCATCTCCAGCCACAATGTTACTTCAGTGAAGGAACCACCGTGTCGAAGCAGAAATATTTATGCCGCAACCTGGAATCAATTTCAATTTCTTTACTGGCGTGACTGTGTCGCCACCAGAGCCTGTGTACGGAATGTAAATTCCCAAACAGTAATGACAAGGAAACAACAGATGATGCAATAGATAATATACAGTACGTTCACTGGAGAGAGCTTGAAGTGTGTGTGTGTGTGTGTGTGTGTGTGTGTGTGTGTGTGTGTGTGTGTGTGTGTGTGTGTGTGTGTGTGTGTGTGTGTGTGTGTGTGTGTGTGTGTGTGTGTGTGTGTGTGTGTGTGTGTGTGTGTGTGTGTGTGTGTGTGTGTGTGTGTGTGTGCGTGCGTGCGTGCGCGATGGGTGGTCTTCCAGGCCCATGAGAACAACTAGAGGGAGCGCTTTAACACCAAGCAGCGGTGCAAAGACTAAGAACTTTGTTTCCTCTGGCGATCCAGTCTACGACATTATACCCACGGACTGGTTGTTGGAGGGTTCCGAACAACTTGGGATGCCCAAAGACGAGGCAGAAAGGCTGGCAAAGTGTTGTGCCGTCTCTGCTGCCATATGTGGCGGAGCCGCCGCTACTTGGAGTGCTGAGTGACATGCGTGTTGTATCACGAGGACATATATCCATGAGTTTGTGAATTTACTGCGCCTAAAATATTTGTGTCCCTGTATGCTTTCCCTGTGTGTGGACATAAATAAATTGTTAAACTGTGTGTGCATGTGCATGTGCATGTGCATGTGCATGTGCGTGTGCGTGTGTGTGTGTGTGTGTGTGTGCGCGTGTGCGTGTGTACTTGCACTACTATACTTGTGCGGGACAAATGTCTCCATAAGTACAGTAGAATTTGAGAAACAGACATGTGAGGACACATTTCCTGGTCCTCACATGATAAATGGTTGTTTTATGGTTCAAAAACTATTTGTGAAATTAGGCTTACAATTAGGAAATGATTCAGATCGGGGTGATGCATGTGGAGGTTAGGCTTATAGGGGTTGGGTTTAGAGTTATGCCTATACTGTATCCTTGCGGTGGTGTCGCAACACTGGAAATAACGACGATCTATGATCTACGCATTGGGCGTTGCAAGCTTGTAGTAGCTCGGCTGTCAGAGACATCGCTGACTGTAGATCAGTTTGTAGATTGTAGATCAACTATTTAACCCTACGGTTTAGGGTTAGAAATGTTGATATCTTCACAAATAATAATAATAGTAATTGTGTGTGTGTGTGTGTGTGTGTGTGTGTGTGTGTGTGTGTGGCGGGCGGGGGGGTCAGAAGGTAATCTCTGCCGCTGTAATCTCCTCACTGGATGAGTCTGTCGCACAACAGCGACGAGACAGAAACAGAGGAAAGGGGAATCGTCTTTATCTGTTATAGATCAAAGCCCTGTTTCGCACGCCACCCCGTCCCTCCATGCCTCCCACACTGATAATCTGCTCATCAACAAAGAACCTGTTACTTCAACTGGTACAAATCCATTCCTGTGGTCTTTACTGGCCCTGAAGGGCTGCGTGATATAGGAGGAGAGAAGGCAAGGCACGTTTATTTCAACAACAAGGCATTAACCCTTTAAGACCGGGAACGCGTCCGTGTCATTTTCTGAGTCTTTTTTTAGATTTCTTTGGGCTAGCAGTTCTAGAAGCTCGAAGCATGGCACTCTGTGATGCGCTATGAGCTTGTAGATCTGCTATTTTCGAAAAATTGTGAAAATGTGTGTAAATCTTTGCTTCTGGGGGTCCCTGGAACAAAATATTTTGAGATGGGGGTCTGCGGCCAGATACATATCATTTCGGGGGTCCTTGACATGAAAAATGTTTGAGAACCACTGATTATAGCAACATAGGTTTAAAAAAAAAAAACTGTTTAGGAGACATTGGTAGAATCCCCCCAGAAGCTAAGATTTGAGATAAAAATGTTCGCTTTGAAAAATATATATATTCAAAGATTAGTACACATTTTCAAGATTTTTCAAAAATAGCAGATCTACAAGTTGTTGAGCTTGTAGATCTGCTATTTTTGAATAGCCAAAGAAATCATAAATGACACACAGAGGCGTTCCCGGTCTTAAAGGGTTAATAATGGCTTACAATAAAACAGAAAAAGAAGAGAATAAAGCTACAGTACAGGATAAATTATTCAGAGAATACCTTGGTAAAAAGCATGCGGCAAACACAAAGGTCTTTAGCTTTGATTTAAAAGTACTGAGAGTTATGGCAGACCTGCAGTTTTTCCTGGGAGTTTCTTCCATATATGGTGCATAAAAAAATAAAATGCTTCTCTATACATTTTCGTTCAGAAAAGCAGAAACCTGTCCCAGATGACCTGAGAAGTCTGGACGGTTCATGATGCAGCACGAGATTAGAAATATATTTTGGCCTCTAAACCGTTCAATGCCTTATAAATCAGCAGTCGTATTTTTGAAATACATTATTTGATAGGCGGGGAGACAGTGTAAACATCCATGAACTAGAGTGATATGATCAACTTTCTGTGGGTTTCAGTAAGGACTCCGGGAGCAGCGTTCTGAATCAACTGCAGCTGCCTGATCGATTTCTTTCCACTGAGACTGTATAAAGACAGAGAATGAAGGGAAGAGGAGGGGAAGGGGAGAGTAAAGAAGAGGAGAGCGGAGGAGAGGAGCTAGACAATGCCTCTATAGTTTGATGGTTGTTACGTTGACTTATCGTCAGTTGATGGGTTCAAAAGTTTGGCACACAATCCGGCATGTAGTAGCTAGTTGAGGGCTGTGTCACATGCACTTAAAATACAGTTACGCCAGCTTTGCAGGCAGTGAAGGTTTTGTTCTTCCGAGCCTCGTCAACAGTGTGACAACAAGAAAAATACAATAAGATCAAACAGTGTACTGCAGTGCATTGGTTGGTGCACTGTAGTTGAACGTTTGGTGTGCTAGAGAAATCCATGCCAAGTAAGTAGGAGCAGTGTTGCATTGCTGAATTGGAACGTGGTTGCACTCTATTTTAATGTCGTGACGCGCACGTCGCTTAACACCTACACTACAGGTCACACAATGGACAATTTGTGCATCTAGGCTCATAACTATGTTAATCCACCTGGTGTGAGTTGGGAGCCTTTGTAAACTTTGTTGAGGTGTGAATTTAAAGTCGTTTTAAAAGTCTATGCGTGTGCCTGCGCGTGCTCCTGGTCAAATAGGTTCCTGCACGGCGTGCAAGGCCGTCTCATGAGCAATGAAACCCTGAGTAGGAGGGAGGTGGGGAAAAATGCAGGATAAATTATTTTGTCAGTTTCTAATTGAATGACTATTAAGCTGAAAGCTTTCTTGTGTAAAGAGGTTGTTGAGGATGTCAGGTTTGTTTTTTTGTTTTTGTTTTTTTTGCAGAGGATTTTTGTGACTAAAATGGCAATTACATTTTCTAAATTATTACTTTTAATGAGCCTCCCCATTACCAGCCAACTAGAATGATTACCTATTTCCTTCTCTTCTTTAAAAAGCTACCCAGCCATTACTCATCCCCATTAACTATTCGCCTTTGTTATCTTGAACAATGTGTATAGGCCTATATGTCAGTCATGGTTTGTATTCTGTATGTTTGATGAAGGTCCGACTGAGATGGAAATTGATTTATTTTGGTTAGCAACATACCAAAAACCTTCACAGCTTCCCTGGTGTTGTACCAAGTGGTGAGTGCCTATGTGGATCTCAACAAAAAAAATATAAACCTCCACTAAATAGTTATCGACTGAGTCTGCTATTTACCCTTTATACTGCCCATAGTGCCTCGCTGCATGTTCAGCTATCAATATCAAGTTGCTAAGGTGTGTGGTTTGCGAATTAATCATCAAACTTCAGTGGTGTGTGTGTTCTCTGCTGTCTGTTTCATGACGATCCTGCACATATCAGAATGAACTGTAACTTCAACTGATGCTTTGAAAAAAGTCAACTACTGAACTACTCAAATACTGTGAGTCAAAGTCAATAAGCTAAACATGCCAGACATGGTCCTAAAAGTTGAGGTGTACTTCATTCCCAACATGGACCGTCTATTGAGAAATAGCAGATATTGTACCGTAATACAAGAAAAAAAAGGAAACGTGAGTAAAATAGACTACAATATGCAACTATAGTATCAATGTATGGTTTTCATTACAAAGAGGCTAACATTATTCTCAAAGAAGCACAGCAGGTTAGACAACATTACAGGCAGATAAATGCGTACATGACTCATGCTGTCTACTGCAGCATGAGACAATGGGGCCTGCGCTTGAAAATGTCTATAATTTAATAGTTAAACAGTTCTCTCTCCTTCTCTCAAATGCTAGGACACATAGAACTTTGTTGGTGACTCATTTTGTTTGTGTAGCCTACTGAGGTGTTGTTGAGGGCGCGCATTGCCCACTTGCCCACCCCAGTCATCTTTTATTAAGCAATGCGAGATTAATCACCACGGTTATTAACTTGTGATGCTCCAACAGTGGACATGTTTGTATGTGTTGTCGGGGGAAGGTGACTTGCTACCCGAGTGCCTGTCCATCTATCGTTAAGCAGAGACGTCAGGTTATTAGGCTTATTTTTTTTTCAGTCCATCTTTCAGCTGCGGGGCAAGTGCTCAACTGGGTGGGCAGCTGCCCACATTGCCCAGCACTGGCTAGGCTTCTGAAGAGGAGATGGTATATGAGGCAGTGGATGAGACATTGAAAGACCATAATTTTTTTGAAAGATACAGACCTTTACAGTATGTCACTATAGTATGCTAACTAAGTGATGGAGTACTCAAATGTTTTACTTAAGTAAAACTACAAAAGTATTGGTATCAAAATGTACTTCAAGTACCAGAAGATAAAGTACTAAAATGCGTTGTGAGCTTGTAGATCAGCTATTTTATATTAGCTATATATAAAATAGAGCTAAAGTGGTTAATATATGTTTTATAATGTAATAATTTATATCTGCAAAGTAACAAAAGTTTTCAAATAATTGTAGTGGAGTAAAAGTACAATATTTGCCTCCGAGTGGAGTAGAAGTAAAAGTATTGGCAATTGAAAATGCTCCTGTAAAGTAAAAGTACCTCAAAATTTTACTTAAGTACAGGACTTGAGTAAATGTACTTACTTTACACCACTGAGTACGCTGTTGTGCAAATCAGTCGTGGATCCCAAGCCAGCAGGGTTACACAATGTAAAACATAATGGCTCCAACTCCGGTATCTGAGCATGCCCTGTGTTCTGGGAGAGAATTTACATATTTAAATGTAAAGAAACGTCTTAAGCTTTTTTTTGCCCAGCAATGGCATCGGGGCTGTGCAGGCATGCGTTTACTTTATGTGGATGTGCGTATATTGTAGTACATGGGCATATACTGTATGTAGCATGCATGTATGTTATACGCCCACACACACAAATGTGTGAGCCAGTGCATGTTAGCAGATACTATTTAGGAGGTGTGTCTGTGAGGGTGGATCTCTACCAACGTGTGTTATTATCACTCCCTTAGAGCTGGGAATGTAAAATAATAGGCTCTGGAGAGGAGAGATAACAGAGCTCATTTGGTGAGGTGCCATGTCGCCTGCCTGGCGCAAACCGGCACCGGGCACAGCCCACATTGCCTTGAGTGAGCATGTACCCACGCTTTGCCAGTGGAATGTGAACCACATGCATTTACACGGATTAACACCTATAGTGCAGACTGCTGTACGGGCACACATGTTGTTATGTGACATGAACGAACTGGCACACAGATGGTAACATCAATCCAGGTCAAATTGTTAGTGTAGTTTCAGGCAATTGTGTAACTTTTTTACATTAAAGCTATACTAGGTAACTTTTTCAAACAAACTAAAGTTAAATTGTATATCTTTTGTGAGTGGCAAATGTTTCACAACACCCACTCCATGAATTTCACCCCCGAAAGCCTTTTATAAACATATTTTCTATTGAAACGGTGGTGGGGCGCCCTTCCCGCAAAAATGACGTCATCGGTTTCCTGTTTGGCCAGGAACTAGCGCATTATTAATAAAAATGAATCTCACGCTGTTTTTATGGTATTATAGGATTTGAAGATGAAAAAACAACAGCAAAAGAAAGCACAGCTCACGGTAACTAAAGCTCCACTGGCTAAGAGAAACGATCCGTAGATAGTATAAAACAATTAAAAGAAGGCTTTTTGAAACGCTTCCGCCTTCCGGTGAAAACAAATGGAATTCTGGGTAATGCAGGACTCAGCAATAGATCTGCAATGACGGTAGTGACCAGCAGAGGCTGCTAAAAATAGTTTTTTTGACAACCTCTCTTAACACTATGGAGCAGTATTTTGTATAGTATTTGCGAGTGTCAAAATGACGTAGGCACCAATAATTTACCATGTATTTATTCAGCCTGATCTCACACAATATACATTGCACGGACCCAGTGCCCGTCATTCCGTGCACAGTCGCCTAGAAAACCCGAAAATCCGTGCATATGTACGACGAGTCCCATGGTGGGCGTAACCGATTGCAACCCAGAAGCAGAGCAATCCCCACAACAAAATGTACGATTCTGTGCCTATCGGTACATAACTCAAACGGTGCTGAGTAGGCTCGCAACGTTCGGGACGGCAACTTGTTCCCTTTAGCTCACTCGGTGGTCCCTCACGTGGCTCCGGTTCGCGACTGCGCCTCCGAAATGGTTAGAGTCAATGGGGGAGATGCGAGGCGGCTATGCATGGATTTTCGGGTTTTCCAGTTGTCTATGCACGGAATTACACTCCGTGCAATGTATACTAAGTTGTGTGAGATCGAGTTGATATATTTATGTATTTCAGTGTTAATAAATACCTTTTCTGACTACGTGTTGTTGCATTCCAAAATACCCTTGGCCGCTAGTACCCTGCAACGGAGCAACAAGGGGTGTCGCCGATATGACATATATATATATTATTAAATTGTTCACAATGATTTAAAAATACATTATTAAAGGACGACTTCACCCATTTTCACCCTGCCTGAATTACGTTTATTACGTCAGTGGCAGTGAATGAGTTAATATAATTGGTCCTCACTAATGCTCATGATAATCTGGTACCATTTTTGTATCCTGTCTCCAAGGAGGGCCCTCAGAGGAGGGCTGTGGACATTTCAGAAACACGCCAGAAAGATCCACCAGCACCACTTGTTGCTTTACAACTTGGCTGATCTCAGCACTCATATGGTTCAAGGACTTACGGATCTCTTCAATATCCTCCTCCAACTTGCTTGCCTGCTTGCTTGCCGTCCTTGTAGCCGTTGTCAATTTCTTTTTCGTTTTTATCGGTCTGAATTAAGTTCTATAAGTAAGCTATAGTCTTTTCATTAATTTGTTTGGGGAGCGGCTCCTCGTGGTTCCGCTACCTCGCGCATAAGCATTAGTGAGGACCAAATTCCAATTATATGAAGATTGAAAATGGGTGCAGTCGTCCTTTATTCTACATCCAAACTACAGCTTCTATCTACTACCTACAAACTAGAGACTAGAGAGCCTTAAAGGCCCTATACTAGATTATATAATAAACGCAATGATAGAATGATGAAAATATGTATCTTGGCTTTTAGGATTTCCAAGAAGCCAAGTGGAAGCAAGCTACAGTACAGTATGAAAATCAACCTTTTCAAGGTTATGTTATTGTTGCATTTGAATGTACTTCAAAGTGCTTATTGATTTGAAACGCCTGACGGATAATAGCCCCTGGAGAAAGTATTGATATGAACGTACAATAATTCAAGCTTAAAGGGATACTTCACTCTCCCGACGGGGACACATTTAAAAAAATTATTAAAAATAAATGAAAAAAGTTATGGAAAATTCATGGCCCCCTCACGCATTAGTAGGACACTCTAATGCGTGAGGGGGCCATGAATTCTCCATAACTTTTTTCATTTATTTTTAATATTTTTTTTAAATGTGTCCCCGGCCCAAGAGTGAAGTATCCCTTTAAGCGGGTTTTATTCTTGCATACAGTACTCCACCACTGTGGTAACAATGTTCAGTATTGATTCTGTATTGGAATACTCAAAAACAGACAATAAAGGAGAGACAACAATTCAGATTTCAAGATATGAGAGACTTAGTACTCGAGTCAAGTGGAGCCAGACTTACACATACAATACAATGTAATGGAACGTCCTGGCTGACCAGACGCATGACTACAGCGTATATACTGAGTTTACGCTTATTCTTGACATCAAAGCTTCATTTTAGTACCCATCTGTTATTGACAACAACACATGGTATAAACAAACTGCAGCTGCCTAAGTCAGAGGCCTTAACTAGACAACTGGTTAAACTAATAAATACAGAAGCACACATAAAGTAAGAGTTGTCATAAATGAATGAAATGACTTATTTCAGATTCCCACCCCATTAACACAATGCGTCACGATGTGAGTTTGTAGATCTGCTATTTAAATTTTTATACATTTTGAACATGTGAAATGGGACATTCTGTATAATGAGTACTTTCTACTTTAGGCATGTTAAGTACATTTTGATACCAATACTTTTGTACTTTTACTCAAGTAAATTTAGAATTTCTGACTTTTACTTGCAAAAGAGTATTTCTACACTGCAGTATTGATACTTTTACTTAAGTAAAAGATGCGAGTACTTTTCCCACCACTGCAATCCAATCATATATACAATTTAGAATTGCATAGCATCACCAGTCAATCACCAAAAGTGTAAAACAGTGCAAACTAGAAAAAGTGCTCCTCGGAGCACAGGTCTCCGCCAGGTCAGGTAGGTTATTGGGCCTCCTGGTGGCGCTATAACAGGCCAATGTGAAAAGGGTGCCATTTATTCTTAGGTCGTTCACGGCAATCGGACACTGCATTCATGATTTGAGGCATTTTGTTCCAAAAATTTGTTTAGCTAAATTAGACCTGCTGGTGGCGCTATAACAGGCCAATGTGAAAAAGGGTGGCATTTCTTCCTTGGCCTAGTGGGAATGTGTTCATGATTTGAGGCATTTTGTTCAAAACGGATCAATCCTGCAAATTTTGGAAGCGAACCTTAGCCAATGAGGATGGAATATGGAAAATCGGACAGATCCGTGTTGATCACATGACTATAGAGATACTGTGTACCGATTTGCATGACGTTTGGATAAAATCTGTAGGAGTAATGTAAAAAAAAGGGTTTTGCACAAATCGGCCTCCAGGTGGCGCTATAACAGGCCCATGTGAAATATTTGAGGCAGAGGTTCTGAATTGGCATCCAGGGAGTGTGTGTGCACAGTTTCGCAGCGACCGGGCCAACGGTGCCAGAGATTAGCTGCTAACACACAGACAGGACTGACGGACGGACGGACGGACGGACGGACGGACGGACGGAGGGTAAAACATACTCTCTCGCCATGCCTTTCGGCCTGGCGGAGACAATAACAGTAAATATAGCAATTCTGAACTAGATACAGTAACATTTTAATAAAAACAATTGTGGAAAGATAGATAGAGAGGAAGAAAGTATTGCGTGTGCTTTGTTGGCGAGTGAGTATTTATAGTCTAACGACAGTTGGCTCTTTTTTCGGAGCTCCGACAGCCTGAGGGAAAATCTCTTCCCGTGTCGCCCTGTGGTGGTGGCAGCACGTGGCGTTTGCCTTGACCGGATCGCAGCAACAAACAGTCCATTACCGGAGTGAAGGGGGTCCTTCAAAATCCTTTTAGCTCCACTCAGGAATCCAACTCCTGCAGGGAGGGGAGTGATGGACCGCGCGGTGCGCTCGGCCGACCGCACCATCCTCCGCCGGGCTCGCTGGACCCAGAGACAAGCTATTTCTATACCGGAGTCGAGGGATTTCAGGTCCTTCTTTGAGAATTTCCTCAGCTGTCTCGGGTGGTACAGGTGCTGCCTAGCCTTCCTTAGCACACTGTGCGTGTGTGCATTGTCCTTGACAAGTCCTCAGTGATGTGCGCACACCGGGCTACTTGAAACTGCTCGCCCACACAAATGGCCTTGACACATTAACTGTGATGTTTAGCCAATATTGACTCAACTCCATTATTCGGTAACATTTAAATGACCATGTCGAAAATGTAAAAACTTGTGAAATCTAAAAATAAAGCTTTTAACTGGAAGAATGGTCTGCGATTATGTAACGTACGTGACCAAATGTCACAAACCCTAGACTATACGCACTGTACGCAAGAGTGCCTCTTTTTGTTTGATCTGCCCCGCAACATTTGCGCATATGTGCACCCCTGTATATGAAGCATTATGTTGAATGAATCCAACAGGATAAAGTAAACATTAATGTTATGTCTTTTGACAGGGTAATATTTATATATACAGTCGTTGCTGTCCGGCAGAAACCAGCTAACTCCATTTTGACGCTTTTGCATTTTTTCCCATAAATCAGGGCCATTGAACAGAATGAACACCCTTTACGTCTGTGTTGGTAAAAATAAAACAATGAAAAGCATTAAAAAGCGCTTCTGACAAAACCAGCAAACTCCATTGGATCCTCAAACTTTCTGCTCCACCAAGCTGGTTTTGCTGACTCCAGGCTCCACCCCCTTTTGACCTCCAACCTCATTGTGAGCTTGGAGGTCCATTCAGCTGTTCTTATCAATGATGAACAGAACCTCCACTTTTTTTTTCATTTCCTGAAAACATTTTGGAGTTAGCTGGTTTCTGCCGGACAGCAACGATATATATAAAATACCACCATTTATTTATTTTTACACACTTTTTAAGATTCATGTACATTATCGTGACAATTGTAGTGTTGTGCCAATTACATTATCCTTGTGGCCCACATGTTGTGATTCGCTGCTCTGTGGCCTCAAACCCTGGTGCACATGCTCTATGCCAGTGGTTCTCACTCTTTTTCAAATCAAGGACTCCCACATTGATACGTATTTGGCCAAGGACCCCCATCTGGAAAAGTTTTGTGCCAGGGACCCCCAGAAGAAATTATTATTATTATTATTATTTTCCAGTGGGGGTTGGTCTCAGACAGGGCTGCGCCTTGTCACCTATCCTGTTTGTGATTTTCATGGACAGGATCTCGAGGCGAAGTCGTGGCGGAGAGGGTATACGGTTCGGTGAGCTAAGGGTTGCGTCACTGCTTTTTGCGGATGATGTGGTCCTGATGGCACCATCGGTCCGGGACCTTCAGCTCTCACTGGATCGGTTCGCAGTCGAGTGTGCGTCGGCTGGGATGAAAATCAGCATCTCCAAATCTGAGGCCATGGTTCTCAGCAGGAAACCGGTGGATTGTGCAGTCCGGGTAGGGAATGAGGCTTTGCCCCAGGTGAAGGAGTTTAAGTATCTCGGGGTCTTGTTCACGAGTGAGGGGAGGACGGAGCAGGAGATCAGCCGGAGAATCGGAGCAGCAGGAGCGGTATTGCAGTCGCTGTACCGCACTGTGGTGACGAAAAGAGAGCTGAGCCAGAAGGCAAAGCTCTCGGTCTTCCGAGCAATCTTCGTTCCTACTCTCACCTATGGTCATGAAGTGTGGGTCATGACCGAAAGAATAAGGTCGCGGGTACAAGCGGCCGAAATGAGTTTTCTCAGACGGGTGGCTGGCATCTCCCTTAGAGATAGGGTGAGAAGTTCGGTCACCCGGGAGAGACTCGGAGTAGAGTCGCTGCTCCTTCGCTTGGAAAGGAGCCAGCTTAGGTGGTTCGGGCATCTAGTACGGATGCCTCCCGAGCGTCTCCCTAGGGAGGTCCTCGCTGCACGTCCCACTGGGAGGAGACCCCGGGGCAGACCAAGGACCAGATGGGCGGATTACATCTCCACACTGGCCTGGGAACGCCTCGGGATCCCCCAGGAGGAAGTTGCTAATGTTGCTCAGGAGAGGAAGGTCTGGAGCTCTCTGCTGGAACTGTTGCCCCCGCGACCCGACTCCGGATAAGCGGTTGAAGATGGATGGATGGATGGACCCCCAGAAGAGAAGATTTTTTTTTTCAAAAATAGCAGATAAAGTGAAGTGACGCACTGTGAGCTTGTATATCTGCTATTTTTGCCATCATATAAATGGATAAAGTGGTTAAACAGAGACAGTGCCTGGCGACGGAGCGGCGGTAGCTAAGTGGGTAGAGAGGCCGTCTGAGAAACGGAAGGTCATCCCCGTCTAAATGTGTTCAAGTGTCCCTGAGCAAGACACTTTAGCCCATAACTGCTCCCTGAGTGCCGTGCTAATAGCGCTCACTGCTCCTAATAGTTAGGATGGGTAAATGCCGAGGACATATTTCAAGTATGCGCAAATATATAGGTGACAAAAAAAGTACCCCGAAGGAGCGCGGACCAGTGTTGATTCTGTCGACTAAAACTGTGACGAAAAATGTCTGTCGACCACCTTTTTTCACTGACGAAAAAAACTAAAAACCTAGCCTGACCATGACTAGAACTATGACTAAACATACTGACAATTTCGTCAACACATTTTGTTGACAAAATGGTCAGTATATATTATTATTTAATAATAATAGCCTAAAATGTTTGGGAGGGACTAGTGGAGAAGTCACTCTGAAGTCCCTCTCAAACAGGGACTAGTGGAGATGAGAACCAGTAGAACTAAGACAAGTCATCATGGGTGCAGCGCAGGTGTCACAAACTGAAAATAGCAGATCTACAAGCTCATGTGTCGCAGCGCGACGCGTTATGAGCTTGTAGATCGGCTATTTTCGGCATGCAGCTAAGTGAAAATCATTTCGACGCCATCACGGCCCGCCAAAAATGAATTTTAGTCGATTAAGTCAACTGAAGATTTAGTCGACTAAAACCTTATGAAACTAGACTAAAAGTAAAACATTTCAGGTGACTAAAATATGACTAAAATTAAACAGAATTGTATTCAAAAGGCTATGGCCTTCAAAATTTGCTGTCAAAATCAACACTGGCACGGACCAAATAATTATGTTATGTACAGTATGCAATGGGTGAGCACCTTTCATTGAAAGGAGTGGGCGGGGACTTTCTGTGCCCTCTCCAGTTTATTATGTGGCTGTGGCTCTATGGTTGGCAGCTCAATTCAAACAGACAAAGGAAAGCATCTGTCACCTTGAATTCTAAGCATTCACATGCAACTAAGGTATAGTCTGGCATTTGGACAGATATTAGTGAATTAAAATAATCACTGTATTTTACCATTCAGTGCATGGAGAAGTTCCAAAACTCTAAGGATTAGTTCCAAAACTTAAAGAGTATGGCGTAGTTTCAGAAACTAATTTGTAGTTCCAAACGATAAGGTGTAGTTTCAAAGCCATTGACTCCATCTAAACAAGTAATGCCTAATTTTAGAGCTCTAACTCTATACTTTCATATGATATGAAATAGGTTAACATTTGGAATAATCCCCTGTTTGTGTCATGTAGGGTCATACTTGTAGATAGACAGTGAGTTGTACTGAGGCTAGTATGGTCCTTTAACCTCTGAAGCCCTACAAGGCTCTGTTGTACGAAAAATAGCCAATGCACTTGGTAGATGTGCTATTTTCTCCACCTTTTTATTTTTTCTCCACCACAAAAATCCAAATAGATTATTTTTTTTAAAAAGGTTGAAAAGGTTATTGCCTAATATGAGGTTTCAGGAAGTAAACAACTTCAGCATATGTTGCCTTGGCAACCCACAAATAAACACCTAACTGACCCCAAACTATCAAAACATGGACACACTGTACAGGACTCTTTTATTTTTTATTTAACCCATTTAGACCGGGAAAGTATCCGTGCCATTTGAGATTTCTTTGGCTATTCAAAAATAGCAGATCTACAAGCTCATAGCGCAGCACCGAGTGCCTCGCTATGAGCTTGTAGATCTGCTATTTTTGAAAAATCGTGAAAATGTGTGCTTTGAATATATATTTTTTAAAGCGAACATTTGGAAAATATTTTGCTCAAGGGACCTCCAGAAGCAATCCAGATTTGAGTTACAAATGTTTCAAAAATATGTATGTATTCAAAGCTTTGCACAAAATATTCAAGATTTTTCCAAAAATAGCAGATCTACAAGCTCGTAGCGCGGCACTCGGTGCCGCACTACAAGCTTGTATATCTGCTATTTTTTTATAGACCGAACTATAAAATAATGGTTATAGCAAAACATCTAAAATGACACAGTAGCCTATATGCGTTCCCGGTCTTAATGGGTTAATTTCTTATTTTTTTGCAGCAGCAGGACATTGCAGAACATACCTTCATGCTTTTATGCATTATGCACAACTCAACAGCAACACATGCTGTAGTTCTTTTGTCATGATGGGGAAACATGATTACCAGGGAATGTTAATGCTTAATTTATACTCACAATTATAGTTAATTTGTACTCACAAGACGCGCTGTGAGCTTGTAGAGCGGCTATTCTCAGCGAGAGATGCCATCAAAGAGTATACATCAGGCTTTATTAACAACAGTGAGGCATAATGTTCTTGATGTCTGTCTGTCTGTCTGTCTGACTGTCTGGAGACGTTCCTCAGAGGCACAGACAGAAGCAGACCCCTGGCTAACCAACCCAATCGGTAGAGAAAGAAACCCTGCTGTTGTACTTTCCTGCAAACCACGGATATGTTGCATCTCTACGTTTCAGCAGGCTCCAGCTGAGCGAGTGCCCGCCCTGAGCTCACTGCTGCCAACTCAGTGCCATTGGAGTTGCATGCCCTGCAGGCACCAAATAGTAAACAATATGTTCTTAATAGGGGTGCAACAGTTAGCCAAACTCATTTATTTAATTGATTTCTAAAAAACGTACGTAAAACGTAAAATATACAAGAAAATTCCAGTAGTGTATTTTTGTAATACAGAGGTATGGTCACATATAACCTCCTATAAAAAAAAACATCTGCTGTCCACCGGCTGACAGCCGGTGGACAGCAGGTGGTTTCACAAATGTATGTATAAAGACAATAGGCCAGTAAAAAAAAACTATATACCAAATGTCATAACCCACTGCAGGGGCTGCCGGACTAACTCAGGTTCACCTCATTATTTTCCTCCCGGTGGCGAGCTGAGTGGGTGTGGCACTGCACACCTGTTCCCATTCTCAAATCAACACCAGCGTCTTCAAGAACCCTGCCTTCCCCTCGCCAGATCTTCCCATAGAATTACCTGGCAAGTAATTGTTGAAGCCTATATTGTTGCTGTCCGTACCTTGTAGAGCATGTTTCAGTGTTTTTTTCTGCAGTTTCTGAAGTACACTAAAGGACCTGAGTATAACAACAGCTAAAAGATGAATGATATAGGTTCAAATCCTTTGCATATAATTTGTCACAGATCGCCGTCAAGTAAACAGTGTTTGCATGGTCTCTCTGACAGAGGCTTGCAGAACATGAAGATGTGGAACTGCTTTGACAGCAATTCATTAATTTAATACAAAATGTCATCTCCATTAGTTATGTTTTTTTCTTCTTCTTTTCTATTCTTTTTCTTTCCGGGCGACAATAGCTGACTGGGTAGAGATACCGCCTGGCAATTGGAAGGTCACTGATTTGCCTCCAGTTTGCGATTTGATTATTGTTATTGTTCGTATTGTTTTTATCTAAATCTGAAAAATAACTACTTGTAACTAGGCTAAAGCTCTCAAATAATTGCAGTGGAGTGAAAAGTACAATATTTGCTTCTCAGAATGAAGTATAAAGTACTGATAAATGGAAATACTCAAAAAGTACCTCAAAATTGTACTTAAACACAGTAGGCTACTTGAGTAAATGTACTTTGTTACTTTCCACCACTGGTTGTATTAGGCTGAACACATTAGCAGTTGGTGTGTGTGCTGGCGAATTCAATCATGACCAATCACATTATTTATTTTCATAAGAGCGGTCAGTGTCATGGAAGGAAAGGCTCTGGAACATAATTTCTCACAAGAGCAAACTGATGTCCTTGTGTGGGAGTCGCAGAGTCGTCAACAACAAACCTACTGCACCTCAAACAACAGCCAAGAGCATGATGTTAAATTATCTTTGGAGAAAATAACAAATGCAGTCAATACATCTGGCACTGGTCCTATGAGAAGTATTTCTCAGCTCAAGTAATGCATAATGGTTCGATGACATCTGGCGGTGAGCCAAACAGCAGCTGGCAGTATGTGTAATAATTTGTAGTTGACCAATCAGTAAGCCTTTAATGAAGTCACAATATTATTCGATATTCACTGTGTGTCATGACACAGCAGTTTTGGGTTTTTCCTTTTTGTCGTATTTCCCCTCATTTCCCCTCCTCTGGTACACCTGACAGTGAGGAGTTTTTGTTTAAGGCAGCACACATGCAGAGCAACATGCTATCCCACCCAGTTCCTTTCCCTGCTGAGCAACAATTGTGTTGGCTGCAAGTATTTAACCGTTGCCACAGTTTCAAATTCAAACAGACAAGGATAACATGCATAAAGTGTGTTTGTGTGATGATGTTGGAGACGTCTATCTGGGAACACCAACAAAATTGACAAAAACAGCACAACAGAAGATAATGTGCCTTGCTAACACAGAAAGTCTGATAGAACCTTGCCTAAAACACCCTGGCCAAAACTCCACACGTCCCAGACTCTTTTCCCTCCTGGAATAAACTCCTCCTCACAGTCAGAACTGCACACTCACTCCCAATTTCTTCACTCACTTACTTGACAAATAAATAAATAAAACAAGTCCTGGTTCTTTTTCTTTCTTTCTTTCTTTTTTCTTTTTGGCAATATCTCCATTGCACATGTTAGAACAATATAGGTGATTTATCGGTAAGTGGCATATTTCGGTGTGGTTATTATGGTAGAAATTGTAATAAGCCTAAGTCCTCAGGTCCTCCCGAAAACGTGGTCACTGTGAACATAGAACACTTATGACCTACAGTACACTAATGTATAACTATGGTACCACGACATCTTTAAGTGGTCCTGTCAGACCCGGAATTATTCCACATCACTGCATTTCTGTCTCACATGCATACGCACGCACGCACGCACGCACGCACGCACGCACGCACGCACGCACGCACGCACGCACGCACGCACGCGCACGCACGCGCACACGCACACGCACACGCACACGCACACGCTCCCTGAATCGCGAACCACTCTTGTTCTTCAACCTGTTCTACATGGAAGCCGGCAAAACAAGTGCAGCTTTTTGGCAGAACAATAGTGAATATTGACAGTCAGAGCCCGTCAGAGCCAGCAGCAAGCAGTGTGGCAGCTTTACTTCATCTCTGATCCTATTAAGAAGGCCAAGGCCTGAGGAACCCCGGCAAATGGAATCAGGCGAATGCAGTTTCACCTTCAGACCCAAATTCTCTGGGAAGCCTTCAAGCGACTGCTACGTACTCAAAGTACATTATCATAAATCTGACAGGCTGAACCCAGGGGGATGTCTGCTCTACGACGCTGTCTGTCTGTCTGTCTGTCTGTCTCTGTTCAGTTCAGTGTGCCTTATTGGAATGACACTTGATAGATATGAGATATTTTACATACTGGCCATCATCATCATCATCATCATCATCATCATCATCAACTCTCTCTCTATTGAATCAAGTCAGCTCAGCTCAATTCTTTGTTGGCATTATAGGGTCATAACTGTCCAGAGAAGGCACTGCCACAGGGCTCTGTCATTCGACCATTTTACCCCCCGCAATCTATATGTAGGGAAATGTGCGAAAAGCCTGTTTTATTTTCTTATGCAGATGACGCCGTTATTTATTGTTGTGCAGCAACATAAAAAAAGGCTTTTGAACAATTCCGAACTGTTTTTACGATGGTTCAGCCAGAAGCTTTAAATGCAGTTTTAAATGCAGATAAGGCTACACTGATGGTTTTAATACCAAAGAGACATTTCCACACATAATCAGCACAATACACGGGGCAGGGGAAATTGAGAGCCTTTCTGTCTCAGCTACCTTCCGTCTCAAGAAAGAGACTTGTCTCGACTCCCTTCTTGCCAGTAGATCATGGTGATATTTTATATATGCACGCTCCTGTGGCAGCACTACGTATGCTGGACACAATGTACCATGGGGATACAGTATGGAGGTTTGTCACCAACTATAAATGTCAAACCCATCATTGTACCCTGAGGGTGGGCTGGCCCTCCTTAACTTTGTGCTGACTGATTTACTGGTAGCTCTTCATTTGTAAGGCCATGCTGAGAAAGCTCCCATCATATGCACATTCATTATTGCAGTACAATAACAATTAGCATTGTCTGCCCTTTATGGGCTTCAAAGAACTGAAATTGCAGGAGCATGTCTTGCTAAACCATTATTAAAGCTATACGGTTAAAGTCATGGTGGAAAATGAAATGCTGGTCTGTTTGTTTTGAACCGTAAGGAGCGACATTGTGAGAAATAATCTTGCCCTCATTTATGATAACTTGATGTGGCTTTTATTTCTAATCATTAGCCTAATTGCTAGGCCTTATCTGTGCCAATTCAATGTCTAATGTTTTTTTTATGAGCTTTGTGCTATTCTTGTCCAGGTATCTCTGTCAAAACAGATTTCTAATCTCAATGACACTAACTAAATGCATTCTGGTAATTCTGTGCAATTATTAGAACAACAATATTGACCTGTTTGTTATGTAGTATCAGAATTTTCTCCAAATAAATCATCTCCCTCTTTCTTGCTTTTTCTTCCTGTTGTCTTTCTGATTCTAGAGAGTTTGAGCTACAGTAGAAGAACTCTTCTCCTAACCTGATGTGTCCTGTTGACCTTATGGAATTATAGTCGACACATTTATTCAGTGTTTATTCATATGAAGCTGCACTATGTAACTTTCCTATTCTACCCCGGATTTGAACCCGGTTTCCTGTGCAACTGCTGACATTTTTACCATTGAGCTGATAGAGCCTGTCTGCTTGCTCAGGGGATAAATTGAATCTTGACCATCAGGTCAAAATCCGATCCTGTGTCTAGGTGAGACATGACCTTTGACACTATCTAAATGTCTCAATAGAAGAGCAGCGAGACAAAAATACAACCACCCCAATTGTATACTCTACCATACAGATTGGTCAACATTACATTTTATTCATTAAAAATATTGTATGATTCATAATATGTTATCCAGCTTATATAACGGGACATGATTAAGCGTGCCTGGAACATTGACATAATCTGCTATGCAAAAGAATAATGACACCCAGCATGTAATGAATGACCTGGCTGTGATTCAGCTACAGAACATCTGTGCTGAGCATGTAGGAAAATCCAGTTAAATAAGCCAAATAAAAAAATCTGTAGTTTCATGTCACTCTAATGTCATATGCTGAATGGCTCAATGGTATCATCCCTAACCGTCATTCTAAACATTGAGAGCAAGCATCATCATGCATCATTGGCTGCAGTGTAGGCGATTCCAAGGGGGAGGAGATTCAAATATCCCTATACCAATCACAAGAGATCCACGGATCCGCCTACATCTGACGTCATCGCACAGCTTGTTTTAGCAGATATTCGCTGATTGGCTTGTCGTTAGACCCACCCCCACCTCCGACTCTCATTGGACGGTACTTATTGTACCGAATAAATCCTAGGTTCACATTACAACACCAGACCAAGAGGGGCGGTTCACTCAGAGAGTGGGCGGGGTCTATATGGTCTGGAACCAGGCTACCTTAGCATCCCTATTCTGGTCATTGCAAAATAGGCACAGAGCATTCGCTGGAAATAGCAAGTTCATGTGTCGCAATGCACTTGTAAAATCTCTATTTTCAGCAGAGAGATAGGTGTAGAGGGAAAAAAGGGGGACACAGTCAACCACGTGTATGGGTTTAAGTGGTTTTAATCAACTGAGTTCACACTGAGGTTACATCATTCTCTGCTGGCTCCCCTATACGGATCTTCAAACATGCTCTAATATCACTGGCTTCATCAAATCTCCCCCTCTACAGGCGGCGTATGGATCAAATACAATGACATGCAGCGCTGATAACACAGCCCCCAGAGTGGGTCCACTAATTACAGAACCAAGTCTCCCTCTGGATACCATTAGATTGGTTTGATTGAAGCCAAACAGGACTGTCCTAACAGCTGTTTCTGGTCTGTGACACACATATTGATCCTTGGCCTGAGAATAGTGGCTGCAGCAGCAAGTGAGGTTCAACTCAAAATGTTGAACAGTTTATAATACAGGCATTTAGCAGAAGCTCTTATGCAGAGCAACTTACAAAGTGCAAGATCACAGTAAATGAACCCTAAAACAGCATGGTACTAAATAGCACTAAACGTGGATATTGGGCTTGTAATCATAGGGGAAACTCTATGAATAATGGGGGTGCAGGTGCTGGTTGCCTAAAAACTCTCAAAACATGTTAAGATGATTTACGCTGTTGGGTGGCTCAAAACATTTTACAGCTACATAATGGCAAATCAGAAGTCATTCTATTTGGCCCTCCATCTTCCACTGCAATAATTCAACATAATCTTGGCAAGTTAGCTGCCAGTGTATAAACTATAGCCAGAAATGTAAGAGTGACATTTGACAGCAATCTTAGTTTGAAGACACAAGTAAATAAGGTGGACCAGTCCTGTGTTAACCAGCTAAGAAACATCTTTGTCAAGTAGTGCTATATAGAACCATTAAAAGGTGCCTAAACTAAGCTGGAGAACCAGTACAGAACCCAGGGGGGTCCCCACATAATTTTGGGGGGGTCCCCAGATGACTGTAAAGTGACAATTTGAGGACTTGTAAGACCGTTTTAATACCTATAAAAAAGAAAAATGGAAAAACAATTGTAATAAATTAAATAAGACCATAACTGCATCAAAAGTCCACTGGTCAAACATTGGCCAAATTGTCAAATAATATAAGAAAGAGGAATATATTAATAGCAGATCTACAAGCTCAAGGAAGCTAAGAGGAATATATTAATAGCAAATAATATAAGAAAGAGGAATATATTAATAGCAGATCTACAAGCTCAAGGAAGCTAAGAGGAATATATTAATAGCAAATAATATAAGAAAGAGGAATATATTAATAGCACATCTACAAGCTCAAGGAAGCTAAGAGGAATATATTAATAGCAAATAATATAAGAAAGAGGAATATATTAATAGCAGATCTACAAGCTCAAGGAAGCTACGAGGAATATATTAATTGCACATAATATAAGAAAGAGGAATATATTAATAGCAGATCTGCTATTTTCACAATATTTATCTGTAGAACAGAGTCAAACTAAATGTAATGCCTCAACTCCTACAATTCTAAGTGCTTGTCAGGGTGGGGGGTCCCCGGTGGGGGGTCCCCACCCAGTTCAAACACGATTATTTTAGGGGGTCGTGGCCTGAAAAGCTTGAGAACCAATGCTCTAAAGAACCATGCCGGGGCTGAAAAAAAGCGTTGCATGGCAGTGCACCTCAACCACCCCAAAGCACCACTGCAGAACCAATATGCCTTGGTCTTGAAGTGCTAAAAGGAACTACCGTAGGACAAAATAACAAAATAACAATAACCAGCTTCAGTCTAAACAGCATTTAACAACTATCTAACAAACTGAATAACAAGCTTTTGTGGACAAGCAAACAGTAAGCTTATCTGAATAAAATACATAATAATTATGTGAAGTAAAGTAAGTATCCAACATACTAAATCTGCAAAGTATAAGTAGCTCTCCACTCCAACACTACTGTATATAATTGTGTGTGTGTGTGTGTGTGTGTGTGTGTGTGTGTGTGTGTGTGTGTGTGTGTGTGTGTGTGTGTGTGTGTGTGTGTGTGTGTGTGTGTGTGTGTGTGTGTGTGTGTGTGTGTGTGTGTGTGTGTGTGTGTGTAATTGCGAACGCGGGAGGAGGCGCGGCGAAGCCGCGCCTCCGACCAAGTGGAGCTTACTATGTAACCCTGCTTGGGTTGTGTCTCTGTCTCTCTGTCTCTCTGTGTGCACTGCCTGTGTGCAGCTCCTCTGAGATAAGTAAATGTCCAATTTAGACGTACCATACATCAAATGAAAGGTCTTTGAAAACTGAACACACCTGTCAAGGTTGCGTTTAAGCCCGCCCCTTCCCCCGGAAGCCACGCCCCGGAGAAGGCTCCTAAAAACTACCCATTGAAACCCCATGTTAAATGAAAAGTGCCCGAATCGCTCCCAAACTTTTTCTACCCCCCCTAAGTGGGGGTCTACGAACAAATACATCGGGCTCGGATTTTGGCTCCGCCCCCCGGAAGTGGGTGAAACAGGCACTTCAAACACTTTGTTGAATTGTTCAAAAACATTCCAAGTTTTTCTTTTGTGAATTTGTATTTTTCTAAGATGCTCCTTTTAACGCAGATTTTTTTTTTTTAAAAAAATATTTTTTTTATTGGTTACTTTTTTTTAAATATTTTTTTTCATTCTTTTTTTTCTTTTTTTGCGTTCGCTTACCGCGTTAGGTACAACATACACCCACCATTGCAGACTACATCTACACAGGGGGCATGAGTACATGCCTGCATGCACTCTAGTATGTATGTACACTTGTACACTTGGGTTCGTGCACACACATTTATAAATGCATTTGCATCCACACTACAGTGTACACATTACACTTTGCACACACACACACACACACACACACACACACACACACACACACACACACACACACACACACACACACACACACACACACACACACACACACACACACACACACACACACACACACACACACACAGAGAGAGAGAGAGAGAAACACTCATTATAACCACAATCCAGATATTATTTGCTGATGCATAATACATGCGGTACACGTGTTATCATACACACAAGTATGCATATTGTATGTATGCTAAAACACCACCCACTTTAATATTATGTGCACAGGAAAATTGAGAAGATTGCCGAACATCTGTCTCCATCCTTGGTCTCCAGGGGGAGGGAGGATCTCCGGAGAAAGACAGATTGCATCACAGGGTGAAATTGAATTGCAGAGAATGAAAATTGGGGTTTAATGAATTCATCCTAATTAGGAGTGTGCATCATTTATCTGAGCCAAGCATCCTGATAATACATGGGATTTCATTTACCTTTAAACACTGGCTCTCTGTTCCAGGGCTTTCTTTCCTGTGTTTTGATCATCCTCTATAAGGAATCACACTTTGTGTGTAGTTTGTGTGTCTAAATATGAAACATTTTATGCGACCTCGTTGTTTGTGGTGTTTAGATGTTTAGCATGCTGGTTTGTTTACTGAACCTGATGTCACAGTAAATATTTTGACATTAAAACACCTGGCATCCATATTTTGGGCATGTCAGTAATGTATAGGCACAATCAAAAATTAAAAAAATAAACAAAATAATGAGCCTAACCGTCAAACCAAACTATTCTAACAGCAAATTATAGTAAGAATCATCAGATGAACAGTCATGAAAATATTGATTTTATAAATATATATATATATATAGTTGAAATTCACTTGCACTTGAATGGTTTTGAATATGAACAGATAAAAAGCTGCATCTACAAAATAATTTTATGTCATTATTTAGATACCTGGACATTAAAACATATTCCACCCACTTCTACGTACACTGTTTGTACATCATTATGTTTGTTATTGTTACGTTTTTGGCATTTCTGCTTCATTTCTGAAAGTGACAGTGAGACAGGACGGAGAGACCAGGCGGCAAGAAAGCTCCACTGGATCCGAGGCTAAATAGGAAGTCATTATCAGCATGCATTTCAAATTAGTGTCCCACCAGATGTCGCTATTTCCCCTCCTGCTGGCTGCAGAAGCATTTTTACTCCATTCAAGCGAATGAGGTTTTGGCCGGACTTTATCCTGGATTTTATTACCGTAGTAAAAATGTTCATACATACTTTATGTTTTCAATCGCTATAGTTTAAAGGAGTAGTGAAGACCCGCCCATCGCTGCGGTTGCAGCCAATAGCAGTCCTTTCCGGTTGCTTTTCGGGACCAAGATGGTGAATTTGAATTTGCCAAAAAGTTGCTCCAAAACAGGTGACGTGAAACATGATGGTTCCCATCGAGAGAGAGAGAGAGAGAGAGAGAGAGAGAGAGAGAGAGAGAGAGAGAGAGAGAGAGAGAGAGAGAGAGAGAGAGAGAGAGAGAGAGAGAGAGAGAGAGAGAGAGAGAGAGAGAGAGAGAGAGAGAGAGAGAGAGAGAGAGAGAGAGAGAGATGCAGCAAAGAGCCTCAGGTCAGACTGTAGAAAAATGACTTTAGCCTTATTTATGTGATATGCACTAAAACCATGAGAGCAAAGGGGCACCCCAATTATGTTACTGTACAGTAATATGATGGCAGCCCACTGCCGTGTGTGCGCGTGCGTGCGCGTGGTAGTATAGTAAATCACATTTCATGGCATGGGCATGTTCTTTTGCAAGGTATTTGCTTCATTGTTTTATATTATTATATATTTGCCATCCTCCCGACACAGAGCTCAAGGAGGCTACAATTGTTTTTTGTGATGATTCCAAAACTTAACAGGCCATGAATACCACTGCTCAGAGCTTAGAGTAACACATGAATGCCAATGGCACACAATTCAAAATAATGCAGTCAACCAAATCATCTGATAAGAGTTCCGTATGAATTTATAGAAGAATATTATAATTTTAACCGATTAAGACCTGAGGCCGATTCCAAAAAATCTAAATCTAAATCCTAACAGTTTTCTGAAAACCATAGTGGTGCTCAAACTTTTTATGTCAAGGACCCCCAAAA
The DNA here is from genome assembly GCF_963280865.1 of Gymnoscopelus braueri. Taxonomy (NCBI): domain Eukaryota; kingdom Metazoa; phylum Chordata; class Actinopteri; order Myctophiformes; family Myctophidae; genus Gymnoscopelus; species Gymnoscopelus braueri. Next base: position 58,982,424 of record NC_137603.1, read on the forward strand.
TTATATGTATATGACTGCGGACCCCCATCTCACTGCAGATATAGTAGTTATATTGTATTCACATCTAGTCCTATATACACTAGGATTGTTTTATTGTTTTATTCAGTAAAATAAATCCCGGATTAGCTTTAACCAGTTTCAAACTGGCATCCATATGTTGGGCATGCCATGATGAGCAAAACAGACACATTGAGAAACTGCCGTGAGCATGATACGATCATAATAGTTGTATTTCATCAACACGTTATGAGGATGACATTTTTTGGAACTATACTGTAGTGTTTGGAACTACAGGAAACCCCATGGCAATCATTACTTATACATTCTTCTTGTCCTTGTCACGTCTGAGAACACCGAAACAATTCCACATCAACTGTGAGTTGGTTTTGCCAAAACTTTCTTTCTTTCTTTCTTTCTTTCTTAAAAAAAAGCAGATCTATGAACTACAAGATCTGCGAGATCTACAAGCTTATTTTAACCCATTAACCCTGAGGCCGATTCTACAGTCTTCTAAATCCTAACAGTTTTCCGAAAACCCTCCAAAATGATAATTATGTATTTGGCCGCGGACCCGCATCTCAAAATATTTTGTACCAGGGACCCCCAGAGAAGCAAAGATTTGAGTACAAAATGTTCGCTTAAAAAAAAAAATATATATATATATATTTAAAGATTTGCACATAATGTTCCCGATTAAAAAAAAAATAGCAGATCTACAAGCTCATAGCGCGGCACTATGACATGCCCAGAGTCGGGACGGTACAGGGTTCATGTGGTTCATCATCATTGTCATCGTCCTTCGAGTGCCCTTGAGATCTTCCACTGGCCTCTGTTGAGTTCATGAGAAAGAACATCTTCAGCTCACCTCAAGTCCCTTGTCTCCCGGTAAATAACAGCATGTTAAATAATAACGGTACCGATTTAGAATCCCTTCAAGTGAGGCGGACCCATGCTGCATGTGTTGCATGTCTCCAACAAGAGCCTAAGGGGCTCGATTAGTATGCAAATCACATACACAATCAAACAGAGACTCAGCAGCTCATACGGCTAATTAATGCAATGTGTTTCATTTCAAGCATCTACAATCAGGCAGGGTCTAATACAGCTTTTTTTTCTCAAAGTGGGGTCCTTGGAAGGGGTACCAGGGGGTCCCCAGCAAAATGTGTTAATATAACGTCGCAATCATTTAACCGCTTTAACCATATTTTATACTTTGGCTATTCAAAACTAGCAAAAGTTCAGCATAGCATTTTTTGCAAATCTTTGAATATATATATTTTTAAAGCAAACATTTTCAACTCAAATCTTTGCATCTGGAGGTCCCTGGTACAGAATATTTCAGATGGGGGGGGGTCCGCGAGTGCCATGCTACGAGCTTGTAGATCTGCTATTTTTGATTTTTTTTTTTATATGTGCAAATCTTTGAACATATATATATTTTTAAAGCGAATATTTTTAACTAAAATCTTTGCTTCTGGGGGTCCCTGGCACAAAACATTTTCAGATGGGGGTCTGCGGCCAAATGTATCAATTTAGGGGTCCCTGGCATGAAAAAGGTTGAAACCCACTGCATATGGGATAGATATTTAAATGACGTGTATCATGAACACAAATCGTATATAATTCAGTGTGCATTTGTTCAGGTTCATATCTAGTAAACTGATGGCTAAAGACAAGAGTCAGTACTCTGACCTTGTGGGATATTATACTAAGCATAATGAAATAATATGATAACAGATGGTGTGGACATATGGGTCACTGACCTATCACTGGACATGTGGACAGAATGTGGACAGGTTGTGAAACAGTGATTGGCAGGTTAAGAATAGACATATAGACATATGATCTGCCTCAATAGGAAAAGGAAGTAACAGCTAGGAGGAGGTACCCTTAGCATGATCAATGGTGGAAAGTAACTAAGTACATTTACTTAAGTACTGTACTTAAGTACGATGTTGAGGTATTTGCACTTTACTTGAGTATTTCCAATTTCCAATACTTTTATTTCTACTCCACTACATCTCGGATTCAAATATTGTGCTTTTACTCCAAATGTATTTGAAAACTTTAGTTACTAGTTACTTTGTAGATTTGGATTATTATTACAAAACATACATTAACCACTTGAGCCCTACATACATTTTGGCTATTTTCAAAAGATATATAAGCTTTTATGAAATATATTATGTCGTGTATCAGGTCCTGTGCTCATGGAATATGAAATTACTATGATATTAATACATTATAAACGCAAACCGTTAAAGTGTCTCATAACAGGAGGAGACCAAAAAGTCACTAGTCGCTATTTGGGAAGATTCTAGCGGTGACTGCCAGCTGCAGTGAATTGATCAAGATATCACTTCTAGCTATCCTGTCTATTGTCTTAGCTGTGAATCTAAACATAGGATCCGGCTGAACTCTTGGTTCTCACAAAGTGCATTCTAATATTAGGCAAAAGTGCCTGTTTGACACTAGAACAGTTGCCCTTTTCAGTCAAGCCAGCCGAGATGAGTTAAAACAAACAGGATTTAATATACAATGTTTACTAGGCTCTTCTAAATTCACAGATAGATAGGACTAAGTTTTAGTAAAATAAAGCAGAGGGAAAACCCTTTAGTGGGATAATATGATCATTCTGTGTCTAAGTCCGAGGTTAATGACGAAGAGAAGAGAGCGTTCCTTTTAAGTAACTTTAACTATAAAGATAATTTATACAACGGCGGACATATCACTGTTTAGACTTATTTCGAAGCTAATAAAATGTTGTATAATAATGTCATAATGTGAGCATATGGGAAAGTACGGTTTTATAGATAGGGATAAAGAAAGATTTCATGTGTTAGAGTAAAAGGAGGCAGACGCTAATTCAGTGTCCTGTGAGGAGAAGGCGGGCCAAGCCTATTGTTTCGACAGGAGCCTATTTGTGATTGACACAGATTGTCACAGACAGCAGGTAGTTTATTTATAATACATGTTTTGTATATAATGACTTGTATTGGAAGCAAACGAGACTCTGTGATTCGGCTACACACAGATGTCACGTTCAGCAGGATAAAGTAGATTCTATGAACAAAATGCGCTATATGTCGATTTGACTTGAATGTATGGATTGCTAAAGGACTCTGACAATAAAGTGAATTGTTTGAGAATGAAAACCTCGGTCTCTGAGCGCTGACTGTTTATTCCCCGCCTCCGGAAATGGACTCGTATTTATGCCGGTTCCCTTATTGTCCAGACACGACATATACATTTCAAAGCTTGTGAAATGGGACATTTTGCATATGAGTACTTTCTACTTTTGGTACTTTAAGTACATTTTGATACCAACACTTTTGAACTTTTACTCGAGTGCATTTTGAATTCCAGACTTTTACTTGTAGTAGGCCTATGTCTACATTAAAGTATTGGTACTTTTAATAAGTGAAACATTTGAGTACTTTTTCCACCAATGATACGTAGCCTGCGAGTTAGTACAGGCAGCATACAATCGAGAGGTTACCTGCATGCTCATTAATATGTGGCTGTATACAGCGTAATGCAAGACCATACGTCATGGCAATCAGCTGTCCAATCGGGTAGGTTATTTAAGCTCACCTAAGGTCTGCGTTCCTTCGGCTTGTGTGTTATGGTTGTTGTCATGCAGCATTTGCTCCCACCACCACCCCAGCACCACCAGTGGGCTCTACTATTGGTCTGTTCCCCATCGGGGGTTGTTATTATATATCTATCTCCTTGCTCTTAATGGTTAATGATGGTTGTCTAAATTGTGCTGAGCAGGGAGAAACATGTAGCAGAGCCTGGAAGCCAAGATAAAAATATTACATCCACACTTTATTTTATTTTATTCTCATTCTATATTGGTTCAATCTATTCGGTCTATAATGGTTCAGTCTATTCGTGAGTTATCTGACTGAACTGAGCATAAAACAAAACCCGTAAGCAGATACACGGTTTTAGTTTAGCTAACCTGTCCATGGTCTACTGTGCGCTCTGGAATAAACTAAACACTGCACCTGCCTGTCAGACTTGTATTGTGTCCAACATAATTAAGTGAAGATTTACGACAACTAATACAAGTTAGTTGTAGTTCAACACTGTTCCTGTCTTCATTTTCTATGTATAAAACGAATCCTACTCCCCCTCTGTATTCCTCTGCTCTTTACGAATTGCATTATACACGTTTGAGTGTGTGAAATACACGTACACATTTCGTTAATGACTTTAATTATGTTATTATGCTATTATTTACAGTGGTTTGTTTGTTCATTTCAATTCCTAAGCATATTGCACATTCAATTTTCACTTGACCTTCATCTGTCACGTTCTGTGGAAGAAAATGAAAAAACAAAATGTATTGCTGCTACAGTAGTGTACCGTAGTGGTCATGGCCGGGCAATTTGAGGACTGGTCTGGACCTGCAGTATAAGCAGAGTTTTATTGATGCTAATCATACCCTGAGTTGACAGTGCCTGGTATCAAAGTGGAGTGCCCTGACTAAGCTACCCAGGTGCAGCTGTCGCCTCACAGCTAGAAGGTCCTGGGTTCGATTCCCGCCGGGGGCGCTGGGGGCGTGTCTTCTCCTCCGCGTCATCAGTGCCCATACCCTAGGTGGGGTTGGCGAAAGGGCCTTTCTGTGTGGAGTTTGCATGTTCTCCCCGTGTCTCCTAGGGTAGTTAATACCCTCACAAAAACATGTAGTAATCCTGGTCACTATACTGCCTCCCCCTGGTCAGCCAGGGCGCCTGATGGAGGGGAAGGGAACTGGTTGGAATAACGTGTTCCTTCCACGCGCTACGTCCAACCAGGGAAACTCCCCCCTGTCAGGTGACAAGAAGGTCAGTTGGCTCTCATGCATTGAAGGAGGCATGAGCTCGGCCCTGGCCTCCCTAGGCTGGTGGGGGGAGTGTAGTGCCCAGGATCCCTTAGCAAATTGGCACCGGGTGAAAAAAAGGGTTAAAAAAATCGAGGGATAAAAATTATTTAAAAAAAAAGCTACCCAGGTGCACACACCATGTTAGCTACGGTTCAGTGAATGGATTTAGCGAGAAGAATTACAACCAAGCTAAAGTGTATTGTTTAAGGCAGTGGTTCTCAAACATGTTTGGCTCAGGGCACAACTTTTTCATCCACATGTTACTTTACAGCACCTCACATGTATGTCATATTACGGTACGTAAATATTTGCCCCTAAGTTGCAGTAGCCTAAGTCACGAGGAAAACTTCAGAGAGTGTCCGTTTCCATTATAGGACAGATTGAAAATAACTTTCTACTTGACGTTTAACCCCAGCATCCCCATTCTGAGGGGAAACATTCGCCAAAAATAGCCGATCTACAAGCTCACAACGCGTCACAACGCGTCACAACGTTGTGAGCTTGTAGATCTGCTATTTTTGGCGAAGAGATTTGGGGTAGACTGAAAAAGAACACACCAAGTACAGCGCAACTCAGGTCCGTTTTACAAAGTCAAATATGATCAAAGTATTCCGCGGCACCCCTGGACCTGCATCACGGCACCCTAGGGTGCCACGGCACCCACTTTGAGAAACCCTCGTTTAAGGGAACCTTTTGCAGAATTGTACTTTCACTTCTGCTCATAATATTCTCAAGCATTACTTGTTTTACTTGATTGTTTTATTGTTTTCCAATGTACAGCACTTTGTAACATTGTTTCGAAAGGTGCTTTATAAAGCTTACTTACTTAATTACTTACTGTAGGCCAGTTATTTCAACTGTATGAGAACTAAGTGACACATATGTGTTTGTTTCCATAAACTACCGCTCAGTTTCAAAGGTTCTCACGACCTCGTTTTGTCCTTGCTCTGGGGGTAGTACTAAGCCTGAGTTCTGGGAACCCAACCCAGGGGCAATTCTGTGAATGTTTCTGTTAAAAGCTTGTTTGTTGTTTGTTGTCACAAGATAAATAATGTAGGTGGCATGCTGGAGGCAGGTTTTTTTTTAAATGTTTTTGTGACATACCTCCCGCTTCACAGTCAGTCCTTTTTATCATGGAACTGTAAACAAAACACAATCCCAGAACTTAAGAGGTTCTGGAAAGTGTCAGGTTATGGAAGTTTCTGGATTGCCCCGTTGTAGTCGAAAATGGATATTACTGTATATACCACAGTATAAAACTCATTATCAATTGCTGTACAAATAATATAGTGAATTTGACCAATTCAAATGCTGCTCATATTTGTGATCATCAAGGGGTGATGTCACTACAACAAAAACGATTGTTCAATTCAAATCACCAGAGAGAGAGAGAGAGAGGGGAGGGGGGGGATTTCCTAGAGGAATCAGAAATACAAGAGGGACTGACAGCATAGCTGCCTGGCCCTTAATGACATCTCACTGAGCGAGGAGCATCTCAACCTCGCCTCCTTCCATGGGTTAGGGTATCCTATAAGGTGCAAGGAAACAAAAAAGAATACAAATTAGGCATAGCTACTTAAAGACGGGGTGCCGTTATTTTCAGTGATCCCCCCCCCCAAAACATAATCATCAGGTATTATGGTTATACTAGGAGGAAGATTTTTTTCAAAAAAGTGTACACAAATTGTTAAAATTATGTTTTTATGACACACCTCCAGTTCATTAAGTATACCTGGTTCTCACCTTAGCACCTCCTCCACCACCTTAGCACCACCCACCTGTCCTAGTCCCTCCTCCTCCTCATGCCCACACCTGTTGTGTTATGATAATGAGGGGGAGGGTATATTTTTACTATGTCACTAAAGGGCTGTTTTTCTATTGGCACGTTTGACCCTCAAGGTTTCAGCCTCCAGGCAGAAACTCAAAATAGTCAGAGAAGACATAAAACCATAGACATATAAAGGTAGACGCCTCCTTCGGCTCTGAAGCGTTCGTATCTCGGGCGCGCTTCCTGCTTCCGCAGGGCTGTCGTGTGCGTCACAGAAGCGGAAGTTCGGTAGGCCAATCAGAGGCAGGTGGGGGCGGGTCTTTTTGTAACCCAGCTCTTAACCCTTTGAGAGGCAGCAGCTGTGCGCAGCATCTAGTTAGTTGGAACTTGGCAAACTCCACACTCTATTTGTGAAATTCAAATAAGAGACATGGTCCTTTTTCATATCAAGGTCCATTATTTATTCAGCATTTGAGTCACGGAACACCGTTTGATAAGCTTTAGCCTCTCACACCCAAAACGTAGAATATGTTATCGTTCGATAAGATGTTGTCAAAATAACAATTGTTTACGTTCTCTAATTGTGTACCTGTATAGTAAGTAATGCAGATGTTTAACAATTTGACTCTTGACAGTGTGAAATGTTATACTCAAGATTTAAAGATCTATAAGGGTCCATTTGGTTATCAACTCTCCATCATTTAGCTGGGTACCACCTGGAACCCCCTCAAGGACCACTGGTGGTTCCCGGACCACTGGTTGAGAACCATTGCACTGACAAGTCCCGGAAAAGACGCACTGTGATTGGCCAGTAGTCAACGCACTGTGAGCGCTGTGATTGGCCAGTAGTCACTTTGAGTGACAGGTTCCCTGCGGAAGACGGAAGAGCCGCCGTGTATTGCGATACCAGTCGCCCCAATGAACTGCAGAGGCCAATGAGGTATCTAGGTTTCTAATATCTATGCATAAAACACCATAAAAGCACCACCAGGGGGCTTAATGAAGTTCTATCAACCTCATAGACACATGAAAAACAGAAAAAGTGCAAAACCATGGCACCACCTCTTTAAACAACACTCCTCCTTAGACTTCTCTTACAATAGCACTAGTAGTGGAACATTTCAGCCCAGTCCAGAGTCAGCTTTATTCAGAGACAACTTTATTGTCACATCAATGGTTTACAGGTGATATTTGTTTTTGCATTTTTCTGGGGGTGGGGGGGGGGTCCGCTCCTCCGGCCTTGGACTTTGTCTCTATTATTTAGCCTTTGACTGCCCTTATAAGGTCTTGGACTTATTAGGCCTGTTCTGTATTTAGTCTTGTTATTTGTTACTCTGTTGTTGCCCTGCTTTTGTGTACCTTTATTTTGTAGTATTGTTCCTTTGTTTCCTGTTCTGTTTAGTTACTGTTACCTGTCTTGTCTCACCTCCCGTTTGATTAGTCATGTTCTCCTCCTGTGTCCTCTTAGTCCCCCAGCCTATCCCAGTGTTGATTGTCTGTTGAGTTCACCTGTGTCTTGTTGTTTCCCTGTCTATTTAATCCCTGTGTTTGCACTGTATTTTTGCTAGGTCATTTTATTGTTGCGTGAAGTATGTCTTGATTTCAATCCCTGTTTGTATTCCTACCTTTTGAGTTAATAAACCCTTTGAACCGACCTGTTCAGCCTCTGTCTCTCCTGCACTTGGGTCCTACATTTTGCCCTGACTCAAACCGTGACAGGGGGATGGAGAAAAAAATCTAACATTAAATCAGCATGTCAACAGAACATAATGAATCAAGATATCTACATTATATATATATATATATATATATATATATATATATATATATATATATATATATAAATATAGCATAAGACTAGCAGATAGACATGAGGTTAAGCACAAGGTGCTAAAGCAGTAACTCATTGGTAGGTCCACATAGCAGCAGGTATATGTGAATGATTAGACATATGGTGCAAAAAAAAAGAAGAAACTTCACAGGTAAATAAAAAAAAAAAATAAATCCACATGGCAGGTCCATAGGGAAAGGAAAGTCCACACAGAGGAACTAGCCTGGTAAAGCCCCTCTCTCCGTAAAATCTCATTTCCATTTGATTTCGGGAAGGAGTCTGGCATGAGGGCTTATATGGCTTTTTTTCGTTGTCCACCAAGTGGACGAGCCTATCAGAGTCCTTAGCCTGGTAAAGCCCCTCCTCGCTCATCGTTCTGTGATTGACAGGGAAAGTTGGTAAAAACGAACTGCTGATTGGCTGAAGGGGAACAACTGCTGATTGGCTGAAGGGGTTTTCAGTCAATGGTATTACTCCCGCCCAACTCCAGCCCACAGTCAAAAACACACACAGGCCAGACTCCTTCCTGAAATCAAATGGAAATGAGATTTTCCGGAGGGAGGGGCTTTACCAGGCTAGAACCTATCCATATAAAGGGATGAGAAAAAAATGGTCTGTTTCAAGCAAAGTGTTCCAGTTGGCAGGCCAGCCTGGCGATAGGTGATCAGGCCTTGCTCAGCAGTCTGATGGTAGCCGAGTGGCAGCTGTTCAGAAATCTGATGGTATGGTGGGCCTCCTTGCCTGGCCGCAGTCGTAGTGAACAGTTTGTGGCTGCGTTGGTGCATGTTCTTGACAATACGGTGAGCTTTGACCACACACCGCTTCTCGTACAGCAGCTGCTGTGCTTTCTTCACCTCATGACTCCATATATGTTCAATAATTCAAAAAAATCACACCCAGTGTGACTAAGCGGTGCCTAATCTGTTTGATGTCTGAACTTTCTTTATGAGTAATAATAATAGATGAAACATCTTGTTTTCAAGGGAGTCCGCAAATTACAAAATACACTTTATACATTAAGACAAAATATTTTTACAGACAATTCTAACAACATCAACCAGACAAAACAAACTAAACAAAAAACTAAACAAAACATACACTGATAACACAACAACAACTGCAACAATAACAACAGTACAAATAGCACGTATATGAATAATTGTGTCATAGATCAGTTATAATGATGATTAGTCAAAACATGAACGGGTAATCTCAAATTGAGAGGACAGCTCAGTTTTAAACAATTGAAAAGATGTTATTGAACAAATTTCAGCAGGTAGATTGTTCCAGTCAGAAGGAGCTTTAAACATAAATGATTTGTTGGCAACTGAATTAGATGCAATTGGAACTTCAAAGTAAATCTTTGAACGATGTCTTAGCTGATGTCTAGAAGTGAAAGGTTCCATAAGCTGTTTTGGATACTGTGGATAATTAAAATGAATACATTTAAAAAATGAACTGCAGACAGTGCTGCTGTCTTCTTGATGTGGGAGATGGCAGGTTGAGATTTTCATTCATGGTACAGTGATGGGTCATATATGAACAACCAAGAACATTGATGAGTGTGTGCGTGTATTCAGGCAATACTGCTCTGTTTGATGAGTGTTGGTATTCAGGCGGTACTACTATGTGTGGGCACTGGTATTCAGATGGTACTACTCTATTTGATGCGTGGGCGCTGGTATTCAGACGGTACTACTCTATTTGATGGGTGGACGCTGGTATTCAGACGGTACTACTCTATTTGATGTGAGGACACTGGTATTCAGGCGGTACTACTCTATGTTATGTGTATGCCCTGGCATTCAGACGGTACTACTCTATTTGATGTGGGGGTGCTGGTATTCAGACGATACTACTCTATTGTAAGTGTGTGCGCTGGTATTCAGACGGTACTACTCTATTTTAAGTGTGTGCGCTGGTATTCAGACGGTACTACTCTATTTGATGTGTGGGCGTGGCGCTGGCATTCAGACTCAGACTTTGCGTGAATTTGTCACATGCAGTGCCGGCCTGTGTGTGCATGTCTGTAAGTGGCCATGTGTTGCACTGTGTCTCCTATTTGTGTTTAATTAGTGCAATTTGTTTCATCTTTGTGTTGCAATCAGTTTCATCTTTGTGTCGCAATCAGCTGCAGCTGTTTATACTTTGTGCTCATACAGACGGACGGACGGACAAACACACATGGTCACTCGATAGAAGTGGCTGGCACCGCTTAAATAAAACAAGTGAAGGTACTTGGAGACTCTGAGGAAGATGTCGTTGACACGTCAGTCACCTTTAAAAGCACCTTCATCAATAAAAAAAGGCTTAAATGTGCGAGCTGCTCCAGTCCTTTCCTTCTTCGCTGCTATGTCCCGTTCCTGTTACGCACCGGACCTGCAGTGTTCTTGCTGAGGAGCGGTGGTGCTCCTCTTCTAACTTAAGTACACTCAAATGTGTGCATGCACTCTGGCACGTCATTTTTGTATTCCACAGGTCCGGCTAATTGAACGAGGCATACACCTTCCTGTCTTTCAGAGGCTGAAGGGGCCTGAAGTTGTTCTTCATCGTTTTTTTCTCCTCCTCCTCTTTATTAAAATGGAGCTGTCGGAACTTGTCCATCTGTTTCTCAGGCACCAGGATGGGTTCCTTCAGGATCATCCAGGTGACACTCTCGCTGAGGGGGGGTGTGGTCAGTGATCCCGGATAGGTCCAGTAGTGGACCAGGCCGCTGGGCAGGAGGCACGTCGGGTTGAAGCCTTTGAAGTCTACGGCTCTTCCGTTGTACTTAACCATGTACAGAGCATCTGTTATCGTGCGGAGTCCACTGTTATCTTGTGGAACCCTCTTATCATCACCCGTTTCTACGAAGATGCAGAGTATGGCGAGACCGTCAGAGGCCGCCCTCGCCTCGTCATATGACTTGTACTTGACCGCGTTCCAGTGTACCACGTGAAGCTCGGAGGGGAACCGCTTTCCGGCGACGGCGTGCTCAGAGCCTTGACCGCCCTTCTCACCCCAGTGGAAGTGGAACTGTTTCAGTCTGTAAGGGTGTTCAAGAGGGCCATCACACACAAACGATCTGTCATCCTTATCTTCAAAATCTACTAATACAGAGTGTCCGTCGTTTTCAATTGTCTTCGAGGAACACTTGGCATAGGACAGGACAATGGGTTTAAGGAATGGATCATACTCAGCCCTGCGAGGGTCAATGTCAATGGGAGACTGGTGGTTCCCAGGTTGCCAGGTCGAGTCCCACGTAGATGGGCCATCCTCCTCTCCGTACCCCCAGTAAACTTTTGCAACCGGCATACTGTTGACAACTGCATGGAGTCGGCTCCTTATAAACACATGTTGATGACGTCATAATGATGTATGTAATGATGTATATATATATAGCATTACTGATGTCACAGGACGACCTGGGAGCCACTGATTTTTAGGCAGGAGGCACAGGCATTGTTAGGTCACTTTGAAACTAGAAAGTAACTTCCCAATCCCTTTTATCAAACAATTGACAAATTGTGTATGAAGAAAAGTTAAGCGAGTTTGTCCACGCTGAGACTAATTAAAGCCATTTTCTATTAACTGCCCAGGGAATCAAGTCAGGCATGGTGTTGGCCTTTCACACATGTAGCACGCAACTACAATTGCAATGTTGTGTTTATTGATTAAGAAAAATATCAGTTTTCATTGACTGATCGAAAATAATTGAGTTTTGAACAATTGATTCCCAATTTCAACCTTTGGGACCCATAATGGCACTGATTTAAAATGTCCATCTCTAATTAGTTATATGTGGACTTGTGATGCCAGGTAAATGCAATTAACTGTTTGTTAGACAACACATCTAGGGCAGGAGTTGAAAACCACTGTTATCTATTATTCAAAATGATCCCCCATAGAACTGGTGAAAGCATGATGTCATTTGAAAGTTGCTTTCCTATGGATCTATAGGAAGGGAACCTTGAGTGCATCACCTTCTATGTAATCCAGAGCATTTATCCGCTAGGATTTAGCTCAATTCCACCCCTTGAAATTCCACTACCGTAATAAGAAATGACCTCACTTTGCTGTGGTAGAAAGTGCTCTGACCTTTTCTAAGGAACTGAGTGTTTGGTTAGTGGTCTAACCAGGGCTGTAACAGGGCTAAAAGGTTTGACGATAAGGAGTTGTGATCGACAAAGCCAAAACAGGCTTCCTGGTGCATTCAAATGCAATGTTTCACAAGAAAGAAAGAAAAAACAAGAACAGAAGATATGCGAAAAACTGGAAAAAGGGGAAGGATGACATAAAAAAATTAAAAAAGAAATACAAATCTGGACAGAAGCAGACTTCAACGGAGAAGAAAAATGCAAATGATCTTCAGAGTTAGCTTGACCTCGGGGGGAAATGGCGAAGAGTGATGACCATTTATCCCTCTCAGCAGGTACTAACCTTTCTCTCCACCCCCAAAGATATTTTTCCTCTCATGAAATAAGCATTAATGTCAACCACGTCAAGCTATTCCTTTGCCACCTGCAGCGTGGCTAGATTACATCCTGCACCTTCTCACAGCGAAAGGTGATGATCATAAATGGTGTCCTGAGGTGAAATCGGACAATTCTGCAATTATTTGCCGGCTTTTCTGCCGCAATTTTTTATGGGCCAGGTTATTCATCTGCAACACAAATGTTTACTCAGAGAGAGCGAGGGAGGGGGGAGGGAGGGAAGAATGTGATGGACAACAGGTGTGTGTTGCTGGGAGAGAGAGAAGGTCATTCATTGAAATAGGGTTGATACATTTCCTGTCAAGGTTCACTTTATTTGTCATTTACATCAGTGGTTCTCAAACCTTTTCATGTCAAGGACCCCCAAATTGACACTTATTTAGCCCGCAAACCCCCATTTGAAAAGATATGCCATGGCCTCCCATAAGAGAAGATGTTTACGGCTCTAGCAGTGATGTTCAACCATTTTCATTTCAAGGACCCACAGTTTGACATACATTAGGCTACGGATTTAATGGTATTTCTATGGGAGCCCAATTTATATTGTAAAATCAATGTTAATTTAACTCTGAGAGTGTACAAATGGAATCAAATGGACCCGTTAGGGTCCATTTGGTTCCATTTGTACACTTTCTGAGTTACAGACCCATAAGGGTCAATTTGGTTCCTAACTACCTATCATTTAGCTGGGGACCGCCTGGAACTCCCTCAAGGACCCCTGGGGGTCCCCGGACCCCACTTTGAGAATTGATGATTTACATGCTTGCAGTGCAGTGAATTAATAAAGCTGAGCAGCATATTAAAAACAGAAGCATCCAGCATTTATCTAAACAGATAACATGGCAGCATGACATAACAGCACAGCAAGGCAGAACTGCGAAAGTGCATTTATTGGGGCTTAGAGTTCAACAGCCTAACAGCCCCTGTGGGTAGAGGCTGCATTTAGGCCTTTCAGTTCTGGCTTTGACGGACCGCAGCCTCTTCCCCGCGGGGAGTGAGCGGGTCAAACAGTTCATGGGCCGGGTGAGTGGGGTCCTCCATAATGCGGGCCGCAGTGCTCCTATACCATACACGGGCAACTGGCGGCCCCGGGGGCCACATGCGGCCCCCACCTTCACTTAATGCGGCCCACAGGCTAATATCGGAATAGTGATATATTATTGACTTCAGCTGTTACAATTCCAAACATGCAAACATGACCCGCTTTAATTACTTCAGTCTAGATTTTAATACTAGTCATTGAGCTACTAATATAGTCTTTTTTATGTCCAATGTATTTGTATTTAAGTTTACATAAGTATAACTAAATGCATTTGAAATTAGATAAAAAATTTACTTTTCAGGATTCCAATTAAAAAATAGCAAAACTAATTTGGAACTAATCTTTCAGTTCCAAAATAGCAGATCTACAAGCTCAAAACGCGTCGCGGTGCGACGCGTTTTGAGCTTGTAGATCTGCTATTTTTGCTACTTTTGTGTGACATAGAATGTTAAAGTATGGCATTCATTTACGAAACAAGTTAAAATACGGATATAAGAGGTGTCTGCCCGACAATTTTTTTTTATTTTTTTACCCTAAAACCGAAATAAAGTAAAAAAAACGGGGGAAAAAGTACCCGAATCCGCCAAAATCCGCGAAAAAAATGGGGGGGCACGCAGCGCGCGTGCATGTGCGGACCCTAGCCTTATTCAAAAACTTATTTGTGGACCTTCAAGATTTGTTGTTGAGGACCCCTGGTATATGCACTGTGGCCCACTGGAGTCAGTGTGGAAATATAGTGGCCCTCTCCATCATCAAAGTTGCATCACCCCTGTCCTATACACCTGCTGACGTAGATGTGACTATACTGTGATCCTCTGGGCGTTTTTCACCACCCTCTGCAGCGCCTTCTTGTCGGCAGCAGAGCAGTCCCCATACCAGGTGGTGATGGAGAATGTGAGAGTACTGTCCACCACACACCTGTAGAAAGCCAAGCCTCCAGAACTGAGGTACTGAGGCCAGCCTGCCTCAGCCTCCTGAGGAAATAATGGTGCTGGCGGGCCTTTTTTTAAGATGTAAGAGGTGTTTGTATAGCCCACTTCAAATCCTTGGAAATATGCACTCCAAGGTACTTGAAGCTTGGGAACCGTATCCACCATAGCTCCATTGATGAACAGGGGGAGGGGGGGGGGGGCAGAAGCAGCTTATTGGCAAGGGTCTGCGGGATGATGGTGTTAAACGCAGAGCTAAAGTCTAAGAACAGCAGCCTTATGACATATGAGTCCCCCCCCCCTCCAGATGGGTGAGAGCCAGTGTTGACAGCACATTTTGATTTAGTTTCAGTCCTAGTCTTTTGAATACAATTTCATTTCGTTTTAGTCATATTTTAGTCATCTGAAATGTTTTAGCCGACTAAATATCATAAGATTATAGTCGACTGAATCTACAGTTGATTTAGTCGACTAAAATGTATTTTGGCAGTGCCTTTCTGTAGGCATACTGGTGTGGGTCCACATTACTGCCCATGTTATTCCTTATGTGGACCATGACTAGTTGCTCAAAGCAATTTCATGAGTCTCGGGGTGAGAGCCACTGGACGAAAGTCATTCATGCTCTTTGCTGCTGCACTTTTGGGCACCAGGATGATGGTAGAGGTCTTAAGACACACCGGTACCACAGCCTGGGAGAGTGAGTCAGTCATCTATGTGGTGCAGAAAACCTTATATCTCCATAATATAGAAATATTATTAAATGTGTGAGTGACACACAGCGAAAACAGACGATCTACCAGCTCACAATTGTGAGATTGTAGATTGTCTATTTTTGATATTTTGTCATGTATCAATTTTACCCAATATATAGTGACTATAGGGACACCAGGTTGAAAGTGGTGTCTATGTGTTGGTTTGAGGCAACCTGCCGAATGGTTAGGGCACATAGCTCATGGCCTTTAATGCCTGACAGCAAGAGAGAGTTCCCAGTTTGATTCCAAGCCTGCCGAACCATTTGCTGCATGTCACTTCCCGTCTCTCTACACTGGACTCTGACACATGGCTAGAATGTGTGTGGTTAACACACAAACATCAGACGGAAAATGTCCCAAAAGATATGCATCATTCAGTCTGATAAAAACATATCTCCACCACCGGTGACAAGAGGAGGAATATCAAAAGCATGAGGCATGGATTTGAACTCTTTGTTCTGAAAAGAGAGTGATGACATTATCACGTCATCTGTGTGGCCATCAGCAGAAGCTAACAACATTCTTCTAGCGAGAGTCTCATCTGTATTGAGGCTGATATTGAGTGGAAAGTAAGGTTGACAATCCAGAGCAGGTATTTTGATTAGAAGGACCACTTCACCCATGTTCAACCTATCTTCATATAATTGGTCCTCACTAATGCTCAGTATAATAAAAAGCCATTGTTCTTGCAGTAATAATAAAAGAAAGAGAGAAAACTGAACTGTCCACAGCCCTCCTCTGAGACACAGATGATTAACCCTTACTGTTTGATGTACATAAAAGCTTTCTCCCCAGATAGTCAGAATTCATCTTACCTTTATTATTCATATCAAATTATTGACTCATTCTCTCTTGGGTTTTTATTATTCAAATATTGACTTATTCTATGCTTGTATTATTCAAATGAGTAGCCTATAATACGATGTCAAAGCAATGTAGTATAAGTTCCTATTTATTGACAATGTTTTAAGAAAAACATTCACCTCTTTTTACATGAATTTGTTTTAATGTT